>NC_089585.1:51945547-52280272 GCF_019320115.1 Miscanthus floridulus
ATAAGGGGGTGTTTGGTTCCTACGGGAAAATTTTAGTCCTTGTCCCATCGGATATTTGACACATGCATGAAGTATTAAATATAGACGAAAAAAATAACTAATTGCACAGATTGTGGCTAATTTGCGAGACGAATTTTTTAAGCCTAATTAGTCCATGATGTGACAATGTTGTGCTACAGTAAATATGTGCTAATAGCGGGTTAATTAGGCTTAATAAATTCGTTTCGTAAATTAGTCTCCATCTGTGTAATTAGTTTTATAATTAACTCATATTTAGTTCTCCTAAATAGCATCCGAACGTTCGATGTGACATGAACTAAAATTTAGTCCAGGAAACCAAACACCCCCTAAGTCTATCTCAAATTCATAGGATTAGAGATAGAAATAAATTCTATAGACTACTATGCTATAATTTTACTCTTCAATTTATAGCACAATCTTCAACTCACTTCTCTATGATAGAAATACAATATATAAATATGTCCCTTGTATATCTAACAATAAATATACAAATATATTTCATATACCATTATATTAGCTTAATTAATCTCTACTCAAAAAGATCAAAGACAGGACCCGTTTACCACCCGTGGTGAAGCCGGCGGGCGTCGCACGCTTCACCAGCGAGTATTTTTGCGCCGACATGTGGCTCTGCATGCCCGCACTCTCTCTGCCGTCTGCCCCGTGCGCCTGCAAGCTCGTCCATCGTCGATCAAGAAAAAAGGCCGCTGCCCCGCCCACCGAGCCCTGCTCCCGACGCCTCCCCTGCTGCCGCATGCCGCCGCCCGCCCGGCCGCCCATCTCCCACCGACTTCGCCGGCCCGCGCCTGCCCAGTCACGCGGCCACGCCACGCCGCCCCGTCGCTCCGTGAAGACCGGGAAAGCGGTGAGTACGCAACGGCGCTGCTAGATCTACCCCTCCTCGCTACCGGGTCGAAGCCGCCTCCGTCAGAACCAGCCTGCCGTCGCCTGCAAGATGACTGCTGCAATGAGTTTGGCATTTGGCGACGCGGCTAGACCTGGACGATGGCAGAGCGGGCGGGCTGAATGCGGCGGGCGGCGATCTCGGGGGTGCCGCGGAGGCGGCGCGGAGGGCACAGTCGATGGTGCTGGCGCTCGACAACAACAACGCGCGCCGCACCGTGGAGGACTACGTGGAGCTGTTGCTGCTTGGGTATGCGCCATGATGCGAGCGCGCACAGCTCCGGTTCGCCGAGACCGCCGCCGCGCTGTGCGCCATGGGCAGCGCTGTCGCCTTCGCAAAGTTCAGCGTGGAGCGCTACCCCAAGGCAGCCTCCGCCGTCGGGGTCAAGGGCTTCTCCACTGTGCTCCTCTTCGTCAATGACACCAAACATGCCTATCATGGCCTGCGCACCAGGTGAGGATGCTGCTTTGCTGGAGTGGCCATTCATATGTCTGACCAATTGACCGAAAATTATCTGTATCTCTTGTTGACCAATTAACTGAAAATTATGTGCTTGAAGTCCCTAAGCATTCTAACTTTGGTGATATTTGATGGCTTGAGGAAATAATTTCAAGGTACGACACTAAAGGAGCTGTTCTCGATCATTTTGGAGCTGGTGGAGATTGGAGATGGGGAGCAGAATGCAGTTCTTGGACATGGCAGGATATTGTTGTGTTCGTTTGTTTTCTCTCCATAGTTCGATATTAGTGTGCAAGGTTTATCAATGAACACCAATTTTCATCTTGTATTACTGACATTTTAGAATTCAGATAAATAGCTAAGTTTACCTATGATCACATCTCATACATTGGACTGTCAATGTTCACTGTGATCCATTATTCTTCTTGTGGCAAAGAGTACAAGTTACTATGTAGCTATTACTGCAAGGATTTTTGTTTTTTTTTTAATTTCCGGTTGTTTGCTTTCATATAGGGGTGATGCTTTGAACTTTGCCTAATCTATCTTTTAGCTTTGCAAACAGGTTGCTTCATATTAAGGAGAACCATAAATTTTTTTTTGAAACAAAGGCCGGAGCTCTGCCGCTCAATTAAGACAGAAAGAATTTATGTACAAGAGGGCTAGCCAACGGGATGCTAAAGCGCACCCGAAAGGCTAACCAACCCACACGACGCAGCTGAGCACTAACACGGCACACTACCATGGGTCATCATTGCCGAGCATGGCCGAAGACGCCAGCAGCTCCGACTTCTCATGGCAGTCCACACACAAGCCACCCACCAACGAGCCCGAAGCAAGCAGCCGCAACCGGTCATCGTTGCCAAGCTCAAGCACACCCGCAAAGAGCAGCTCCGACTTCCAATCACGGCCACATGCCTCGCCTCCAGCGCTTGCCGACCCCTAGCAAACCCCAGCCAACGATAAAGGTGGGGGCTCGCCGCGTGTCATCGTTGCCGAGCCACGTCCCTGACGCAACAGCTTCGACTTCTCGCAGCAAAACCCGCCTCCACGCGTGATCGAGGCGCCAAGAAGCGAAGAACAATCACCGAGGAGACATCGAGGCCACGACAAAATCCAAACGCGACGCCTTCAGGAAGGTAGCAACGCCGATGGCGCCACCGTCGCACGTCCAAAGTGGACCGGGCTTTCACCCTTGGATGATAGTGCTAGAGGGGATACACGACGCCTCCAACAGGGAGAGCGGCACCCACAGGTGTCGCCATCGCTAGGCTTTCGCCTAAGGAGTCCTCAAGCACGAAACGTCGGGCCAAGAAGCAAGGCCCCTTGCCATCCATCACTGTCATCACCGTTGTCCTGCCGCTCCACAATAACCCCTTTAGAGGGGCCTTGACGCGCCGGCTACACGCGGCAGCCGCACAGCTGCGTCGGCCGTCACCCCCTCCGTCCGGGCAACGCGGAGCCGGACCTGACTCCGCTGCTCGCGAAACACCGCCGCACGACCAACGCCTCAGCCGGCCGCCGTCGGAACCATTGTAACCTGACGAACGCCGGTCACCGGAAGCTCCAGCATGGAACAAGGAAGCCCCTGCGGAGCAGCCCCCAGCAGAGCTGCACCACCTCCACCAACAGGCCAGGCTGCTGCCGCCCAAGCATCAGCATCGCACCCTCTGCCGCGTCCGTGACAGAGAGCCCGTCCGCATCCGCCTCGGCCAGCATCACGGACGACGCGGTGGAGCCGAAGGAGCCACCGCCGTAGCACGTCCACGCCTTAGGACCCGCAACTGCAGCCTACCTCAGCGTCGAAGCGCCCGCAACCGCCGCCGCCCACCGCGCCGCCGACCCGCCAGAACGCCACCGCGCTGCGTGCGCAAGCCAGCAAGCCCCACCGAGCCGCTGGATCCGGCCACCACGTCGTCGGATCTGCCCCCCAGGCTGCCGGATCTGAAGCCGGAAGGGGAGGCCTGGCGCAAGAGCCCGCGCCGCTGCGCACGTGTTGACGGCCGAACCAGCACCGTCGCCGCAGCCGTTGACGTTGCCGCGCCCACGGCCACTGGATCCGCACTCCTGGCCCCCGGATCTGCACTCACGGACACCGGAACCGCACCCCGGCCACCGGAATCGAGGGTGGCGGCCGTCCTCAAAAGCACGCGCACAGGAAGGAAAGGATGTGGGAAGAGAAGGGGGGGGGGGGGGGGGGGCTCGCCGCCGCTGTCCTTGCACCGACACGCTGGCCTCGTGCTCAAACAGCGGCGAGGACGGGGAGGCGCGGCGCGGGGGCCTGGTGCGGCGGCTGTGCGGAGCCGCCCGTGTCGCCCCAGGGAGGAGCGACGCGGGGGCGTGCTGGGTTTTTTTTTTGTATATTCTCAAAACCTTATCGGATAACCACGAATTTCAAAAAATTAGGGTCTCAGGGAAGATCCACCACATCGCTAGCGCACGGCTGATAGTTCATCTCAACTCTCCAAGATCATTCAAAAAGGCAGCAGCCCCAATAAGCGTGTCCATCTGCAACACAGTGAGCCCAGGTTTGATTTCGTCCAAGCATCAACATGTGGTATACTGTTACTCATACACTGTCCTGAGCAGCTTGAATCCCTGGTGAACAGAACCATCATCTTCCCTGCCTTTACCATGAAGCAGCAGCAGAGGACTACACAGGAGGGGGATGCCAAGTAGTAGGCGAATAAGACCAATGGCAAGCGGGATCTATCACCTGTGCTGGTAACTTGTTTGCTCACCTCCTGTTTGACATCACAATATACCAGTGTGTCTTGTGCTTGTGTTTTAGGCAAAAGCAGACGCTAGGTTGTTTTGAAAAAAAAAATAGTTCAATTAGTTTACCAGGAATGGCAGGACCGCAACTACTTAGACCTATTGGAACTTGTAAAACATAGTGGTATACTGGTATAGACTTGCCTCAAATGCATTAAACAATATGTCTATTTGTTTGTCAGGCTAAATTAACACATTGAGGACAATAATTTGTCATGCTAAAGTTGCCTGGACTAATCAAGATCGAAACAAGGGTGCAGACCAATCTTTCCCTGTGTGCTACTGAGACTGATGATAGTTGAAATATGTCTAGGTCTGATCTAAATATTGTTAAAACTAAGAAAATGATGACAATACAGCTAAATGCTAAGTAGTGAGATATGATCAATGATCTTTTTCACATGTTTTCTAGGGGGCTCTTCTCAGGAAAGCCACAGAGCAAAAGAGCAAATATGTTACTTCAATGACAGTGTACTTGTCCAGATGCCATTTCCTGCTACTATTTACTCAAATCTCCTAGATACTTATGCCTATCTTGTCTGTGCTCTCAAGAGATTTTTAGAATAAGTCTTTAATAAAGAATTTCAGTGAGTTTTAATCATGTAAGATCTTTCAAATAGTTGATGTCAATAATGAAAAATCTTATTGCCGAACAAGCAGGATTGGACGAGGTGAACCAACGTGTCAATAATGGAAAATCTTATTGCTGAACAAGCAGGATTGGACGAGGTGAACCAACGCACTATGGTGGGAAGGTTGGGCTTGAGTTTGATTCACTAATTTGATTGGTAACATTAAGCATCTCATGAATGCTGAAAACTCACTCCCCAAATGGAAGATGATTGAAAAGTACACTAATGCCGCAACAAAACTGCTTGGGCATATCAAGGAGAGGTCACTGGATGGATACTGCAAGAGGGATATGCTCATGAAGCTAGCTATGACCTGTATGATGTCCTTTAAACACTATTTATTTGAGTGTGGCTCATAATAGTATATTGTTAAGCTGAGTTAAAATTTATTTTTTGGTTGATTTTGACTTATTATTTTTCCATACTCTTATTGCGTTTGAAATTTTGAAGACTCCCGTAGCAACGCACGGGCATCTGCTAGTCTATGTCTACATTGTAATTATAGAATGAATTCAATTCCAACGATCCAAACGGGCTATATAAGTTTGGTAAAACCTGACAGAATTTGATTTCAGACAAATTTAGAAGTGGCCATATTTTAGAATACAGAGAGTAACGTTTTGAACATTAACACAACATCTGATCACTAAGTTTCACGAAGCTACTCTCTCATACAAATTTGCCCCTATCATTTCCGAACACAACATACAGAAATAGTTAGAGGCCCAAGATCGTTTATTTGTAAGTGGGTGTAATCGTTTTAGGGAGGCTCACATCAACATAACTATTCATGCATCTAATTTCAAAACTCACAAAAAAACTCACAAATTCCATATAAGAACTTCCACATAAAAAAGTCGTATCCAAAAAATGATAAAACATGCGCAACGATTGGCCAACTCACACTTAGGCCCGGTTTAGATGCCTATAGATAATAGCTATTTGTTAATAGTATCTCTTTTGGATACAAAAAGGTGCACCTAATAAAATAGCTAATTGTTAGTTGGACCTCTAGATAATAACTATCTCACCAGTTGGACTAAATCAAATAATAACAGCTAATAGTTATCTTAGTAGCATTTTTCATTAGCTGTGGATCCAAACACCCTCCAGCTAATAGGTAGCTAATAGTTAGCTAGCTAATATTGGATATGAGCTATTAGTCAGCTAACTATTAGCAGATAATGAATCCAAATAGGACCTTATTCAATGAGAAACAATAAATGGTGGCTGATTTCACTTTCCAAATAGAAAAATAACATACATTAATTTCCAGTGCGCTCACTGGCTAACTCACAATTACTTTCTAGCAGATAAATAGGGCATCCATGTAAGAAGTTTGTAAGAAAAATGGACCCTATAGGTCATTAAGTTTGGATTTTGGTGTTTGATGATCAACATGACCATCTAGACTAACAACGTTTGCTAGTATATAAGATATAGTTCAAATAGATGTAAGGTGGGCTTAGACTTAGGCAAAGTGATGGTCCGAATGATCAACACACTAAGCAAGACATTAGAAGCCACATTGAAGACCTGTAAGATATGATAGAAGTCTAAGATAGCAAGAAGTAGAAGTCGGACACGAAGACAAACAAAATTGAAGCCATTGAAGTCGAGACAAAGAGGTGGATGAATTGGAATTGTCTCATGATTTTAGATCTTCCCAAATTGATATGACTTCAGTTTAAAGTTGTAGAGCTTTTCATTAGCTTTCCAAAAAGTACAAGATCATCAAAATCAGAGTTCGAAGCTAAAAGTTATGTCAAAAATACAAAAGCGTGACATGATGAAAACAAGGTAGCATATAGTTCGGTGCTAGACACCTATTAGTCCGATGCTCACTGAACTAAAATGAATAGTGACACCTATTAGTCTGATGCTATACACCAATTAGTCTGGTGCTCATGAAATTCGTTCGATGATCGCAGAAAAGGTTGCAACGGCTAGTTTTTGGAGTTGGGGCTATTACCCCTCCATTCGGCAAACAAAGGTGTGCTATAGCTGAAGGAGTGTTTGGAGAGTTGAGGCTCATCCATTTGTGCTCTATCCACCAAAAGTGCTTAGGGAAATATTAGGTGATTAGTTTAGGTTCTTTGTCAAGTGCTTAGACTAGTTAGACCACCGCTAATATGCTTGCTTTAGGTTTAGACCTAGTGTTTAGTGAGGTTTGCACACCTCTTACCACTCGGTGCTTGCACACACCATTGTTGTACATTATAGCGGCTTGTAATCTTGTGAGCCACCCAACCACGTTTGTGGTTGTCACATCCGGCCTAGTTTGGAATTTGGCCCATGTGCATGTTAATGAGATGTTGTGAAGAGTTTAGTCCCACCTTGGTTATTAAAGCTGGGATAGACCAACATATAAGGCTTCTAGAGTCCATTCCATCATCCCTGGGTTAATCCTTTTATGCGAAGCGAGGACGAAAGCGTAAGTGGGATGGTGGTAGATGTGGTTCACTCAGCGTGTAGAGTGGATCTGAGTCATTTGGACTCTGGGGCATTACAAATGGTATCAGAGCCGACCTTCATGGCAATGGACGCATGCGGGTTAGGTGCGCAGACATGGGGTTCATTGCGCGTGTAGGCCTTGCGGGGTGCATGGCATGGCACATGTGCTGGCATTGGATGTACGATCGCGTGTGCTAAGAGAGAACATTTCTGGTCATCGTTTGCTCAGTTGTGGATGTGTTGGGCCGATGAGGACGTCGGTTCCTTTGAGAGGGGTGTATGTCACATTCGGCCCAGTTTGGAATTTGGCCCATAATGGCCCATGTGCATGTTAATGAGATGTGGAGAGTTTAGTCCCACCTTGGTTGTTAAAGGTGAGATAGACCAACATATAAGGCTTCTAGAGTCCATTCCACCATCCCTGGGTTAATCCTTTTACGCGAAGCGAGGACGAAAGCATAAGTGGGATGGTGGTAGGTGTGGTTCACTCAGCGTGTAGGGTGGATCTGAGTTGTTTGGACTCTGGGGCATTTGGAAGAAGAACTTCTTCGCGAATAAAATATTTTCTGAAATCGCAGATTAGTCCCTATTTTTCCAAAGGCCATAACTTCTTCATTTTAACTCCGTTTTTCATGTTCTTTATATCCACACGATCGTAGAGACGAGTACTACTGTTTAGTAGATGTTTTATAAAATTTTGATGAGCTTTGTTGTACTGGTTTTAATTATTTTTGTGGGCCATGCTTGGTGTTTGTGCGTAGACGGTGCCGACACCGTGAACTTCCAAGACCAAGAGTTCGACACCTCTGATCCGAACCACTTCAAAGGCAAGTGTCCTCGACCATACTTGCTCCTACATTTGTTTTACTTTGAGTTAGTTTAGATAGACCATTAGTTGCATGCAGAATCTTAATATGAATCCTATACTAGGGTTTACTAGCTTTTGTCATATTATCCTTGTAACTCGGTCGGGATGGGTAGAAGTCATGCTTAGCCTTGCCATCATGGATGGTTGGGATGGTTATAATGTAAACCTGATTAATTGACTATGTAACATGGATCTGGGGTTGGTAACCTCTTTTGGTAGCAACATGGTGAATAGGGAATCTGAGCAAGATGGAAGGTTTGGTATGATGGCATTTGGTTTTGATATATATTGTGTTTCTTGGGCTGGTGCTCGTACCTACTTGGATTCTAAGGACCGGTTCTCGAAGCATGTAACTCGGTATAATAGTGTAGCCACGAGGTCAATATGGTATGACCTGGCCAAGTAATTAGTTTCCTCCAAGTTATGCTATATCGGAATGGTTTGTGTGGCTCAAGAGGGTCCCCTAGGGCTGCTGACTTATGTACGGGGGAGAAACCTTAGATGTAGGTGTAACACAGACTTGGAGAGGACTTTGTAAAGGCCTTGTAGTGTGACCCCACTGAGCACCTAGGTAGTGTGAAGCGTGATGGGGAAAACATGACTCATGGTGAAAGTGTGCAACCTTTGCAGAGTGTAAAACTGATATATCAGTCGTGCTCATAGACAAGAGCGGTCTGGACTTCTTCTTGATTAGATGGCTCTGGATTAGATGGTTGGGTGGTTCAGTTGGGAGCTTGGATGGAATCCAAGTGTGGGTCTCGGATCGGATCCGAGTGTTGGTTTAAGTGGTTCTCTGAGGAGAAGGCAGATCTCACCTAGTTAAATAGGTGCTTAAGGATTTAAGGTAATAGGTGTGGTTCACTTAGTGTGTAGAGTGGATCTAAGTTGTTTGGACTCTGGGACGTGGTGTGGCCACCAACCCGTCACCGTGTACCGGAGGGAACAAGGCCTGCAACGTTTTAGCTAGAAGCTCAATAGGGAAGACAACGGGGAGATGTCTGGGAGAGGCAATCTCAGAACCCACTTGTATGTGGGTAAGGCCCAAGGCTATCCACGGAGTTATTCGACTAGGAGCTTGGCCCTTGGAGGGCATCATTTTGAGGGGCTCCAATGAGGACTAGGGGGAAGCATGAGCTTCCCTCGGTAAAAATACCAACATCATCGAACGAGAGTTTGCATCTTTATTGCCCTTTTACCTTCCGCATTTACATTATGTACCTTGGTTGTGTGCTTTACATTCCTAGCTTATTTTTATAGACTAGTGATAGGGTTGGACCTAGGTTGCATAACTCTTTTGCGTTAGAGATAGCAACAAATATAGCAAAACCATAGTTGCACATCGAGATAGCTTATTCATTGCATACGTTTTGACTAGGTGGAAATTAGAGGCCATAGTTCTAGAAGTAATTTTTAAGTAGCCTAATTCCCCCCTCTTGGGCATCATGGTCCCTTCAAAGTTATTTAGCTGGTTGGGCTACTTTTGGTGGAATTTGCTCAGCTGAGTTCAAGTCCTCGATTCACTGTGGTGCTCGTATTTTAGATTTTAATGGTGTGGTTTTTTAAGTGGTAGGCAATGTGCCCATCGGTAACGAGTCGCTCATGGTTGATTTTTCCTTATTGTACTTGGCCATGAGCTTGTTGAACTTGTGTGAAAGGATCTAAAATTCCTAGAGGGGGGGTGAATTAGCGTATCTAAAAATTAACTGCAAATGCTAAGTTCAAATTTGTCAGTTAATGTCAGAAGTCCCGGCGTTTGGGTCAGAACTCCGGACATCGTCAGAAGTTCCAGCACAAACATCAGCAGTCCTGACGCCTACGTGAACTACAAAAGCAGTGCCAAATTTAACTTTGCAGATAAATAATCTTACAATCCCACTTCCTTGTGGTTTGGTGAAGAGGTTGGGTCACTCCCTTGATGCCGTAATGCCTCCAAACCGTAGATCGAGTCCAAACCCTAAAATGAATTTCAAGAGAGAGAGAGAGAGAGACAAACAAATACAAGTAATCTCTAGCAATCACAACAACAAGCACATGAGACATAAGGATTTATCCCGAGGTTCAACAACCCCACAAAGGAGCTCCTACATCCTCGTTGTTGAGGTGACCACAAAGGTCGGAGTCTATTCCACCTCCTTGCCTCTCTCAAAGCGACCACAAAGGTCACTTGAGCTTTCCACTAAGAAATCAAAGGGTAATACAAACTTTCCAAGGCTCTTCCACAAGATGAAAGCTCTTGGGCAACGCCTAGCTGGCTAGGGGCAAAGCCCTAATAGTAATAGACGCAAAACCAACCGGCTTGACGAAGAAATCAAGTGCTCAAGCTTGCCAAAGTGATTCTCTCACTTAATCCACTCTCCTTTCACTCAAAACCCTAAGGGAATAGAAGATTGGAGCAAAGGAGGGAGGAGAGGGGTGCCTTTCTTGCTTGGGAGCTGTTTGGATGAAGTTAGGTCAGCCGTGAATGAGTCTGTAACGGTTAGAAGTGGAGGGCTATTTATACTCTTAGTAGAAATCTAACCATTTAGATCTACATCGGAAGTTCCGACACAGATCTTGAGACTTCCAACATTAACAGAAAGCACTATTCACATAGGGTCAGAAGTCCACGCGTGCAAGTCAATGTCAGAACTCCTGACAAACGTTGGGACTTCCGACGTGCGCAGTCAGTCAACCAGTAAAGCCCCAGGTGTTGGGACTCCCGACAAGGTCCAGGACTTCCGACGAATGTCGAGACTTCCGACTGGTGTAGACAGCCGGCCAGTAGAGCCATAGGTATCGGGACTCCCAGCTTGGGTTAGGACTTTCGACTGTCGAGAGTTCTGACTCATGTTGGGACTTCCGACGTCCATAGTCACCGCGCAGGATAAGTGACTAGGAGTTAGAACTTTCAGCATGAGTTGTGACTTCCAACTGTCGAGAGTTTCGGCTTACGTTGGGACTTCCGACACCGACAGTCACAGAAAAATATTCTACATGCTCGTGGGGTGCTAGAGTGTCTCTCTTTTGATTTTATGTTTATGCTTGAGCACTCTATCTTCCTCAGACCAACTAAGTTTGTATCCCTCTTTATAGTGCGTCGGATCCTAAACTCAAAAACAAAAATAAAACCTTTGGAGAGCATTTTGAGTTCGTCCGCCTTTACAACTTCAAGAATTGAGAGATACCATTTCATCTTTATCAACTCTTTGAATCTTTATGGGACTAATAGCTACGACATATCTCATTAAGATCACATTAGTCCCTAATTTGGATGTCATCAATACACCAAAACCCACATAGGGGGCAAATGCACTTTCAATCTCCCCCTTTTTGGTAATTGATGACAACCAACTTAGGCTTTTATAAGAATGAAAGAATTTAAAGCTTTTGAACCCCAAAATTTATGAAGAGCTCCCCCTTGATGTATGCATGAATTTGAATTTCAATTAGAATCATCTATACATGATCTGCATACATCAAGACAAAAGCTCCCCCTAAATTTTGCAATCCGTGGGGTGCAACAAGTGTGTGTGAACAAATAGATATCCATGAAAAGAAATGCAATATGACATGTTATTTCACACAACAAGTAAAAAAGAGTATGGTGGCCAAGATTTCAAAGTAAAAACTTGAAGCAACACATGGCCATCCAAAAACCATCCACCATCACAAGTAGAGGCAATCACAAGCTAATAAGATAGATAAAAAACCATTACTTATCCTACAATCATTCATCACAAACACATATAAATAGATGTCCATCACAAGCTAGCCACCACATGACTTAGTGCATACAAGCTAAAAGTTTTAAAGTCTCAAAACAAAATGACTAACTTATTACAAGATATCATCAAAGCCTAACACTCCCCCTTTGTCAACAAGTGCCAAAAGGGGTAGGCTGCATGAAGAACCAACTACTCTTTGTCATAGTCATCATCATCATCGTGGTCACCGTCCTCACCACCATCATCGTCGTCTTCATCATCCTCCTCCTCTATGTATTCCTCATCTTCTTCCGTCGCCTTGCCCTTGCCATGCGGACGAGAAGTCACATGGATCATCTTCATATGCCGCACAAGCCTCATCATATAGAGCCAACGGATCATGGGGAGGCACAAACAGTGGTGGAGGAGAAGACATAATGTCTGCGTGCTGTTCCAACCGATAGAGCCTCTCTTACATATCGTGCTCACGTTGAGCACTAGCACAACACTGTCCAAACATGTATGTCATGAGGAACTTGAATTTGTTGGGCTTCTTACCAGAGGAGGAAGAAGAGAGGGGCTTGGCACTAGAAGAGCGAGCAATAGCAGCAGGTGGTGAAGCACCACGGTGAGAGCGAGAACCCAAAACACCTTTCCCTTTTGCTTTGGCTGCAGCACCTTTCTCCCTCAATTCTTTTGCAACAGTGATCGACGTCTTGTTGGAGATCTTAAGGAGGTTGTGCTGAGTGTCTATGGGGAACCGGATGCTGGACACTTGCTCAATCACATGCATAATGTATGGGGCATAGGGAAGATGCTTCACTAGATCCTCAGTAGCATCATGTATCTTGTTCCAAATGTAATGGCTGATGGAAAATTTCTAAAAATCATCTCCAAATCGCTGAAGCACCTTCTGAGAATCATCACGAAGGAAGGTGGAGTCACCTCGCTTCGGATATAAGATCTGTCTCAGAATATTTTTGAGGACATAGTAATAGGGCTTCATATATACTGTCTGTCCATCAGCTGTATGTCCATCAAGATACATATGTTGGTACTCCTCCAAAGCCACATCGTCATACTCAGTCAATTCAGGTGCAGTGCGGTCGGCATGACTCAAACCAAGAAGGCGAGAGAAAGTGATGAAGTCCACCTTATAGTGCTTACCTTCAGTGGTCCAATGAACAATGTCAATAGCACCGGTTGGGTCTCGCTCATGATGATAGGAAGCATAAAACTGACAAATAAGCTCATTGTTCCAATGCTTCCTAAACTCTAGCAGGAAAGACAACCCCATTGAGCGTATATCATGAACCATCTGCTCTAGCTCAGGCTCCTTGAACTTACCAAGAGAGTATGCATCAATGCACTTCATCTGAAGGACCAGTGGCTCCCTCTTCTTCAAAAACTTTAGATAGAGGATGGAATCATAAAAGTCATAATGGAACGGGTGCTAGAAGCGATACTCAAGCCAGAGATCCTTCTCGTCCTTAGCATAAAGGTTTCTTCCCCTCATGGACCTGATATCCCTAACCTAGTTACAGTAGTCAACTGGTAGAGGAGGAGTCCAGCCACCAGCAAGATTAGGAGCCATGGTGGGCTCCCGCATGATCGGTGAAACGCCCAAGAAGGGAGCGAGCTCAGTGACGAAGCCTGGGCCACGAGTCGGCATGTGAATCGGTGGAGCAGCAATGGTGCGGCTGACATGCTCAAGAGCTTCTTCTTTGGCATGAACAATCAGAACATCCCCAACATAGGCCAAAGCAGGAGGAGGAGCGGCAGTAGATGATCCTTGATCGTCATGGCGACGAGCACAGGACCACCACCAGTAGCACGGGGACCTCCGGCACCAGCATGGGGATATGCCGCTTTAGTGCGGCTAGACGGCTTGGGGACAGTGGCACGGTCCTGATTCTTCTTGGACCTCTTCTCCTTGTGACGCGATGGACTGCCACTGTCCATGACTACGAAAAACATGAAGGAGAACTAAGAAACAAGACAGTGAGAAGCGAACAAACATCGAGAAGTGAAGAAACATGAATGGAGTGGTCCCATTGGGTCAGGAGTCCTAACCGGTGCCGGGAGTTCCGACAGCCAGTAGTTTCGGTTGACATCAGGAGTTCCAATGGTCGAAACCTCCGACGGTCGCCAGGACTTTCGATGCACATGATGATCATCCCATTCATGGGGCTTCAAATCACAACACACATTCATACAAGGAGGATAGAGGAGTAGAGACAGAGAAAGAATAGAGGCAAAATGCAAGGTACATTGCATTAGGGTTAGGGCACCATGGTAGTACCTTGAATCAAGGAAAGAGGATGGAGAAAGACAAAATCCACAGACCATGAATGAATCGATGAGCCCTAGCACCACCACGAACAAAATCCCCACCCTCGAGACGAGGAAGAAGATCAAAGCACGGGCGTTGGAAGGAGGCGGAGAGGGTGAAAGTGCCAGTAGGACTCCCAGTAGCGCAACCAGAAGGGAAGGGACCAGAACTCCCGGTGGCCCAGAGCCAGCTGGAGCCATGGGCAAGCGGGTAGGGCACGACATGGTAGTGTGAGGAAGAGCGAGGGCGGCGCGAGGACGGGTGCGGGCAGCACGAGGAGAGGTGAGGGTGATGGGAGTTCGGGGAGAATGAAAATAACCGCAGTAAATGGATTGGGCCGGGTATAAATGACGCGGTCAAACAACGCGGCGTGGTCAAAAACCTAGATCTGTGTTGGGACTCCCGGCGCAGGGGCCAGAACTTTCGGTAGTCAGGAGTCCTGGTGTGAGCTATGACTTTCGGTTGTCGAGAGTTTCGACCTACGTCGGGACTTCTGACGCAGGGAAACTAAAAAACACCTCAACTTGAACTCACTATACCATATGGGGCAAAAATATGATGGACACTAACATTTTTATAAGTGACTAGATTTCATTCAATCAACACCAAGCAATAGTCACTCATGAAAATTATAAAATAGATTTTGAAAGGGTCACATAATATTTTCTTAATTCTTTTCTCCTAACTAGATCAAACAAAGTGTGTGTGCAAGACATCAAACCACGTTACGGGAATCAATGATATTTAGTTCACTCCTCAAAGCACAAAATCTTGACTCATCTAGGGGCTTTGTGAAGATATCGGCTAGTTGTTTTTTGGTGCTCACATGGTGAATGATGATATCCCCTTTGGCTTTGTGGTCTCTCAAAAAATGATGCCGGATGTCTATGTGCTTTGTTCGAGTGTGGTTTATAGGGTTGTTTGCCAACTTAATGGCACTCTTGTTGTCACACAAAAGTGGAATCTTGGTTAACTCACATCCAAAGTTTTTTAGGGTTTGCTTCATCCAAAGTAGTTGGGCACAGCATGCATCGGCCGCCACATACTCGGCTTCGGCGGTGGACAAAGCAACAGAATTTTGCTTCTTAGAGCTCCAAGACACCAAGGATTGACCAATAAATTGGCAAGTCCCGGTAGTACTCTTTCGGCTTACTTTGCAATCGACATAATCTAAATCAGAATAACCAAGTAACTCAAAAGTGGAGCCTTTAGGATACCACAAGCCAAGATTAGGAGTGTGCACTAAATACCAAAAAATTCTCTTAACGGCCATCAAATGACATTCTTTCGGATTAGCTTGAAATCTTGCACACATGAACACACTAAGCATAATATCAGGCCTAGATGCACAAAGGTAAAGAAGGGATCCAATCATGGAGCAATATACCTTTTGATCAATGTCCTTTCCTCCTTGATCAAGATCAAGATGTCCATTGGTTGGCATGGGTGTCTTGATGGGCTTGGCCTTGTCCATGTTAAACTTGTTCAACCTATCATTGGTGTACTTGGTTTGACTTATGAACGTGCCATCCTTGAGTTGCTTGATTTGAAATCCAAGGAAGAATTTCAACTCTCCCATCATGGACATCTCGAACCTATTTGTCATAATCCTACTAAATTCCTCACAAAAAGCCACATTAGTACTACCAAATATTATGCCATCGACATATATTTATCAAACAAAGATATCATTATTGACTTTGCGAGTAAACAAAGTAGCATCGGCCTTTCCTATCTCATAACCTTGTTTGAGTAGGAAATCCTTCAAGCAATCATACCAAGCTCTAGGGGCTTGTTTGAGCCCATAGAGTGCCTTGTCGAGCTTGTAGATATGGTTTGGATATTTGGGGTCTTCAAAGCCCGGTGGTTGCTCTACATACACCAACTCGGATAGGGAGCCATTGAGAAATGCACTCTTCACGTCCATTTGATATAGCTTGAAATCATGATGAGGGGCATAGGCAAGTAGAATGCGAATTGATTCTAGCCTAGCCACCGGTGCATAGGTCTCCCCAAAATCCAAGCCTTCAATTTGAGTGAATCCTTGATCCACCAACCTTGCCTTATTCCTTGTTACCATGCCATGCTCATCTTGCTTGTTGCGGAAGACCCACTTGGTTCCAATCACATTTTGCTTGGGCCTTTCCACCAAGGACCAGACTTCATTCTGAGTGAAGTTGTTCAACTCCTCTTGCATGGCTATCATCCAATCTGGATCATCAAGTGCCTCTTCCACCCTACGAGGTTCCAAAGGAGAAACAAACGAGTAATGTTTACAAAAACTTGCTAAACAGGAACATGTAGTTACCCCTCATCGAATGCTCCCCAATATGTTATCATTGAGATGATCCCGTTGAATGGATTGATGCACTCTAGGATGTGGCACTTGAGTTGATCTTTGGATGGGGCCATCATCGTCATCATCATGGTCATGATCGATTGGAGGATCACAACCATGAGCTTGTGGAGGGTTGACTTCACTTCTTTATTCATTGTTGAGTTGAGGTTGAGCTTGCTCATTGTTGACACCATCTTCATGAGAATGACCTTGTGCTTCATTTGATCTCCCATCTTGATTATTTCTTGTTGCGGAAGCTTCACCATGTTCATTGGATGAAGCATGATGAATGGTTGGATCAAGATCATCATGCACAACATGGTCTTCATCTTCATCTTCGACGGGCTTTACTTCACCAATGGCAAGCTTCTTGATTGCTTTGTGTGTAGCTTCTTCATTACCTACAATCTCAACATTGACTTGCTCCTTTTGAGAGCCGTCGGTTTCATCAAAAGTCACATCTACTGTGATTTCAATCAAACCGGTGGTTTTATTGAAAACACAATATCTATGTTCGTTAGTACCATAACCAAGCATGGAACTTTCATCAACCTTTGGTGCAAACTTAGAGCTTTTGGATTTCTTGATAAGTATGAAACACTTGGATCCAAAAACTCTAAAGTAGTGCACCTTAGGCTTTTTACCAGTTAGAAGTTCATAGGCGGTCTTTTCTCTTTTCTTGTGAAGATATAAGCGGTTGATGGCATGGCATGTCGTGTTGACCGCTTCCACCCAATAGTTGGTTGGAGTCTTGTACTCATCCAACATTGCTCTTGCGGCTTCTATGAGCATTCGGTTCTTTCTCTCCATAACACCATTTTGTTGTGGAGTGTATGGAACCAAAAACTCATGCTTGATTCCTTCTTCATCAAGGAACTCTTCAATGTTGGTGTTCTTGAATTCCGTCCCATTGTCAGTTCTAACTCTCTTGATTTTGACATCAAACTCATTTTGGGCTCTTCTTGCAAACTTCTTGAAGATACCTTGGACTTCACTCTTTTCACGCAAAAAGATACCCAAGTGAAACGAGAATAATCATCAACAATTACAAAACCATATTTGTTACCACCAATGCTTATATAAGCGATGGGTCCAAATATGTCCATGTGAAGCAACTCCAATGGCCTTTCGGTTGTCACAACATTCTTAATGGTTTGTTTAGCTCTAATTTGTTTTCCTGCTTAGCATGCGCTACAAATCCTATCTTTCTCAAAAGAAATATTTGTTAGTCCAAGCATGTGTTCGCCTTTTTGAAGTTTGGCCAAGTTCCTCATCCCAACATGGGCAAGTCGGCGATGCCATAACCAACTCATGCTAGATTTTTCCATTAAACAAGTCTCAGGATTTACTCTATTTGATGTGAAATCAACTAGATAGAGTTTCCCTTTTTAAATGACCCATAAATGCAATAGAGGAATCCTCCCTTGTATAGACTTCCACACCCTTATCCATAAAGAGACAATTGTAACCTATCTCACAAAGTTGTGAGACGGACAACAAATTATATCTCAATGAATTCATAAGTAAAACATTTGAAATTGAATTATCATTTGATATAGCAATTTTACCCAAATCGAGGACTTCTCCTTTTCCATTGTCACCAAACAAATATTTCCACTTTGATCATGACTTGGTTGGAATGATGTGAACATGTCCTTCTCTTCGGTCATATGATTGGTGCATCCACTATCCAACACCTAACTTGTTCCACCGGAGGAATATTCCTACAAAGACAAATTAAGCTTTTATTTTAGGTACCCAAAAAGATTTGGGTCCTAGGGGGTTAGTCACATAAAACTTGGGCACCCAAACACTCCTCATAATTTCCTCTCTTTTGGGCACCAACATACTTAACCACAATCTTTCCATCCTTGCCCCAACAACACATATAGTCACTAGCATAGCACCATGGAAGTGGTGCTTGTGGCTTGGGGGCCTCATATTGCTTTGTCTTGATTGTCTTGTTACTTGTAGGTTGGATCTTTGGAATGTATACCTTGTTGTTGGCCTCGCATATAAGCTCATCAAGAGCAATGCCCTTGTTGAACTTCACACAAGGCACACCATTGATCATGTTCCTTCCATTGGCCTTTCCATCATACCTATTGTAGCCAATGCCTTTCTTGATTGATGGGTGCCTTGATGACTTGTATATAGTCTTGTTGGATTGCTCTTGACACTTGCACCCATTCTTCAAGATCATCTTCAACCTATGAATCTCCTTGTCTTTCTTCTCTAACTCAATAAGGTTAGTTGTATGTGCATTCACATCAATTTTATAGCATCTTTCACAACCATTGCTAGTGGAGACATTAGAGTCTTTGATTGCCTTAAGAGAAGTTGAAGTGCTAGCCCAAAGAGTACTATAGTTTAGCTCAAGATTTTGGTATTTTTCTTCCAAGCGTGTGAGGCTTTCTTGAGCTATACTCTTCTCATTCTTGAGGCTAGCTACTTGATCATTAACCGAGGAATGTTCCTTAGTCAATTTCCCAATTGTGTCATTGGCTAAAGATAATTCTACAGTTAACTTCTCAACCTCCATCTTTTGCTCGGCGATAGATGCTTCAAGTGCAAGGTTTTTCTCTCTGTCTTGAGTGATTATATCTCCTTGCAACTCTTAGCATCTATCCCTCTTCTCTAATTTCTTTATTAGCATTTTTATTTTAGTGAAGGCCTTTTTACCAAATTTCTTTATCATGGTTGCTTCAATTTCTTCTATGTTCTCATCACAATTATCATACTCACCACTACAGGGATCGGGTGTAACATGTACCTTCTCCCCTTTTGCCATGAGGCAAGTTGGAGTGTAGTAGTCGTTGTCAAGGAGGTTGGAGAAGAGTTTCGGTGGTGAAGATAGGTTGGGGAAGAGTTTTGGTGGTGAAGTTGAGTTAGGGAAGATCATGGTCGGTGAAGAAGAGTGGTGGATGGCGATGTTTGCGGCTCCCTTCTTCTTCTTCTCATCATCACTTGAGTCACTATCATTTGAGTCCCATTCTTCCCCAAGATGAGCTTCACCTCTCTTCTTGCCTTTGTTCTTGTCTTCATCCTTGTCATGCTTGTGCTTCTTCTTCTCATTAGGACAATCGGCTATGAAGTGACCGGATTGACCACATTCATAGCAAAATCTCTTTTTGAACCTTTTCTTTCCATCACCATAGGTCTTGCAGTTGCTCTTCTTCTTTATAAACTTTCTAAGATTTCTAATCACAAATGCAACCTCTGCATTGGAATATTCTTCTTCACTTGAGGAATCATCCTTCACTTTCTTCTTCTTCTCTTGACTTAAACCTTGACCTTCATGTTGTTGAGTTGCTTTAAGGGCTGTACTCTGGTTGTATCCCATTACATTAGGATTTTGATTGTGAGCATTTATTGCATCTTCATCTAGACACTCATGATGCTTTAGTTTTGAAAGAACTTCTTGGGGGTGTCATCTCATCATAACCGGGCCTTTCCATGATCATGAATGCTAGCATGTTGTTCTTGGCTCTATAGGTTCTCAACATCTTCCTAGCAACCTTGTTGTCATCCCATTCGGTGCTTCCAAGAGCTCTTATGCGGTTGACCAATGCCATGAGCCTATCAAACATGGATTGTGTTGTTTTATTTTGCAAGAACACAAATCTTTCCAATTCACCATGAAGTAACTCAATGTTTCCTTTTCTCACACTTCTATCTCCTTCAAATGACACTTTCAAAGTATCCCAAATTTATTTTGCACTTTCCATTCCATTTACTTTTCTAAACTCATCCGGAGCTAGGCTTGACACACGCAATGCTACGGCTTGTGCATTTTGATGGAGATTGTGCACTTCTTCTGGAGTTATCTCTCTATCTTCATCGGTAGGAATCATCACACCAACATCCACAACTTCCCAAAGTCTTGCGGCAATAAGATGCATCTTCATCTTGTAAGACCAATCGATGTATCTTGTTCCATCAAAGTGAGGTGGCTTGCCAATGTTGATGGATGGAGTATGTAGTGTTGAACCTTTTATGAGTTGCTCATAGTCAAAGCACATGTTTGAATATATTCCCTTTCCATGAGCATGCTCATTGGCTCCAATATCACTAGCCGCATCTTTGTTTGCTTCATTCTTGTCACTTGTATCATTCTTGCCACTTATTGCATCACCAACCTTCTTGCTCAATTCTTCCTTCATCTTGCTCATCTCATCTTGCATCTTCTTCATTTCATCTTGAAAGAATATGACTTGAGTAGCCATCAACTCTTCAGCTATTTTCTTGGCCATCTTAGTGGCAACGGCTTGTATCCTGTCAGACTCCGACATTGTTTCTTCTTATGCGGTGAAGTGCTAAAAGAAGACCTTGCTTTGATACCAATTGAAAGGATCTAACAATGCTTAGAGGGGGGGGGGTGTGAATAGGCATATCTAAAAATTAACATCAAACGCTAAGTTCAAATTTTTCGATCAATGTCGGAAGTCCTGGCGTTTGAGTCAGAACTCCCGCCGTCATTAGAAGTTTTGGCACAAACATCAGTAGTCCCGACATCTATATGAACTACAAAAGCAGTGCCAAATTTAACTTTGTGGATAAATAATCTTACAACCCTACTTCCTTGTGGTTTGGTGAAGAGGTTGGGTCACTCCCTTGATGCCGTAATGCCTCCAAACCGTAGATCGAGTCCAAACCCTAAAATAAAGTTCAAGAGAGAGAGAGAGAGACAAACAAATACAAGTAATCTCTAGCAATGACAACAATAAGCATACGAGACACAAGGATTTATCCCAAGGTTTGGTAACCCCATAAAGGAGCTCCTACGTCCTTATTGTTGAGGTGACCACAAAGGTCGGAGTCTATTCCACCTCCTTGCCTCTCTCAAAGCGACCATAAAGGTCACTTGAGCTTTCCACTAAGAAATCAAAGGGTAATACAAACTTCCAAGGCTCTTCCACAAGATGGAAGCTCTTGGGCAACACCTAGCTAGCTAGGGACAAAGGCCCAAGAGTAATAGATGCAAAACCAACTGGCTTGACGAAGAAATCAAGTGCTCAAGCTTACCAAAGTGATTCTCTCTCTTAATCCACTCTCCTTTCACTCAAAACCCTAAGGAAATCGAAGGTTGGAGCAAAGGAGGGATGAGAGGGGTGCCTTTCTTGCTTGGGAGCTATTGGGACGAAGTTAGGTCAGCTGTGAATGAGTCCGTAACGGTTAGAAGTGAAGAGAGGGCTATTTATACTCTTAGTAGAAATCTAACCATTTAGATCTATGTCGGAAGTTTCGACGCAGATCTTGGGATTTCCGATGTTAATAGAAAGCATTGTTCACATAGGGTCAGAAGTCCACGCATCCAAGTGAATGTCAGAATCCCCAACAAATGTCGAGACTCCCGACAGTCGAGACTCCCGACAGTCGAGACTCCCGATGTACATCGGGACTTCCAACGTGCGCAGTCAGTCAACCAGTAAAGCCCCAGGTGTCGGGACTCCTGACAAGGTCTAGGACTTCCAACAGGCGTAGACAGCCAGCTAGCAGAGCCATAGGTATCGAGACTCTTGGCTTGGGTCAGGACTTCTGACTATCGGGAGTTCTAACTCACGTCGAGACTTTCGACGTCCACAATCACCGCATAGGCTAACTGAATGGGAGTCAGAACTTCTTGCATGAGTCATGACTTCCGACTGTCGAGGATTCCGGCTTACGTCGGGACTTCCAACACCGATAGTCATAGAAAAATATTCTACATGCTCATGGAGTGCTAGAGTGTCTCTCTTTCGATTTTATGTTTATGCTTGAGCACTCTATCTTCCTTAGACCAACTAAGTTTGCATCCCTCTTTATAGTGCGTCGGATCCTAAACTAAAAAACAAAAATAAAACCTTTGGAGAGCATTTTGAGTTCGTCCGCCTTTACAACTTCAAGAACTGAGGGATACCTATTGATCTTTATCAACTCTTTGAATCTTTCATGGGACTAATAGCTGCGACATTGTCGGCACGAAATTTTGTCCCATGCCGAGGGCACACAAGCAAGCCGGAAGGGTCCACTCGATGGAGTTGGAGATCCGCCTAGCTTCAGCACATGGATGGTTGATCCTGCACACTCCTCCCAAGACATGCCAATCAATTTGACCCTGCAATTGACAAGAAGAGAAAGCTAATCAGTAATTGATTGTGTGTGTTTACAATAACGGGGGGTCCAATATTTATACCCATGGCCTAGACGTGAATCCTACTCGAGCATGACTCATTACAATCTTCAGCATAGACAAAAACATTCCTAATTTAAGATAACTTGGACCCTAATCTTTTCCTTTTTTGTAGAGTTCGACATGTAGTTTCCTGGTGCCAACCATAGCTCATCATCGCTATCTGCTAACATCATCCAAAGTGATCCGATTCCAGAGTTGTATCTGAATCAACTAATATCGATCCTCATGCAATCGATTCCTTGATGGGCACAATTTGGAAGCCTTCAAATTCCCGCGTTCTTCTTTCCAAATTTTGGTGTAAACACATGCCCCCTAATTTTGGGATAAAAGTGATTTTATTTCAAAATTCCTATTTATCCATTTACCATGCCGCAACTGTTTTGCTCTGAGATATACACGTGAGTCCTGACTTCCCAGGCTGAATCTTATATAATGTCCTAATAGTATCCTTTCTGACTCACTCGGCCTATTGGCTTTCCCCTTTTTTTCTTGAGCAAATCTCAATAGCCGACGCCACCATCGCTAAACCTTTAACCCTATCAAATCTTCCGCCCCGTTAAGCTCTTATTCGAGCGGTCTCCCTCAGATTCATGTCCGTCTTGGCGGTAATGGCAACCAACGACCATGTCCCCGAGGTATGCTTTCAAATTCCCATTCTCAAACAGTCGGTCGCTACCCTGTATTTCCTTTGTCCCAAACTTATTTTATCCGATTTCTAGGAAATGAGGAACGAAATCTTGATTCCATCAGCTATCATTCCCAATGCTTATTTTCTCGGGCCTATGGGTGATCCTGATCCATCTGATTTCATTCGTTAAGAAACCAACCAAATCCCCTTTAAACAGTCTATAGTGGATTTGTCCTCTTGGAATACCAAAACTCCCTTCAAAAATTGGCCCAAAATGCCTAAGGGATGGAGAAATTGGTTCCGTAGGGTATCTGAGAAAAAGGGTGGAGATTAGGAACTTTATGATTTGAATCAATGCTTGACACTCTCGTTGTCCGAGATTGAGAGGAATGATTCACTCTTGGTTTTCGCATCTTATTTCTGGTCCAATGCCCTTAATGCTTTTGTATTTGGTCATGGTCCAATGACCATTACTCTTGCCGATGTTTACATGTTGACCAGCCTTAGAATTACTGGATCAATGCAACCTTATGAGTACTTGAGTGCTGGCTCCAAGAAATTAGCCAAAATAGCAGACTGTATAGGATGGGCCAGTTACATTCTGAACCATGTTGGAGATGGATCAGTTGTCAGCGAAAGGGAATGCGTGGCCTTCCTAAACATGTGGATGGAAAGATTCATTTTCTATGAATAATCCACTTCATCTTATAAGCCGATTGACGGGCTCCACATATCCCTTCATGCACCTCACCCATCAACACCTTAGCTTCCTCTTGGTTTAAGCATTTGAGCAACACCCCATCAGCTATTTTATAATATAGTTGATCATCTAGTAAAACATACTGTCGACAGAATATCATCGATAGTCCACCGAGGGGTATCCCACGATGGTAGATTTGTCGGTGGGGGTGCGTGTAATCAGGAATCGGATGGTGACACAAGGCGCAAAGACAGCGATTTAGATAGGTTTGGGCCGTCTAATCGACGTAATACCCTTCGTCCTGTGTCTTTGGTGTATTATATTGAGATGTAGTAGATAGATCTAGATGGATCATGTCCGCTAGGGGACCCCTGCCTCTCCTTATATAGTCTGGAGGGAGAGGGTTACAAGTAAAGTATCCTATTTGGTACTATATAATAGCTTGTGGTGCACGCCGAGCAGCGCCGTGCATACCTTGATCTTGTGGGCCGGGTCACCTCTGATGGTGTGGCCCATGTCTTGTCTTGAGGATACTGGGGGCCATACCCCCACGGCTAGTCCCTGAGCCTGATAGTAGATGACGTAGTCACGTGGTGCCAGGGTCAAAGTAGAAGACCAGCCGAGTAGACAGCCAGTCCCCGGGCATAGCCTCGAGATGAGAACAAGCACATTCACCGCAAGGTGAAGTGTGCCCACTTAGTCCCCAAGCCTGCTGGAAGATGAAGAATGAATCTTGTAGTAGGGTCAAAGAAGTCTAAAAGATTTGCTGACATCGTCTGACATGCACGTATCAAGACCCCAGACATGCTGCCCAAGATCAACACCCTGATCCGAATAGCATGGAGCAGCTTGATAGCACATCGATGAGACGTAGCAAGATCTGACCACTAAGGGAGCACTGAGGAGTCCCCAACATCGCTGTCGATGACCAAGCACTGAGGAGCGAGGAGTCCCCGGCGTCACTGGTGATGTTCGAGCATCGAGGAGCAAGGAGTCCCCGGCGTCACTAGCGATGACCGAGCACCGAGGAGCGAGGAGTCCCCGGCGTCGCTGGCGATGACCGAGCACCGAGGAGCGAGAAGTCCCCGGCGTAGGCGGTGATGTCCGAGCACCAAGGAGCAAGGAGTCCCCAGCGTTGTTGTCGATGACCGAGCACCGAGGAGCGAGGAGTTCCCAGCGTAGGCGGCGATGTCCGAGCACCAAGGAGCGAGTAGTCCCCGGTGTCACTGTCGATGACCGAGCACCGAGGAGTGAGGAGTCCCCGGCGTAGGCGGCGATGTCCAAGCACCGAGGAGCGAGGAGTCCCCGACGTCGCTATCAATGATCGAGCACCGAGGAGTCCCCGACGTAGGTGGCAATGTCCGAGCATCGAGGAGCGAGGAGTCCCCGGCATAAGCGGCGATGTCCGAGCACCGAGGAGCGAGGAGTCCCCGGCGTCACTATCGATGACCAAGCATCGAGGAGCGAGGAGTCCCTAGCGTAGGCGGCGATGTCCGAGCACCAAGGAGCGAGGAGTCCCTGGCGTCGCTGTTGATGACCGAGCACCAAGGAGTCCCCAGTGTAGGTGGTGATGTCCGAGCACCGATGAGCGAGGAGTCCCAACGTTGCTGGCGATGACCGAGCACCAGGGAGCGAGGAGTCCTCAATGTCGCTGGCGATGACCAAGCACTGAGGAGCGAGGAATCCCTAGCATAGGCAATAACCGAGCACTGAGGAGTCCCCAATGTAGGCAGCGATGTCCGAGCACCGAGGAGCGAGGAGTCCCTGGCGTAGGCGATGATGTCTGAGCACCAAGGAGCGAGGAGTCCCTAGCATCACAAGCGATGATCGAGCACCGAGGAGCGAGGAGTCCCCAGCGTCGCTGGTGATGACTGAGCACCAAGGAGCGAGGAGTCCCTGGCATCGCTAGCGATGTCCGAGCACCGAGGAGCGAGGAGTCCCCGGCGTCGCTGGCGATGACCGAGCACCGAGGAGTCCCCAACATAGGTGGCTATGTTCGAGCACCAAGGAGTTCCCGATGAATCTGGCGAGGTCTGAGCACCGGCGTAGCTGGCAATGTTCGTGCGGTGAAGTGTGCCCACTTAGTCCTCGAGCACGAAGAATCCGAGCGCTGAGGAGTAACCGACGTAGCTGGCGATGAAGCATGAGCAGCGAATAGTCCGATCAACTAGTCGGTGATGGAGTCCATGAACCGAGCGGTCTGACTAGTTGATCGGTGGGGAAGCCCGAGCACCAGGTGATTCGATCACCTAGACGATGATCCTGCAATGCAAACATATAGAATGGGTAGTACATGATGCACAAATAAATAAACTCTAGAGAAAAATCAGCAATGGTGATGAAACAACGTATGTAGTTCGGCGATCAGTTAGTGTGAAAATATATTTATGTTTAATATAAACCGCCCGAACAGTTAGTGTGTAACTGAGTCTACAGCCCTAGCTAGCCCATAGTCCATAACATCGAGCGTGGAGCGAGTGCACGTGTAGGAGGAACAGGCGTGACCAAGGAGCCACTGCCGACTACCCATAACGCAGATCATGGAGCCCGTAGCATGTGTAGGGAGGAGCTTGAGATAGGGCCATCTCTGGAGGCATCCAAGCATCAACAGGATGGTTCAGGGGTTCAAAAAATCGTTTGGAGAGCAAACATGGAGAAAACAGTTCAGAGAAACTTTATGGCGATATACGGAGATTGGAGAATATTTAGAAGAATATTAAAATATGACTTAGCTTTAGACAGAAAGTCTAGTCGGTGGCGTATGGCGTTATCTGGTTGACGTTGATGAAGTTGCCCTCGAGCTTTTCAGCCTGTCGTCGTGGCAATGGTCATCATTGCGACACGGCGGGTGGTCAGAGTAAGTAGTCTGGGCGACATGATTGCTTGGGTGGCTCGGATGGCTTGGGTGATGGCTTGATGCAGTCGGATGCCAAAACATGATATGTGCGTGCGCCTTGCACGGCTCAGGCACATGCACGTACATGCAGGCCTAATTTGCAGGTTAGCTTGCATGGCTTTTGGTCTTGCTTGTGTCATCTTCATGGTGCTGTAGATCATACGTCCTCATTGTTTGCCTGGTGATTGCGACGCCCTAATAATCCGATAATCTACTGCTCTAGATGATCCAATCTTGGCTCGTGTAGGTGACCTGTAGCATCCGCGTAGCCTGTATAGGCCGTATTGGCGGATTCCTAATTGGAGCAAATCTTCATGATCGTGTCGCTCATGCTCATAGGATGTAAGCATACATACAAGAAGCCAAGATTGGTTTGGCTTGCATGTTGCTGCACACATGTCTTCATGTTGTCGGATTGACTTCTTGATTGCTGAGAGACGGAGAAGGCGGCATTGTAGATCGGCTTCACAGTAAGCAAAGGGCGGAGCACCCAGCCGAGGAGAGGATCAGATGGACGTCGGCATGCAATGGAGGTCGCTGAGTTGCAGCCATAGTAGATTGATTCCATCGCCGAGTTGCCGCCATATGGTGGAATCAAGGTCTGCCATCTAGTTCACCATGGATCAGTGCGCACACCCCTACCTAGCACGCCAACTGTCGATAGAATATGCTTAGCAGTCCACTGAGGGGTATCCTGTGATGGTAGATTTATTAGTGGGGGTGCGTGTAATCAGGAACCGAATGGTGACACAAGGAGTAGAGACAACGATTTAGATAGGTTCGAGCCATCTGATCGACGTAATACCCTATGTCCTATGTCTTTGGTGTATTATATTGAGATGTAGTAGATAGATCTAGATGGATCGTGTTCGCTAGGGGACTCCTGCCTCTCCTTATATAGTCTGGAGGGATAGGGTTACAAGTAAAGTATTCTATTTGGTACTATACAATAGCTTGCGGTGCACGCCGAGTAGCGCCGTGCACACCTTGATCTTGTGGGCTAGGCCACCTCTGATGGTGCGGCCCATGTCTTGTCTTGAGGATACCAGGGGCCATACCCGATTTATACCTTAGCTTTTTGGTAACTTTCCATGTTGGATTCCTAAGGTAGTTGGCTATTTTAATTCTCCAATCATCACTCAAAGCCTCACTACTCCAGACTTCTTGAAACACTCAATAGCCTAAAGTGCTTTGAGCTAGACGATTAGCTTCTTGATTCTATGCTCTCGGAATATGTTGCAAAGAGACATGAGGAAACTCTTTCAACAACCTTTGACATTCATCATAATATCTCCTCAAAGTGTCTTCTTTGCACTCATATAGGCCGATCAACTAATTAATAATTAACTGTGAATCTCTAAATACTTCAATTGCTTTGGCCTTTACTTCATGAAGAAATTGAAGTCCCTTAAGAATAGCTTCATACTCCGCTTGGTTATTGGTTATCATTGGTTCAGTTGGAAGAGCAAACTCAAAACTTGCCCCCCAAGGTGAAATAATAACAACACCAATGCCACCACCTTGCTTGCATGATGATCCATCAAAGAATAACATCCAAGGCATCGGCTCTACATAACCAATGCTTGACTTATGATGCTGGGTGACAAAATCGACCATATTTGTCCTTTGACTGCTTTAGCCGATTTGTACTTCAAGTCAAATTCTGATAACGCAAGAATTCACTTTCCCACTCTCCCATTCAGTATTGGCATTGTTAACATGTGCTTAATCACATCAGCCTTGGAAACAACCGTATATTCAGCCGATAATAAGTAGTGTCACAACTTAGTGCAAGAGAAATATAAGCACCAGCATAACTTTTCGGTGGGGGAATATCTTGTTTCTGGATCTAGGAGCCTTCTACTCAGATAGAAAACAACTCACTCTTTTCCTTCAAATTCTTGTGTCAAGGTCGATCCAATTGTCTTGCCATTAGCCGATGTGTACAACTTAAAAGACTTGCCTTGCTGAGGAGGGACCAACACAGGTGGACACTTCATGTATTCTTTTATTTCTTCAAACGCCTTTTGTTGTATGTCACCCCACTTGAATTCTTGATCATTTTTCAACTTCAACAAGGGAGAAAATGGCAGGATCCTTTCCGACAAATTTGAAATGAATCTTCTGATAAAATTAATCTTACCAATCAGAGATTGCAACTCTGTCTTAGTAGTCGGGGGAACTGCCTCATCAATTGCTTTTACGCTTTTTTGACCAACTTTGATTCCTCTCTCGTGGACCATAAATGCCAAGAATTGTCCAGCTGACACTCCAAAAGCACACTTATTAGGATTCATCTTTAGACTATGTTTTCTTGTGCATTCTAGAGTCTCTCGCAAATTAGCTAGGTGCTCTTTGTACCCTTTGGATTTTATCATCACATCATCAATGTAGATTTCAACAATCCTACTGATCAACTTATGAAAAATATAATTCATCGCCCTTTGATAAGTTGCACCAGCATTCTTTAGACCAAAGGTCATCACAACCCACTCGAATAAACCGATTGTGCCGGGGCACCTGAAAGCGGTCTTTGCGATGTCTTCCTCAGCCATGAAAATTTAGTTATACCCTACATTGCCATCCATGAAGCTAATAACCTTGTGCCTGGCCGCTGCATCAACTAACATATCAGCTATCGGCATCGGATAACCATGCATGGGTGTGGCTTTGTTTAGATCCCTGAAATCGATGCAAACTCTTAATTTTCTATTCTTCTTATACACAGGGACAACATTCGATATCCACTCTGCATATCGGTACGGTCAGATAAACTTTGCTTCTAGTAACCTTTTAGTCTCCTTTTTGATATCATCAAGCACATTCGGGTTGAATCTCCTTGGAACCTGTTTAAATGACCGATATCCAGGTTTGATTGGCAACCGATGTTTGATAATTGGTCGGTCTAGACTAGGCATCTCATAGTACTCCTAAGCAAAACAATCTTTAAATTCCTTTAACAAATCAACTAACTCTCGTTTATACTTAGGGTCCAACTTGGCACTTACATACATTAGCCTAGGTCTATCTCCAGAACCAATATCCACTTCTTCTAATTCATCGGCCGACGTGAAACCAAGTCCTAGTTTGCCATCTGTACCATCTATTGAATTATCTATTATGACAAATTTTCAAAGTCAATTGCTTGGATCAGCTGTTGGCTTTCATCATTGATTCTAATGAAGCCTCCTTCTCATAACTTGCTAGAAAAGCATTTGAAGTCTCCTAGCTCCCAAAAGACTGGATCGGCTGTTGCGATACTTACAGACTCATCAGCATGAACTTGTTCGACATCATCTCCATGCCATTGAATCAAACACTGATGCATGGTCGATGGTACACAACAGTTTGCATGAATCCAATCACAACCAAGGAGTAAACTGTATGACCCTTTTCCATCGATGATGAAGAATGTCTTGAGCAGAGTCTTACTCCCGATTATTAGTTCGACATTCATTGCCCCCCGGGTCTTAGACGCATTACCTCCAAAGTCCTTAAGCATCATGTCAGTCTCAATCAGATTTCCTGGTCTCTTGCCAAGTTTATGAAAAGTGGTGTAAGGCATGAGATTAACAGAAGCACCTCCATCCACCAATATCTTGTTCATCGACTTCCCATCAACCAAACCTTTTACATATAAAGCCCTTAGGTGTCGATGCTTGACTGGTTTATCAAATATTGCTTGCTGTATAACCGTTAACTTGGCAACTATCTCCTCATACTCCAATTCATCGAAATCCGAATAAACTTCTTGATCTTTTGGAGCTTTGAACTCTGATGGCAACAGAAAAGCCATTTGAATATTAGCTGATGGTTGCTTTCTATTGGCTGTTTGCTTAGCACGCTATACTTGAAGTTTATCGGATGCCTGAGCCTGTTCCAACTCTTTATTCCTTAGGCATTGCACCCATCTCTTCTAGCTTCTTGTCAAACCTCTTAGACACCATTGGCCTTTCTGCCAAACATATTCTCTCTCATTGCCTTCTTCTTCATAATCAGCCTAGTCTTGATCAACAACTCTTTTTCCTAGCTGATTATGAACACTTCTATTTTTTAAGCGCCGATCCATGTTATTATGGTGATATGCATCTTGAGCATGGATAGACAAGCGGTTGGCTTGAGATTGCCTAAACTCCCAATACTGATCGCTGCACTCTGGACAGTTACTCCTGGTAGGCAACTTCAAACCATCATTCTAGCAATGTCTGAAGAAAGGACAATTCTAATGCAATTCAGTTTGCTTTCTTTTGTACCTTTCTTTTTCCTATTGACGCTGGTATTCTTGCTTTTCCAACCAACGCTGATAATCCTTTTCCTTCTGCTGCTGCCATTTATTCAATAGAATTTGAGATGTAACTCGCGGCATTGTCACCCCTTCTTTTGATGTTTCTCCCTGTTCATATCAACTCTTTTGCTTGTCGTGACGTCTTTTAATTCCCCTGTATTCGTTGGCCTATATTTGCCTCTCGAGATCGACTGTTCTAGCTTCTCTTGATTTGGTTGATGTTAGGACCTTAGTCTTTCCTTTGAGCAGCCTAGCATCAACCATGTTTTGATCTCCTAGGAAAGGATTATCATCAACTTTCATTTTTCGAGGCGTATCAAATTTGAGCCTTCCTTGCTGAATAGCCCTTTGTATATGCTGCCAGAAAATTCTACATTCATTAGTGGAATGAGAAGTAGCATTATAGAACTTGTAGAACTTTTTATTCTTCAACTGATTAGGGGGCAATATAACATGATTATCAGGCAACTTGATCTATCCCTTCTCAAGCAAAAAATCAAAGAGCTTGTCTGATTTTGTGACATCAAAGTCATAGCTCTCCTCGACTCCTCTTCCTCAAGGATTTGGCACCATTACTGTCTTTTTGCCCAAATTCCATTCAGCCGTAGCAACCTCTTCTTCTTCATCTTCATAGCCATCATCGGCTGAGTATGGATTATAAGCTTCGGCCACTATGGTACTCTTCTAGAATCTGGTATCTCTACGTATACTCTAGAATTGGCTATTGAGTGCTGCCACTTGTTGAGCTAATTGACCCAAGTTGTCAAATTCTTGTCTCAGCAGTTTTTCTTTCAACATTGGCAGCATTCCTTGAACGGCTAAAGTAGCTAGCTGATCAACAGCCAAGTTTAATGAGAAGCATAAGTTCCTAGTCTCTCAGAACCTCTAAAGAAACTTAGTGCCCCATTCATTAGTCTTCTGCCTTATAGTTGTCAGATCAGTAATCTTCTTTTCTCTAGTCCTAGTATAAAAATATGTATGGAATTTCTTTTCTAGATTAGCCCAATTGGCAATGGAGTTGACCGACAGTGATGAAAACCAAGTGAAGGCTGGCTCTAACAGGGACAAGGAGAAGAAACAAACTCGATGGGCCTCCTCAACTGATGCCTTGTCCAATTGTGTAAGATACCGACTGACATGTTCTATTGTACTTGTACTATCTTGGCCAGTGAACTTAGCAAACTCTAGAAGCCTGTAATTTGCAGGAAGAGCGACCAAATCATACCATTCTGGATATGTGTGTTTATACGAAAAGGTCACCCCTTTTGGCTTTATACCAAACTAATTCTTCATCATCTTGGTCATCTTTAGCAACAACTCATCAGCATGTGAATTTGGATTTCTCTACACTTGCTGACCCATCTGTGGATTGAAATCCTATGTGCCTTGATACCCTGGATTCAGAATCATGTAAAGGGTGTTATAATTTGTGCCATAATGATACCCTTGTGAAATCTCTATCTGCTGGGTCCTTTGCTGGTTTGTTGCTTGAAGTCTCTGATTATAGACATGAGGATCTATATCTCTATGGATCCTTTGAACTGATGGTGCCATTTTTTGAGCCAACAACGGTATGTGGCCCGATGTGCCAAAATTAATCACCTGATTCTAACCTTGCTCCACTGGCTGTTGCACATGCTGCACTGATGATCTAGGATTATACTGTATCTGATTCATAGTAATACCTTGAGCTTGTTCAGATGAACTCTGAACTGCCTAGATATCATCATTACTAGCTGGTGCTACTTCTTGATGGCTGGTACCACTTGATTAGTCCCTTGGGTCGATGGATGTAGAATGTTGTAATAAGCTGGCCCAACCTGACCAACTGGAAACCCATGAAACACCTCTTTCATGGCATTATGGAATGTGTCCAGGAAAGCTTCATTATGGCTTGATATAGCATCACGAACAGATTTGTTTACAACTTCTGTGAAGAAACGCCTGTCTTCAGCTTCATCTACATCTGACTACCCGTACAATAGAACTCTTGGTAGTGGATATTTCTGAACAATTGTGTTGTCGCGTGTTTTGGTGTCGGACAACAAACACTTGTTCTAAAACTCTTCTATAGCTTTGCTGATGATAGCTTTATCTCCATCAGGTAGATCTTCATAATGTACCATAAGGATGTCATTGTTGTTGTGAACCGCCATGACAATTGTGGTGTCCCACTGAGCGTGCCAAGAACGTGTGTCAGCACGAAATTTTGTCCCGTGCCGAGGGCACACGAGCAAGCCGGAAGGGCCCGCTCGATGAAGCTAGAGATCCACCTAGCTTCAGTGTAGGGATGGTCAATTTGATCCTGCAATTGATAAGGAGAGAAAACTAATCAGTAATTTAAGGCAGAACATGCCGGTGTTGCCAGACAGTCCCGAATGTGCGGCTCTGAGAGCCGATATGGAAGGAAATCGACTAAATAGTCAATTCCAGCATATTCATCAGAATAAATCAATTAAAGCTCATGGAATTATGGAAGATAAATCGGTTATCGCTCAGGATAGATCTTGTTATTTAAACAAACATTAGTTGATGGCAAAAGGATGTCAACAATAATTAATTTATGCTAAGCCAATGACTGCAAGTAACCGAATCCATTTTTATATAGAATAAGCGACTCATCATCATTTAACCATTTAATAAAGATAAATCTAATGAACATATTAGATCTCATCTATCGCTATGACCAGTGGGGCATGAGGCAGAATCATGCAGGCCGTAGAAACAATAATAGATTTGATGACCCTAACTCATTACTAATATCAGTGGGGCATGAGGTAGAATCATGTAGGCCGTAATAGAATAATAAGATCATGGGGCTAACACATCTTTCAACCTATCTTTACTTCAATGGTCTCAAAACATGAACTGCATATATGAAAGCAATCGATATCAGCTAAAATAGCCGATTCAGGCATAGCGCACAGTTAAGGTCATGCCCTATCAGGAATAGATCTACCAAATAACGATCCCCACTCCACGGTGCTAACAGTGGGGTGTGAGGCAGAATCACACAGGCCATGATAACGGGCCATGAAATGGTTTTTGTTAGCCAACAGATCTATTCAAGACAAAACATGCTTAATCGCACACTATGCACGATCAAGATTGATAAAAATGGTCGATAAAACATAACTCACCATTTAAGATGTAGATTAGATCAGTTTAGATTAACAAACGATGGGTTAAACAGGATGTAAGGCGGATCTAGATCAATCCCAATCGGGCGAAGTGATATTGTTGTAATTAAATAAATAATGGAAGTAATAAGCAATATTGGTAACTTAATGAATCTATCCGAAGGAATGCCACCCTTAGATAGAGCCGATAACATGACCTTAATCTAGTTCGAGCAGTGGAGGTCGACCGAATTGATACAGCTTTACTTGAACTAGACAAGAGTCGATAACTAGCTTATACCAGAGTCGCAGTGGAGGTCGACCGGATCGATGCAGTCGTACGAACAAAAGTATAAGCCATGATGGTACTTACAAACAAGCAGTGAGGGTCGACCAGATCGATGCAGCCGTACTTGCTGAAGAACTCGCCGAGATCTATTCTACTCCTACTCCTACGGGGTGGTCGGGGCCGAAAAAAGTAAGTAACTTGTATTTGATTGATTGTGTGTGTTTATAATAACTGGGGGTCCAATATTTATACCTAGAGCCTAGACTTGAATCCTACTCGAGCATGACTCATTACAATCTTTGGCATAGATGAAAACATTCCTAATTTAAGATAACTTGAACCCTAATCTTTTCCTTTTTTGTAGAGTCTGACATGTAGTTTCCTGGTGCCAACCGTAGCTCATTATCGCTATCTGCTGACATCATCCAAAGCGATCCGATTCTAGTGTCATATCTGAATCAGCTGATATCGATCCTCATGCAATCGATTCCTTGATGGGCACAATTTGGAAGCCTTCAAATTCCCACGTTCTTCTTGTAAATAGACATATCTCATTAAGATCACATTAGTCCCTAATTTGGATGTCATTAGTACACCAAAACCCACAAAGGGGGCAAATGCACTTTCATTGTTGTAGCTTTTCCTTCTTGTACTTGGCCATGAGCTTATCGAAGGTGCATTGATATTTCACCACCTTCCCTGCATTTTTCATCTCATTGGACTTTTAGGTACCAATCTCCAAACGGCGTGGTCTAAAAGTGCAGACAACATGCCCCTTGAAGCTACTAGAACTGCTTGAACCGGCTTGGCCACCACCTCTACAAAACTAGCTGGGCAGGGTTCAATAGAACTATCATCGCTTGGTTGCTTCTTTGGCGTTGTGTTCATGTTCCTATTGGTCCCTTGCGTGAGAAGGACTTAACAATGATCTTGAGCTTGTTCTTGCCAGCTTCATCCTTCTCAAGTGCTACTTTGTGGCTCACAATCTTGGTATTTGGCTCATCCTTTTTGGGTTCACCAACAATAACATTCTTCTTGGAAGTAGTCCTAGCTTGATCTAGCCGAAGCAAGATGGTTGGGTTATTACACTCAAGCACATTCACCGAAAAAAGGAGCTTTATCAACCTACATTTCACCTAGATTCAATCGTCCCATGTTGAGAGCCAATTGGACTTGTCGACGAAAAACATTGCAATCATTAGTGGCAGCCAGTGTTCGTCTAACGGCCTAAACGGCCGATTAAACGGCCAGTAAACAGTAAACAGTGGTAAACTATTTTGTTTAGGGGGTAAACGGAAATTAAACGGTTGACCTTTTAAATGGTCAAAAAATAGGAAAAACGGTCCAAACGGCCTAAACGGAATGGAGATAAACAACATTAAACGGGCTAAACAGCTATTTAAACGACTGTTTTGGCGAACACGAGGTAAATCTAGTTTAGTTTTGTATGGATAAATTTGTATACTTAAGTTTATTATATTTATAAATGTGTACACTTGATATGTTACATGCATAAATATCTATATTTGGTTCTTTTCACATGCATAAATATATATACATACCAAAATAATTGATTTTTACTCGGATAAATATGTATAAATGCTAGAATAGTTGATTTTTTACATGCACATATATAATTATATGTATTTTTTTTAAAGTACAAAACCGTTTAGACCGTTTAACTTTGTTTAAACACCGTGTAAACAGCCTAAATGCTAAACAAAGGGCGACCATGTAAAGACTGTTTACCGTTTAGGAAAACATTGGTGGCAGCATTCTTCTCCTCCACCATCTTGCGTAGTTCCTCTAGGAGTTGATCAATAGTTGCTGGGTGGATGATGTTCTCCTCATTAGATGGATTTATGAGATCACCCGTCCCATTGTTATCATGATCTTCAGGCATCTTGAACTAAGATTGATCTTTCATCCCCAGCGGAGTTGCCAAAAAGTGTGTTGACACCGAATTGGTTATTGGATCACACCAGCAAGGGCTAGAACACTCGAGGTCGCATACAACCTATCATATGCAGTGAGCAACTCCAAGATTAGCAAGACAAATCAATAGATTGGTTAGGCCAATTTCATTCCTGTCCTTCGCTGATAGAGCTCAAGAACACCTTCGGGGAAGACCTGTCGGGAAGATGCAAGCCGAGGTTGTGGCAGAACCACCTAAAATAACACATTTTTGGAGGCGCTTATCTTCCACTAGACACTAAGCACCCTGGAAGTGGCTAAATCGAACAGTTCCGTTGAGCCCACCCCAAGGGAGAACTCGAAAATCCACATTTTCCGTCAGGATCATAAATGAGAGGATAAAGCTTACAATACTCTTAGCTATTTCTTACATCACTTTGTTACAACATTAGAGTACTTGGACCCATTGAATGTAACAGCGGAATTAAAACAGTTTACATGTAAACGAGTTTATACATTTTAGGTTCACAAGTTTTATCTTGTAGCGGAAAATAAACATATGATCAGAGTTACAACAAAAACAAAGATTAATTTACTAACATGGTGAAGCATTAACATAGTGGCCATTTATTTACAAGATATGCTAGCAGATTTTACATCTTTTCTTATAAAACCTTTAGTGAGGGTTATAAGTGAACACTATGATCGCAGCATGAAAGGAATCCTCTCTGAGCCCACCAGGAGGTTTCCACATACAAGAGTCAGCTCTAGCATTCACCTGTCGCCTACAACAGGGGTGATAAAACCCTAAGTACTCAATTGTACTCAACAAGACTTACCCGACAGAAGGAAAGTAAAAGACTCTAAGGATATGCAAGGCTTATTTGGCTTGCTGGTTTATTGCATTTGCAGGAAGCATTACTAATAGTGCATCCTTATATTCAAAGTTTTAGCAATTATTTTTAGTTAATTAGCTAACCATTCTAGGTAAGCAGCTATGCTACTTTTAAGCATGTGGTAAGCAATCAGAACCAATTTACCACCTTCCATGTTCTAGTTCTTACTACGGTACTAGACCATAGTCAAGTCGTACCGTCTCATGGAAATAGTGATTCACGAACCAATGTATCCTAGCTGGGTACCCCAAAACACATGCCTCATTTGTACCCCAGGCACAAACGAGACCAACCCATTCCACTCCTATCGAGTGGTCTAAGTCCCCGTCCAAACTTAGACTCCAAGTCCCCACACTTGAGACTCGGTCTCAGTATGGTGCTTAGACCTCCACCTTTCCCCACCTCCAATCAGTAGAACTAGAAAGAGTCGGAACTCACAACAAAAGCATAATGAGTCTTTCTGCTCCCATAAGCAAGTATGTGCTTAGGATAATAAGTTTGTGACCTGACTACCATCCACAACAATGGACGGTCCGCAATCGATATAGGCGGAACAAATGCAACCTGAGCCTCGCTTGAATGCCTAACCAAGTCTAGATCCAAAGTACCATTCCGCTTGGTCTCCAATTATCATCCTGATATATATATATCATGTGATAGTAATATGATAATAACAACAATAATATCTTTCCTACCTGTCGCGAGTGATAGGTAATCACTCAACTTCTACTGGAATCCTTAAGCATAGCAATCTACATGATTCTGACATACTAGTAGGACTCAAAGGATAAGGATATATATATTTATATATATATATGCAAGTGGGTTTCATTCAACTCCTCAAAACTTAATGCACAAACATAAGATAAAGTATAGAATAATAGGAGTTGTGCACCAGGGCTTGCCCGGGTAAGATATAATCAAAAGTTAGCATTCCATCGTGGCAACATGATCACCAAGGCACCATCTTTTCTGCTACTCCATATGACTCTAGAATCTATGGTTGTTCCTATTATATACGTGGATGCAACGCAGAGGCATAATTAATCAACGGCAACCGCAACTTTTAAAATATGATTATGCCTCTCAAGCCAATGAGCTAGCTCTAATGACTAACGTACTAGGCTATGTATCCACGTTGTCAAGTAAGGCATCATTTCCCAAAAAATGTTCTAGTTTTACAATCCCAGGGTGTTTTGGCATTTTATCGATTAAACTTATATATATTTGAACTGGAACTCATTTAGCTACCTTTGCAAACTGATTATTGTGGAGCTAAAAAAATTACTGTGAGCACCTAATAATGTTAGGAGTTTATTGTGAAAGTTTCAAAGCCAACACTATCACCACTTTATCACAACAATTCCTATAAGTTTATATTTTAACAATATTAAGCACCTAAAATTAATTAGATCACTCTTGAAAATACTAATGAAGCTATGTGAACCAATTATACTAGTACATAGATCATGATTTTAGGAACCTAACAAATTTAGTTTCATAATTTTTGGTTAACTACATAAATTTATATTGAATTTACAAGTTTACCTTAAAAACTAAATTAGAAAATGCTTTAGAAAAAGAAAAGGGCCGATGGCCATCGATTCGGCCCAGTAGACCAGCGCGGGCGTGGGCGCGCGTGCGTTGTAATGGCCCAACATGGCCCAAGGCCGAGGAGCCCATGCACGACATCGGTTTTGTATAGAAGCCCCCGAGCTTCGAGGTAATAGTACGACTACCATGTGTACTGTTCCTATCGGCAGTGGCTTTGCATAGGGTAGGTCCCTAGAATCCCCGCACTCACTGGCGAGGTCCCTAGAATCCCCGCACTCACCGGCGAGGCGGCCGACGACATAGGGTAGCTATGCCGAGCAACCTAGGCTCGCTAAGACAGGAGTAAGGGGTCAACCACCATCTATGGCAAAACGCACATGGCTGGGTGGTGGTTCAGGGCTCGGGGATGTACTAACGCGAGCTATAGTGGTGAGCGGTTGTCCACTGTAGTGGTGGGACCATTCTAACAACCTAGAGCACTAACGAAGGGGTAGAGATGGTGGGGAAGCATCAGGATCTCACCAAGGACCGTGCTGCGGTGATGGTTGAAACTAGGGAGTTTCAAGGTGATCTAGCCACGCACGGCCAAACCACGCGGTGGTGATCCGAGCGTGGCACCGATGCGTCACCACACCATCGTCGAGCATCCTGGCCAAGGTAGCATGAGCACCGGATGGAGGGAGTCAAGGCGAGCTCAGGGTTATAAGCAATTGAACTGCTATCACTCCTACATGCCTTACCTCCCAACCTACTGGCTCGGTGGCGCACATGACCAGAGGCGGGGTGAAACCAAATTCGACCATGACAGACAACGACTGGACTCAGTGTGAACGGGGCACCTATCTAATTTCCTCTGCTACTCACTAACGCAAGGAATTAGACTAGGAAGCCTTGGGCTGGTGATTAACAAAGGGGAAGGGAGAGTGGTGCACTGCCACTGCCATGTCGTGGGAAGCGGCCCTGGTAGAGGTGGCCCGGCCATGACCCGACAATGCACGGCAGCATAGGGATATGACCACATGAGCGAGGGGCAGGCGGTGCATTGGTTAGCGCTTGGACAGAGACATTGAAGGTGTGCCCACGTGCAGCCATGCGCACGCAGTAGCATGGCATCGTGATGCGGTAGACTATGTACGACATCGAGTTCGGGCTTGGTAGGTGGGTTGTGTGGCTAGGAAAAAATGCTATAACGGCCACGTGAGTCAGAGGGCATGGGACAGTGCCAAGAGCAGAGATGCGGCTCGAGACAAGGAGGGCAGCGGGTGGGGCAGCCATGAAGCAGGGTAGTAGCGGCGGCCGAGGGGCGAGAGCGGCCACCATCAGGCTACCCACACATGTGTGTGGCTAGAGGTAGCCATGGCATGCACTGAACGTGGTGATCATGCAATCCTGGCCAAACGGCCAGATGCGTGCTAAGCACAAATTTTAATGCGTCAAAACCAACCGCTTAGAGCTTGGTTGAGATTAAAACAAGAGTTCAAGATTCTAGTAGCCACTAAGGGCTTCTCGTCTGAGCAACGAGCATGGCCGGAGAGTGAGCATAGAGGGAGATAGAGAAGTGCCAACAAGACCTCATTGTGCTGAACGCCAATTCATGATCGAAGCCCGAAACAAGATCGACAGCGCATTCTAACAAAGTTAGGGCAATTTCTACGACACCACGACAACTCCAACTCTTCCGTGGACTTCACCATGCTAAAGTACTCACTTAGAGGCAACTAACACTATGAAATCATGGAGCTAGTGCTTAAGTGTTTTAGCTAGAATTCAATTGCTAAAATATCATTATCTACAATCCTTTTTAGATTTAGAAAAGGGCAATGGTTCAGGTAAAACTAAACAACCACCAACACTTTTGCCATAATTTTTTAAAATGTCTAAACCTTATTAATTTCAACCCACAAGCATTTCGCACAATAGTCCATACTTCATACTAACCCATAGGAGCAAAACATTTAAGAACCTTTTAACTATTCTACTCAATATAATTCACCAAAAATGGCATTTGAACATAAGTTCAACTTCTTGTCGATTCAATGAAAAGTTCTAGTTTGGATTCCAGATTTGATGTTTTGGGCTTTCAAAAATACTATTGAACAACATCTATTCACTAGAACAAAAGTTGCATTTTTATCTACTAAACTTGTACTTCAAATCTTATTTAAACACTAAATACAAGTTATATTTTTATCTTTGTTTATAAAAATTGCTTTCCAGGCTTAATCAAATAAAACAAGCCATTCGCTATTCATTCGCTAAAATTACTATCAAGCATTTTCAAGGACTTTCTTCATGCTTTTTCCAAAACAAACCCTAAACAACCATTGTTCATAGGATTATTCAAAAAGTTTTTAAGCCCAAGACAAGTGGATCGGTAACACTTAATTGGTTCCTTTATTCACGAAGCGAATCACACACTAAAAAATGTATTCATAGGGATTTATTTGGCCTTGACCTTTGAGCTAATGAAGGCAGTAACACTAGGGGTGTTATAGAGGTTGTCCTAGGGTCGCAAGGCCACCTAGAACATCGTCAAATCTCATGGAGAGACGTGACAAACAACAGGTATTGAAAAAGTTAGGCAAAAGGGTAGGAATTGTAATTTTGATAGTTTGGATGTTGGATCTCTCAACCGATCATGATCACCCGATATATATGGAGGGGCGGTCTTATCCTAGTAGGAAACATATCTTAAATGTATTTTGCAAGTCTCCCACGTTAAAACATGAGCCAAAACCGAGTTAGACTCTAGCCGGATTCGGATCAACAAAAAACCAGCCTAACCAGTTCCAAAACCAGCCTAGCCGGTTCCAAAACTGGCCTGACTAGTTTTATTGGGCCTGAGTAGGCCGACCGAGCGACCTAAAGAGAAACCGGCCTGGTGAAAAGTTCTAATGGCTAGAGGGGGGTGAATAGCCTATTAAAAATTCTACAACAACACTAAGCCAAGTGGTTAGATAAATATGAGACGAAGTGAATGTTGTGCTAATAGGCATCACATGCCTAACCTGCAATCGGGTGCCGCACAACCAACATAAGATAAGGATCCACAAGCCACATGCAATCCACTAGAGTTGCCTTTGGCGCTCCACCGGGGAAGGCACAAGAACCCCTCACAATCAAAATGATCAGAGCCGGAGACAATCACCTTCCTCCGCTCGATGATCCATCAATCACTGGGCCATCTAGGTGTTGGCAAACACTAAGAGTAACAAGTTCTCCACCAGCCCAAATCACCCAACTAGTACCACAAGATGTTAGAACACTAATCAATGCACTAGAGGCTCTCCAATCTCACTCAAGATGATTAAATCAAGTGTGCAAGTGAGTGGAGTAGTGTGCTCAGCTCCCAAAGGGTGTATGTAGGTGTGGGAAGTGCCAAGAGAGTGGACAAGGCTGGCCACCACCTCTATTTATAAGGCCATAAGCAAATAGAGCTGTTACCCCTTTGGAGTTGTCTTTGTGGGGTCACCGGACATGGCGGCGGTGCCCCCCAACGGTCGGCCCAATAGCTAGTTTGATTGGCTAGGCGGGCACCACACACGTGGTGGTGGCACCGCCCCTAGGGTGGTGGTGACCACTCGGCCAACCCTCTGTAAAACCATGTCTCTGGAAAATTATGGCGTGCACCGCCCTCACAGCGGCGGTGACCGTGGCAGTGACCAACCTGGTTTACCCCACTCTCTAGATAATTATGGCAGTGGCACCACCCCACCAGTGGCAGTGACTAGGTGGTGCACCGCCCTCACTATAGTGTTGTACACCAGACTCATCGATGCCCGCGCTCACTCTGTTGCTACTTGGCCAGGGTCAGGTGGGCACCGCCCTAGGGGTGGCGGTGCCACTGGACAGGGTGGCGGTGCCCCACCCGAGCACCTCCTTCTCGGCCTCTCCTATTGGTCACCACCACAGAGGTGGTGGTGCACTGGATAGGGCATGGCGGTGCCCCTAGGGCAGCACCCCGAGCCCAGCAACGCCTCCTTTTCTTTACCTTTTTCACCACCTTTGCAAATTACTAACACTCCATGTGTTTCACCGTCACATGCAAGTGTGTTAGCATTTTCACAATCATTTTTCAAAGGTTAATCACTTTCTCACCGATTGTGCACTAGGCCTAAAATGCATATGCATGTTTTCCAACACTAGTGGCACTAGATGATCGAGTTGTCCGATAAGAGCTCCCCTCTTAATAATATGACCATCTATCCTAAATGTGATCACACTTTCTATGGTGTCTTGATCACCAAAAACAAATAAGTTTCATCAATTAATCAAAACCAAACTAGGGCTTTCAATCTCCCCCTTTTTGGTAATTGATGACAACCTCCACAAAGATATGAAATAAATTCAAATTTGAATCCATGTTGCTTGCCCAAGCATTTTTACCATGTGTAATGGATTTGGACAAGTTTCATGAACCCCCATTGGTAGCATTTGCTCCCCTACATATGTGCTAAGAGTTTGGATTGAAAGCTTGCACATATGCATGGATTTGAGTTGTGGGAGAGTAATATCTACCAAATGATGCTAAGATATAAGAGATGGACCTTTGAAGCATGACACCAATTGGAGTGCACCAAATATACCATCTTTAGCACCATTGTTAGTTAGATACCACTTGTAAAGATAAGAACTAGATACCTCGTAAGATCAACATTATATGCAAGGTTCTAGTACCACTTGTGAAAACAAAGCAAGGCATATCTAACTACCACCTATGCATGCTAGTTTTTCATTTCATCAATCAAATCTACAACTAGCATACACCACACAAGCATGTATATTGAATTTAAACTTTTCAAATGCAAGCAATCATATGTGAATGCACATTCAAATGCATCATACAAGTTCATGAGCTTGCTCCCCCTACTTGTGTGCTCAAATTTTAATTGATCCCCTTACTTTCATATTTATCCCCTTATGTCACAGTTCTCCCCCTTTGTTATATTTTCACTATCTTTGTGCATTACTTCTCCCCCTTTGTCATCAATGACCACAAAGGTTCAATTTTAGATAGGTTAAGATTATCAATGTCAATCAATGGGGTGAGGATCATTTTCCCAAATTTTGTCCAATCTAGAACACTTGCCAAAGATATTGAACTCGGTTTGATCCAAGGACAAGCTTCTTTATACCTCATTTCAAGGGTTATCTTGATCATGTTGAGTTAAACACTTATAGCTCATTTTCTAGATCAATAGGTTCACAAGCCCACAAACATGTCATATGCTACCACTAGATCAAGTCAAGCATAGAAGCAATGGTGGTACCATACAAGCATCAAATTTATTTGATTTTCATGAATGGGCCTATTAAATGTGAGGAATGACTAGATGCACTAAACAAGTCCTTAGCAAAGGATGTATGTCATGTCAATCAACTTTTACCTTGGATTGCTGGAAGGAGAGGCATGTCATATAAGTGGGGGTGCATCAACACATATTTGAAAAATCCAATATGTTCAACTCATTCCTTAGCTTGCAAAACCTCTTCTCATCAAGTGCCTTGGTGAATATGTCAGCAAGTTGATCTTTGGTGCCCACACTCTCAATGTAAATGTCCCCTTTTTGTTGATGATCTCTTATGAAATGGTGGCGGAAATCAATGTGCTTTGTTCTTGCATGTTGAACTGGATTGTTGGTTAGCTTAATTGCACTCTTATTGTCACAATGCAGTGTCACTTTATTGAACTTGATTCCAAAGTCATTCAAGGTGCCATTCATCCAAAAAATTTGTGCACAACAACTACTAGTGGATATTTATTTGGCTTCAGCGGTTGATAATGCAACACCATTTTGCTTCTTTGATGACCATGAAACAAGTGATCTTCCCAACAATTAATAAGTGCCCGAGGTGCTTTTCCTTTCGACCTTGTATCCCGTATAGTCAAAGTCCAAATATTCAACTAGTTCAAACTTTGCTCCTTTGGGATACCACAAACCAACATTTTGTGTATGCTTCAAGTACCTCAATTTCTCTTTGTAGCCTTCAAGTGACTTTCTCTTGGTAAGGCTTGAAATCTTTCACACATGCACACACTAAACATGATATCCAGCCTTGATGCGGTCACATAGAGTAGGCTTCCAATCATAGAGCTATACAACTTTTGATCCACCATGTTGCCACTTGCATCACTATCCAAATTGCCATTTGTTCCCATAGGTGTACTAATTGTTTTGCTCTCATTCATGCCAAACTTCTTAAGCATGTCTTTGATGTACTTGCCTTGACTCACAAATATACCATTCTTCAATTACTTGATTTGAAGACCAAGTGTAACACCTCTGGTGTTTTGACCTAGCACTAAAACTTGACATGTCATCATATGCATTGCAAAGCATTCATAAAGTAGAAAATTTTGAATGCATACACTAAATAAGCTTTATTTCATAAGTTGTTATTTCATGTGTGATGTGATTCAAAACCCTAAATAAAGATCATGACCACAAGGGTCAAATTTCATGTGATCATGTGAGACCATGTGTCATTTGACTCAAATAACCATAATGGGCCATGTTACTGGTCAAAAATCAAAGTTAAAGTAAAAGGTAAACAAATCAAATTTGAATTCAAATTCAAATCATAAAAGTCCTTTTTGCCCCTTTTGTCTTATTCAAAATCCATTTGGAATTTGGGGTTGTGACAAAAAGCAAAGTTGAAGCTTATTTTAAAAAGATCAACTTTGGTATTCAAAGTTTTTCAAGTTTACATATAAAATTTGGAGTAATTTTGAAATGATTCAAATGCTCAAATGCACCCCAAATTCAAATTTCAAAATGGAGGCAGAATTTGAAAATATTCCTTGAAGTAAAGTTGTAGAGTTTGAAAAGTTGAGCAACTTTCATTTTTGGAGATTTTCAACTTCTTTAGAAAAATTGGGAGTAATTTGTAAAATGAACTCAGTGGCAAATCTGTAAATACTTCAAAAATCAAGTTAACAACAGGGCACCACCGCCCCACCACCGGCGTCCTTTCTTCGGCCTGCCAGGCGCGCCCGTGGCCGCCTTCGGCTTCGCGCTGGCACGGGGAGCACACTGCGTGTTGATCCCGCGTGCTCCTGGCCGCGCTATAAAGCCCAGACGTCGCCGTTCGCTTTTCTTCCTTCCCTCTGTTTTCTCGACGCCGTCGCCTGAACTCCGGCGAGCTCCCCTCGCCTCCTCAGCGCAAGATAGCCCCGGAAAAGCCATGTTCTAGTTCCACCTACTCCTTGTGCCTCCGACCGACCTATTGCTACCGCTTGATTTCGCCGAGAGCTCGTTGTCCACGTTCATCTTCCTCGTGGTCGGCGATCTCGACCGAAACTCTGATTCACCGTGGCCAACATCATCCGGTGAGCTGTTGTCCTTGCTTGTTGTCTCTACAGCTTTGTTTCAATTCTGTAGTGCTTAATCCACTCTTGCTTGGTCGTTTTGCCCACTACAGTTGCCGGAACGCCGTCGTCGACGAGGTCCGCTTCGTCGTGATCTCTGTCACCGTTGAAACGTGTCACCATAGCTTCTCTGGTCTCGCTCATTGCTTCAACATATTCGGGGTGAGCCACTGATGCTTCCTGAACTCTCTGTTTCACCATTACCAGCCTTGTTTCACCAGTGTAATGCTGCCGTGCCACCGCGTCTGCCATGGCCGACGTCAGCCTTGGTCCATGTCGTAATCACCCTCCAAAGTACCACAGATCGATGCGCCTAGTTCTTGTGAACGTGTTGGTACTTTGGCCATCGCTGTTGGGCTCACCGTCGGCGAGTTAGCACCGGTCAGCGCCGTCGATGCCACGGTCAAAGCCAGAGGTTAGGGATGACATGTGGGGGCCGGCTATCAGTGAGAGAGAGAGAGAATAGTGAGTTTTGATATTTTTTGATTTTGAATAGTGCTGAAACTTTGGAAATTTGTAGGAAAATAATCATAGCTCCAAAAATTCTAAAAATTTGTGTGTAGCTTCTGTACATGTTCTAGTATGGTTTAAAAATATGAAACTTGAAATTTGAATAAATTTTTAATGTTCAAATATTCAGTCCATTAATTGATAAATGCAATTTCCATGATTTTTGTAGGTCATTGTATAATTCCAAAAATTATGAAATTTGTTTTGGTACACTAATTTGTCATGAGGAAGCTTACATAAAATTTTGAGGTCATTTGGAACAAGTTCATTTTTGGGCTTATTTCCAAATTAATTCAAAAATAAATAAAAGCAAACCCTAAGTGTTAGATTAGTGTTTGATCTTGTTTTGGTCATGTTTTGTGACTAGTAGGGTTTCAAGATCAGTTTGGTCAAGTCACATGTGTGGTTCTTGATGGTAGAATTGTAAGTTGGTTTTGTTGGCTTGCAACTGTACCATGAAAAATAGTTGTATTCGAGGTGTTGTTATATTTCATGTACCATGACAGCATCATGTTTACATTATCATCATGTTAAAGCATATGTTATCATTTCGTGTAGAATCCGAGAGTGAAACGATTCTAGTTGAGCAAGTTCTAGAAGAATCCCCGGTTGTCACGGGATTCGATAATTGTGGTACTGATCCGAAACCTGAGATTGTCAACGAAGGCAAGCCCCGGTTTATGCATTAAACCCTTACCTTGTTACTTTGAAAAGTTTTTCACCTATGTTACTTATTGCATTAAGTTGATTAATTCAAATGTTACCTACTTGATGCATTGCCTACCTTGTTAATTGTTTACCATCCTTGAAGATGATTTCATTTACAAAGGCATAGAATGCTTAGTATGCTTTATGGTAGGCTTTTAAAGTAAAAAGTTTTGATACAATCAAAGATGGCATACTGGCCAAAGAAAGAAAGAAGATAGAATGAACTAGAGACTAGTCGGGTGACTTATCTTGAATGTTGGGTAATGTTGCCGACTATGTCGCTTAAAGGCCACTCATTATGGATCTTCTGAACGAGACACTTTGTAGTACTGGTCACATACTCCGGTAAGCCTACTTCGGCTAATCCGATACTAAGACGAATGCCCATGCACTGGGAGTGGAGAGATGGTGGGAGTAGCGTGTACCCTCGTGGCTAGTATGTGGCCGGATTTGAGGTGTGCTGTGCTCTTGGGTGGCGTGGAGACGGCTTAGTATAGGAGGATCCGGTAGCGAGGTTGATATATGCAAGATTAAGTTCTACATATGTCGTGTGATAAGGAATCCCTAGCTGGGACTTGAATCAATTCAAATTGCCGGTGCTCCGCAGATATGGAGACTCGATTCATTACAGAAGCAATGCAGGACTGGTGAATTACTAAAATTTGAGAAAAGAAATGGAATGAGAAGGATTGGAATATGGGATATGAACACTTAGTTTGAGATAATGAACTAAAAGGACTTAGGGGTAAAACTTGAAAATAGGATGAAGAATAGTAAGCTTTTAGCAAAGAACTTTGAATCTTGCTACATCCTTACCTTGCCCCAACCCCTACATCTCTAAAGTCTTACACCCCTTTACGTCGGGTTAGTCTTGTTGAGTACTTTTGTACTCAGGGTTTGTTAACCCTTGTTGCAGGTGAGTCGCATGCGCAGGCTTGTTTTGGTCCCTACTGCATGTCTGTGTTTGAAGTCAATGACAATGAGGAGTGATGAATGGCCTTTGGACAAGGCACTAGTTTGTATGATAAATAAAGTTAATGTAATATTATCCCACTACTATAGTTGTATGACACTTATGGTATTGTAAGTTTGAAAACAACTGGTTTGTAAACTATGTTATCTTAAGACTTCCGCTATCTTTTACTCTGATGTATATATTTGAATAAACTGTTGTAATCTACAATGTCTATGATTGGGATCCTGTTCAAAAAAGAATCATGGATGATTTGGGTTTCCCGAGGACACCTGATATACCTGTTAAGTTGTTGGGAACTCGTGTACGCTATCAACGGTCTATTGAGACAACGATAGGTGCACGTGGGCCCAATTTCTCAAGAGGTTCTACCACACCAAGGAAGTAACCTAACTCTCTAATCATAGACATCACAAATTCATTAGCCATCATCTTCCTAAACTCTTCACAAAAGTCTTGATTGGTTGATCCAAATATGAAGTCATCAACATAGATTTGCAATACAAATAAGCCCTTTCTAATCTTCTTGGTGAAAAGAGTGGTGTTAACCTTGTCCATCATGAACCCTTTAGAGAGTATGAAATCACTCAACCTCTTATACCATGCTCTAGGTGCTTGTTTCAAGCCATACAATGCCTTCTTCAACTTGTGCACATGGTTGGGCTTCTTGTCATCTTTAAAACTGGGAGGTTGCTCAACATAAACTTCTTCATTGATGTAGCCATTGAGAAATGTACTCTTGACATCCATTTGATTGAGCTTCATATTATGGGCACAAGCATAGGCTAGCAAGATTCTAATTGCTTCCAATCTAGCAACCGGGGCATATGTTTCTCCAAATTCAAGACCTTCCACTTGAGTATAACCTTGTGCTACCAATCTTTCTTTGTTCCTTACAACTATCCCATCTTGATCTTGCTTGTTTCTAAAGACCCATTTGGTTCCAATCACATTGTGTCCCTTTGGTCTCTTCACTAACTCCCATACTTGATTTCTTGTGAAGTTGTTCAATTCTTCATGCATTGCATTCACCCAATCAACATCCAACAATGCTTCATCTATCTTCTTTGGTTCTATGGATGACACAAATGAGAAATGTTCACAAAATGAAGCCAATCTTGATCTTGTTTGTACACCTCTAGAAATATCTCCAATTATAGTGTCCAATGGATGATCTCTTGCGATATGAGTTGGTTGGAGTATGGGAACATTGCTTGTACTTGCTTGATCATTAGGTTGAGATGATGTACTATCCACTTGTTGACCATGCACATTGTCATGAGAGCCACTTGTACTTGCTTGATTTGTATCAACTTGTACATTTGAGTTAGAGAGCACTTGCACTTCATCATCTTTTCATCAATCACTTGACTAGGCCTCAATTCACCAACATCCATGTTCTTCATGGCATTTGAAAGTTGAATGCCTCTAACATCTTCCAAGTTCTCATTCTCATCTTAGGAACCCTTGGTTTCATCAAATTCCACATCATGAACTTCCTCAAGAGTACCACTTGCTAAATTCCAAACTCTATAAGCTTTGCTTGGTTGAGTATCCAAGCAAGAATCTTTCATCACATTTCTTCTCAAACTTGCCCAATCTAGTGTCTTTCTTCAAGATATAGCATTTGCAGCCAAAGATCTAAAAATATGCTGAAAGGATCAAGATGCCCAAGAGGGGGGGGGGGGTGAATTGGGCTAATTACAAATTTCTTTGCAATAATCAAATCCTATGGTTAGCCCAATTAACCCCTTGTGCCTAGAAAGTGTTTCTATTGATCTAACGTACAAAAGTTTAGCACCCTAAGTTCCAATCCTACTCTAGCATGGCAATTCTAGGAATGTAAAAGACAAGTATTGAATTGCTCAAAGTAAATGCTTAAAGTAAAGAGAAGAGAAGGAACACGGCGATGTTTTGCCGAGGTATCAGAGAGTTGCCACTCCCCACTAGTCCTCATTGGAGCACCAGCGCAAGGGTGTAGCTCCCCCTTGATCCACGCAAGGATCAAGTGCTCTCTACGGGTTGATTCTTTGACACTCCATCACAGTGAATCACCCACAACCGCTCACAACTTGAGTTGGGTCACCCACAAGCTCCGCCGGATGATCACCAAACTCCCAATCACCACTAAGCCATCTAGATGATGTCGATCACCAAGAGTAACAAGCATGAACTCTCACTTGACCACGACAAGCCTAATGAGAAGGGTGGATGCACACTTTGCTACTCTTGCTTCACTAATGAGGGCTCTCTTTGGGATTCTCAAATCTCAATCACCTCACTAGGACCTTGCTCTTCTTGGTACTCTCAAATGTGTTTCTCAGCTGTTGGAATGAGCAAAAGTACCCCCAAACACGAATGGAGGTGGTATTTATAACATGGGCTGAAAAACAAACTATTATGTGCCTCTGCAGGGTGACCGGATGCTCCGGTCATGTTGACTGGATGCTCTAGACAGTTCACCCTGAACTCCAATCTTTAAGTGTTGACCAAACATGTCCGGCCATAATTTTACCTCACTGGAACCTTGCTAATGTTGACCGGACGCTAGCCTTCAGCGTCCGGTCACTTGACCTCTTAGCGTCCAGTCACACCAGATGAAAACATCTCGGTCAAATGAACTGACCAGACCCTAAGCCAGCGTCCGGTCAAACAAGAGCCAGCGTCTGGTCAGTATTTGACCCTCCATTGACTTCTAACTCTTGATCATATGTGAATGAAGTTTGCTCCATTGGATCTAAGGGCTATTTTGGAGCTACCTAGCGCTAGTTTTAGCAAGTGTGCACCACACCTAACCCACTAGACTCACCTAGGTCAAGCTACTCGTCCATACCCCCCTTAATAATATGGCCAATGGAAAAACAAAGTCCTAAACTACTCTCAGTGTCTCTTCAACTTCAAACAACACTTAGAACTAGTCCTTGCTTGACCTTGTTGTCCATCCTTTGAAAACCAAAATGATTTCCATTGTAGGGGTATGACCACCATGATTGCCCAATCGATCTCCATTACCGTGACCTAACTTAATTGCCTCTGCAAAACACACGTTAGTCATAGTAATCATGTATTGTCATTAATCACCGAAACCCAACTAGGGGCCTAGATGCTTTCAATCTCCCCCTTTTTGGTGATTGATGACAATACTACCTTGAGTATGTGAAAGAGTTGAGGTTTTTGACATGATTGGTTCATATAAGCTTTTAGCAATAAGAACAAAAGAGTTAGTCAAGCTTATATGACCCAAGCCATCATAATGTACTCCAAAGATATGAAATAAGCATGAGTACTAGTAATAAAGCTCATTTGCATCGGAGTAAAACATGGAAGCAAAGCAAATGAGCATAGCACACGTGATATGACGTATAAATAATTCAAAGTAGAGAGCACACATGTCATATATCACGATCATGTAGATATCACTATCATATAAATATAGTTTAATGCATAAAGGTAAACACATGTCATATATCATGATCACGTAGATATCACTATCACATAAATATAGTTTAATGCATAAAGGTAAACACACGACGAATGCATAATAGTGTACCACACGTAAAAACTCCAAATAAAATAGATAAGCTAATAGATAAACTAAGCTCTCCCTAGATATGTCGCTCCCCCTAAGTCTAACATACTCAATCCCTCTCCCCCTTTGGCGTCAAACACCAAAAACTAAGGGTCGATCGATAGGGCTGCAGCAGACGAGTCAGGCACTGAGGTACGAGGAGCGAGCTGAAACTAGGTGTCATCTTCATCTGACCCTAAGCTCTAAGCAGTCTGACCCTCTATAGCTAGTAGTGAAGCTGAAGCAATCTAGGTCAGATCAGGGACTAGAGCTGTTGTAGACTCTACAGGGATAACTATAACAGCTGGCTCTGATGATGCCACTGAGGAAGGGAGCATCTTTGTAGTCACTATGATAGGTGTAGCTGTAGAAGGACCTAGAACATGTAGGTATGGTGGAGTAGGCTGCCCTATCAATAGGCTGAAGGTTGCTGCAAGGCTCCTAGAGACAGATGTGTCTGGCACTAGTAGCGACGATGTCTGAGCTGATGTGAAGCCCATCTAAAGAGGTGTGAACTGTGGGGCTATCACTGGCGAAGTGAACCACTAGGACACCTGCTCTGTAGGTGAAACAAACTATACTGGTGGCTGTCCCTAACTCTGAAGCCCACTAGGCTATAATGCTAGAGTCATCAAAGTGGTGGCAGACTAACCAAGCTGAGGCAAAGGCTATGGTAGTGGAGCCCCAATAGCTATCACAACATGCTGCATAAATCCAAGTAGCTATAGTTGCATGAGGATCTGCTGCTGATGCATGGCCTGATGCTGCTGCTATAGAGCCTACGTTTGCTATTAAATAGCCAGCTGCTATCTCTAAAACTCATCCTGCCAAGTCTAGAACTATGCAAAAGTGGCAGTGGTCTCCTAAGCCTGGCGTGCCTGATCCTGCCTCATCCATTCAAGTATAGCAAGGAGAGCAGGGTCTGTCTGTGATGCAGGTGGAGCTAAACTAGAACTACCGGCCTCATGATCATGTCGACGTGTAGGCATTTGAGGAATGTCCCGGTAGTCCTCGTCTGAGCTATCACTGGGGTTGCTCTCGACCATCCCCTCCTATTGAGCAAGCTCCTCCTCCTCAGTAGTTGCAATACCCCAAATAATAGCATCCTACTAGGCTACAGTCTCTAGTATATCTGGACAATGGCACGAATGACTAGGTGCCTGTGGTGTACTATGGTGGATCATCTGAGTCAGGTTGTATATAGGGAACTCTATAGTAGCACCACTGTACTCAGCTAGCATCTTAGGTGGCCTCACTGTAACTGCCTTGTGAATAAGAAATGTGATCCAATGGGCATAGGGCAACTATCAATGACCTCTGAACCCCTTAGCAATAGTATCCTCTATCTCTGATAGAAGGAGATCCCAAATATCAAACATTGTCTGCTGCATCAGAGAGTTGAGAAGCCATAGCTGTAAGTGAGTCAAGCCCTCATGATACCCTATCCTCGCAATCAAGGTCCTCCTCATAATGGAATCTAGCACTCTAGCTATAGGAGTGAGATCACTAGGAGTCCTGCTTGACCCCTCGCCAAAAGGCTCCTTGAAGTAGTGGCAAACCAAATATGTGGGAGGCACCATACCACCATGAGGGCATCTAGGGGGCGCTGTCTGTCCATAGCAAACATCATGTAACCTGATGAGCTACTCCTAAAGCCTGAGCATCTCCTTTACCCTAGTGCTCATCAGCTTGTAATCTCTACCTCTGAATGCAAAGTAAATGTATCTGTGCTGCGGGTCAATCCATAGTGTAGCATAGAACTGATGGACCCAAGATGGAACATATAATCTTGTCCGTCCAATCAAGTCTGTCAACCCTGGTAGATATGTAAGGTAGGGGCGAATGTGCTCTCCAGCTGCTGCAACTATAGACTCAATGTTGCACACCCTCTGAGGTCTGAATATAGCTCCACTGTTAAGATATGCATTGTAGAAATCCTCCTATAGTGGTGTGTAGAAGTCCTCTGATGCTCTGTCATCCCTCCTCAGTGGGAACCACTACTCAAAGTCCACAAACTCGAGCTGCTGCACCTGCTTGGCCGTGGCGGCCCTCAAGTCCAAGTGTGTCACAGGAGGCAGACCCTATGGTCTAGGCGGTGGATGAGAACCCCTCCATTATGTATCTACCCTCGACGTGACTGGAGCATGGGTATGACCAGAGCGGTGAAGCTATGGCTGAGGTGCCTACTCTATCTCCTCGGCCTGCTGTCCCTCCTGAGTCTGCTCTACTAACGGTGCCTGCTGCTGTGACTCCCCCTGAGGCTGACCCTCATCAATGGCAACACGCCGTCCTCCAATCATGAGAGTCCCAACTGGACCACCATGAAGGCACTCAACCTACTCAAGTGTAGCCCTCACTTCTAGTGAAAGCTAATCTACAATCCAGACTCCACTGTGAGTACCTCCTCTCTTGGCACGCTCTATAACCTCTGCAATTGCAGCTACTCTAGCTGTCTCTGCATCTGGGTACCTGCGCTTTTTTGTTGCCATCTTCTTTGTTGCCTTTAGATCTGTAGGTTGGCAAGGCGGGGGCCTTGGATCCTCATTACCAGGACCACCTTCGACATTCTTCATATGAGCCATCTAATGGATCTAACAACAATCAACTACCGCTGACAAAGATCAACTATCACTTCTAAGGCTTGGCCTTGATCCGTACTCGTGAGCTTGGCCCCGAGTTGACTGACAACTACCACTGAGACCTCAACGACACTGACTCACTGCACGATAGAATAGATAGGATATACAAATAATTTTAATTATTCATTTAGAGATATGAAACCCTAAGAAAGCAAGCAATTAGGTACAAAATTGGAATCGAGGACTTACTACCTAATGAACCGGCGATCCGAGGAGAAGAGAAACGAAATGGGAAAACCGGATTGCAAGGCTAGGGTTAGGATTAATGCTGTGCAGCGAATCGATGATTAGGGTTAGTAGGGCTAGGGCATGGTGGTGTAGGCATGCTAGCCATGGTAGTGGGTGGTGCTGGAACATGTTGGTGCGTCGGCACTGGAGCAACTACGAGTGGGCGGTGCCGGCATGGAGGTAGGGCAGCGCTACGGTGGTGCACGTGAATTGCAGTGCGGTGGCATGGTGCGAGCCGGGCTCAGTGGCTTAGGCACGGGAGCTGGTAGAAGTAGCGCACAGGCATGACTGTGGTGGCATGGGGAGCTGGGTTGTGCTGTGGCGCTCGGGCACGGGTGCTGGGCAGTGTTGGCTTGGGCATGGCAAGCTTGCGGCGGCTAGGGCACGGCAATGGAGTCAGCGGTGATGATGGTGGAATAGATCAAAAACACGCGGCAGCATCAAGTTATATGAGGGTCCCCCATGGGATTGGATAAGGAAAGAGGAAAAAGAGTTCGTATGCCGCATGAATCATATTGACTGAACGCTCCGGTGGCAGCGACCGGACGCTCCGGTGGTAGCGACCAGACGCTGCCACCCAGCATCTAGTCGATTCTAGAGAGGTCCAAATCTCCTAGAATCATGACCAGACACGTTCGATGGACACCGACCAGACGCAGCCAGAGTCTGGTCATCTTGCCTTGAACGCCTTCATGCTCAACCGGATGCTGAACCTCCAACTGACCGGACGCTGAAACGCAGAGTCTGGTCACTCCTCTGCAGTGAGTTCACCTCCTATGAACTGACCGGACGCTGGACTCCAGAGTCTAGTGCAGCGTCCAGTCACTCCTTTTCCAGCAAATCTTCAAAGTCATTCATGCTGCCTGTTCCCAATCAAGTCCCAACTCCAATAAGATCCAAATAAACATCAATTGGGACTGATGTGAGTGACCTCTCTCAAACCCTCATGTTTTTCAAAAATATTTTGCCTTAGGCTATAATTCTTTTTAAGAAAATAGGCAATAAGAGGGCAATTTGAAGACAAACGACAAAACAACATTCATGCATATGCAATGCAATACTTGTAAGTAAATCTAGTTGCTTATCAAGTTTGATCCAAGGTTAAGCTTCTTCACATGCTTTACGGCTGTTATCTTAACCATGTTAGACAAGCCCTATATGCATTACAAAACATTAAACATGTTGTATATTACAATGCAATGCAAGGGACAACACAAGCTCATTTTTAGTGAAGTTACTAAAATCAAGCACATTGAGCTCATTCTGCAATCTACAAAATGTTGCCTCATCTAGCAGTTTAGTGAAGATATTCATCAATTGATCCTCGGTCCTTACATCTTCTAGTGATATATCATTTTAGCAACATGATCTCTAAGAAAGTGATGGAGGATATCTATGTGCTTGGTGCGAGAATGTTGAACTGGATTATTTGCAAGTTTTATCGCACTTTCATTGTCACACAAAAGAGGTACTTTTTCTAGAACTACACCATAGTCTAGCAAAATTTGTTTCATGTAAATTATTTGTGCACAACAAGCACCCGCGGCAATGTATTCTGTTTCAGCAGTGGACAAAGCCACAAGTGATCTACCAAGCAAATAGGACCCTCCGAATATGCTTCTTCTATCAACTTTGCAACCGGCATAATCCGAATCGGAATAGCCAACTAACTCAAATATTGCTCCTTTGGGATACCAAAGGCCAATGCTTGGTGTGTGCTTAAGATACATAAGGATTCTTTTTATGGCTATTAAATGAGTTTCTTTAGGATTAGCTTGAAATCTAGCACACATACACACACTAAACATGATGTCGGGCCTAGATGCGGTCAAATATAACAAGCTACCAATCATAGAGTGGTAGAGAGTTTGATCAACCATGTTACCTCCCTCATCTAGGTCGAGATGTCCATTAGTTGGCATTGGTGTCTTGATTGGCTTACTTTCATCCATCTTGAATCTTTTGAGAAGATCATTTGTATATTTCTCTTGAGAGATGAAAATCCCTTCTTTCATTTGCTTGACTTGAAAACCAAGAAAGAATGTAACCTCTCGAATCATTGAGATCTCGAACTCCTTCGACATCAATTCACCAAACTCTTTGCAAGATTCTTCATTTGATGATCCAAAGCTGATATCATCAACATACACTTGACAAATGAAGATATGCCCATCAAGCTTCTTGGTGAATAGTGTAGTGTCGACCTTCCCAATGGTGAAACCCTTCTCAATGAGGAAGTCCCGAAGGCGCTCATACCAAGCTCTTGGGGCTTGCTTAAGCCCATATAATGCCTTGGACAACCTATAAACATGATTAGGATATCTAGGGTCTTCAAACCCGGGAGGTTGATCAACATAGACTAGTTCATTAATAAAGCCATTTAAAAATGCACTTTTCATATCCATTTGATAAAGTTTTATTTCATGATGTGATGCATATGCAAGGAGGATACGGATGGCTTCTAATCTTGCAACCGGTGCAAAGGTCTCTCCAAAATCCAAACCTTCAACTTGAGAGAACCCCTTTGCCACTAGTCTTGCCTTGTTCCTCACAACAACACCTTGATCATCTTATTTGTTTCGAAACACCCACTTTGTTCCAATGACTCTTGCACCTTTTAGCCGCTCTTCAAGAGTTCAAACTTCATTGCGGGTGAAGTTGTTCAACTCTTCATGCATTGCATTTATCCAATCTAGATTGTGAAGAGCTTCTTCTACCTTAGTAGGCTCAAAGCAAGAGACAAAAGAGTGATGAGCAATAAATGAAGTAAGTTTTTGTGAGCGAGTCATTACACCCTTTGATGGACTCCCTATGATGAGATCTTGTGGATGATCTTGTAGTAGAGGTGTATTTGTTCTATTGATCACTTGAGGAGGAGGTTGTGGAGCATCAACATCTTATGCTTGTACCACAATTTGATCATGGGAGACATGAGTATCTTCATTTTCTACTCTCCCATCTTTATCACCATCTTGTGGCACACTTGATGAAGAAGGTGGATCAATCACTTGTACATCATCTTCATCATCTTTAGGCTTGATGTCTCCATCCGGAATGTTCTTCATAGCCTCCCTCAATGGTTCATCACCTACATCATCAAGATTCTCATGTGCTCCTTGGGTGCCGTTAGATTCATCAAATTCCACATCATATGTTTCTTCAACCAAGCCGGTGGCATGATTAAATACTCTATATGCTTTGGACTTTGATGAGTAACCAATAGGAAAACCAATATCACAACATCTTTGAAACTTCCCTAGGTGTTGCCGCTTCTTGTAAATGTAGCATTTGCAACCAAACACCCTAAAGAAGGAGACGTCCGGCTTCTTCCCATTGAGCAACTCATAAGGTGTCTTCCCAAGGAATTTTTGAAGGAATAGGTAGTTTGATGCATAGCATGTAGTGTTGATAGCTTCCACCCATAGAGCTTTGGGGGTGTTGTACTCATCAAGCATTGTTTTTGCAAGAGTGATCAATGTCCGGTTCTTCCTCTCAACTACACCATTTTGTTGAGGAGTATATGTTGCGAAGACCTCATGCTTGATCCCAACTTCATCACAATAGGCTTCTATGTTTGTGTTGTCAAATTCCTTCCCATTGTCACTTCTTATTTTCTTAAGCTTCACTTCAAATTCATTTTGAGCTCTCTTGGCAAACTTCTTGAAACAAGATGCAACTTTGGATTTGTCATGAAGGAAGAATACCCATGTATACCTTGAATAGTCATCAACAATAACAAGACAATAAAGATTTCCTCCCAAACTCTTGTATGTTGTTGGTCCAAATAAATCCATATGAACGAGTTCTAGCACTCTTGCGGTTGACATGAAAGCTTTTGTTGGATGGGTATTTGCAACTTGCTTGCTGGCTTGACATGCACTACAAAGCTTGTCCTTCTCAAACTTCACATCCTTCAACCCTCTCACCTAATCATTCTTCATTAGCTTCTTGAGTGAGCTCATCCCAACATGAGCAAGTCTTCTATGCCATAGCCACCCAAGTGTTGTTTTGGTGAATAGGTATGTCTTCAAGTTTGCATCTTCGGAGGTGAAGTCCACTAGATATAGGTTGTTGTATCTAAATCCTTTGAATATCACATGATCATCATCCTTCTTGGATACAGCAACCTCCTTCTCGGTAAACAAGCATTGGAAGCCAAGATCACATAATTGTCCAACGGATAGCAAGTTGAAACTCAATGAAGCAACATATAGCACATTAGAGATGGAATGATCATTTGATATAGCCACTTTGCCCAATCCTTTGACCTTGCCCTTTGAGTTATCTCCAAATGTGATTCTTTATTGTCCATCTACTTCTTCATCTAGTGAGGCGAACATACGAGGATCACCGGTCATATGTTGTGTGCAACCACTATCAATAACCCAATGACTTCCACCGGTCTTGTAGTTCACCTACACACAAGAGATCAAGCTTTAGGAACCCAAACTTGTTGAGGGCCCTTCACCTTCTCAACAAGTGACTTTGCAACCCAAATTTTCTTAGGTCTATTCTTGTTGGGAGGTCCTAAGAACATCACTTTCATCTTTCCACTAGAATCCTTTCTAAGCATGTAGTGAGCATTGAAGGCAAAAGGTCTAGCATGCTTGGGCAAGGGTTGTGGTGGTGGAGTTTGGCACTCATGAGCAAAGTGGCCTTCTTGTCCACACTCAAAACATCTCTTTGACATTGGCTTGGACTTATGTTGTTGTTGAGCTTGAGCCTTCTTTTCTTGGTTTGCCAAGTACCCAATGCCACTTCTATCCATCTTCATGATGGTGTTCATTAGTAGCTCACTTTGAAGATGCTTGCCTCTAGTGAACTTGCTCAATCCAATCTTAAGATGCTCTTTCTCCAACTTGAGCTTCTTGTTTTCTTCCTTGAGAGCATCATTGTTTTTCTCTTCCTTGAGCTTCTTGTTCTCATCTTTGAGCTTCTCATTCTCAAGAATCAAACCATCATCATGAACAATAGTTTCTAGCATAATAGACTTGGTGGTTTCGAGTTCTTCAAGATCTTTCTTGAGCTTTTCATTGTCATTCTTGAGCTTGACAAACTCATCATAATCATCGGCGTCAACCACTTGCTTGCCCTTGCTACTAGAACTTCGCTCAATGCTCTCAATACCCAAGTCATCACATGATGTAGCTATATTAATCTTAACAACATCGTTAGTAGCATCATGTGGCTCATTGGATAAGAATTCTTGAGCAATAACAAGATTATCATGATTAACCTTAAGAGTAGTATATTCTTCTCTTAGCTTGTTGTGGCTAGTGATGAGCTCATTATGTGTCCTCTCAAGTTTTTCATGTTTTTCTTTAAGCTCTTTCTTAGAAGATTTAAGCTCTTTGAGTTTGGATGATATAGCATCATTTGCTTCTTTAAGTTCAACACTAGCCTTTTCCGCTATATCACATTTGGCTAAAAGAGAATCATTTTTAGCTTCTAGCTTTTCATTTTTAGCTCTAGTTCTTATAATGATCTTAGTTTATTGTTTTAGCAATCTAGCAAGATCATCATAAGAAGGTGATTCATATTCATCATCATCACTATCGCTATCATCATCACTAGCATGCTCATCATCACTACTATCATCATTATTAGATATCTTGCGGTCACCCTTGGCCATAAGGCATAGGTGTGTAGAGGATGATGGTGGTGGTGGTGGTGAAGATGATGAAGAGTCGATAACAATTGCGGCCACCTTCTTGTTGTCACTATCATCATCGGATGAGGCACTAGATGAATCAATGTCCATGATCCAATCACCGACAATGTATGCCTTTCCACTCTTCTTCTTCTTGTGGAAGTCCTTCTTGCCATCTCTCTTCTTGTATGGCTTGTTCTTCTTCTTCTCTTCTTCTTCTTCATTACTTGAGTCATCTTTCTTGCCCTTGTATTTGTTCTTGAACTTGTCTTTCTTGGGCTTAGTGCATTGGTGTGCTAGATGACCAAGTTCTCCACAATTGAAGCAATCCATCTCGGAGATTGGCTTCCTTCTAGAGCTAGTGAAGAACTTCTTCTTGCCATCAAACTTGATGCCACTCTTGTTGAGCTTCTTTAGCATCTTGGCGGTCTTTTTCACCATGAGAGCAAGACTTGTATCATCAATTTCATCATCACTTGAGCTCTCATACTCAAGTTTTGCTTTACCCTTCTCTTGGCTAGCTTTGAATGCTAAGTCCTTATCTTTCTTCTTGGTAGAGTATGAGCCATCTTGTGGCGTGATGTGCATGTACATCTCATGAGCATTGATCTTTCCCAAGATTTATGTCGGTGTAGCAGTGGAAAGATCACCTTGATGAAGCACGGTAACAATAAGCCCATATTTATCAATGGGGAGGACACTCAAGATCTTTCTTACAACATCGGATGGTTGCATTTGAGTGAGTCCAAGCCCATTGACTTCCTCTACAAGAACATTCAAATGTGAATACATCTCATTAGCACATTCTCTAGGAAGCATTTCAAAAGAGTTGAGCTTTTTCATGACAAGATGATAGCGTTCCTCACGCTCACTCTTAGTTCCCTCATGGAGCGCACAAATGTCCGACCATAGTGTATGGGCATCTTTGTGGTTCCTCACCTGATTGATCACATCTTTGCAAAGGCCTCTAAAGATGGTGTTTCGAGCCTCATCGCCTTGTAGGTGAGTAGCATCCTGAGGTTTTGGGAAGCCTTGTGAGGTGGCTCTAAGAATACCAACATCTAGAGCTTCTAGATACGCCTCCATGCGAATTTCCCAATAAGGAAAATCATCTCCCTCAAAGATAGGAGCAGGTCCATCCCCGTGAGACATCTTGCTCTAGGCGGTTAAGCCTAAATACATGAGCACGAGGCTCTAATACCAATTGAAAGGATCAAGATGCCCAAGAGGGGGGTAAATTGGGCTAATTACAAATTTCTTTACAATAATCAAATCATATGGTTAGCCCAATTAACCCCTTGTGCCTAGAAAGTGTTTCTATTGACCTAGTGCACAAAAGTTTAGCACCCTAAGTTCCAATCCTACTCTAGCATGGCAATTCTAGGAATGTAAAAGACAAGTATTGAATTGCTCAAAGTAAATGCTTAAAGTAAAGAGAGGAGAAGGAACATGGCGATGTTTTGCCAAGGTATCAGAGAGTCGCCACTCCCCACTAGTCCTTGTTGGAGCACCCGCGCAAGGGTGTAGCTCCCCCTTGATCTGCACAAGGATCAAGTGCTCTCTACGGGTTGATTCTTTGACACTCCATCATGGTGAATCAACCACAACCGCTCACAACTTGAGTTGGGTCACCCACAAGCTCCACTGGATGATCACCAAACTCCCAATCACCACCAAGCCGCCTAGGTGATGGCGATCACCAAGAGTAACAAGCATGAACTCTCACTTGACCACGACAAGCCTAATGAGAAGGGTGGATGCACACTTTGCTACTCTTGCTTCACTAATGAGGACTCTCTTTGGGATTCTCAAATCTCAATCACCTCACTAGGACCTTGCTCTTCTTGGCACTCTCAAACGTGTTTCTTAGCTGTTGGAATGAGCAAAAGTACCCCCACACATGAATGGATGTTGTATTTATAACATGGGCTAAAAAACAAACCGTTATGTGCCTCTGTGGTTAGTTCACCCCAAACTCCAATGTTTATGTGTTGACCGGACGCTGGCCAGCATCCAGTCAGCACTGACCGGACACGTCCGATCTCAATTTTCCCTCACTGGAACCTTACTGATGTCGACCGAACGCTGGCCTTCAGCGTCTGGTCACTTGACCTCTCAGTGTCTGGTCGCACCAGACGAAAACATCTCGGTCAAATGAACTGACCGGACCCTGAGCCAGCGTTCGGTCAAACCAGAGCCAGCATCCGGTCAGTATTTGACCCTCCATTCACTTCCAACTCTCAATCATATATGAATGAAGTTTGCTCCATTAGATCTAAGGGCTATTTTGGAGCTACCTAGCGCTAGTTTTAGCAAGTGTGCACCACACCTAACCCACTAGACTCACCTAGGTCAAGCTACCCATCCATACCCCCCTTAATAGTATGGCTAAAGGAAAAACAAAGTCCTAAACTACTCTAAGTGTCTCTTCAACTCCAAACGACACTTAGAACTAGTCCTTCCTTAACCTTGTCGTCCGTACTTGGAAAACCATAACGATTTCCATCGTAGGGGCATGACCACCATGATTGCCCAATCGATCTCCATTACCATGACCTAACTTAATTGCCTCTGTAAAACACATGTTAGTCACAGTAATCATGTATTGTCATTAATCACCGAAACCCAACTAGGGGCCTAGATGCTTTCATATGCAATGTTGGGCTTTCTACCATTCAAGAGCTCATAAGGTGTCTTCTCCTTCAATGGGTGACAATACAAGCGGTTGCTACAATAGCAAGCCATGTTGATAGCTTTAGCCCAAAAGGATTGACTCACATTGTATTAACTCAACATTGATCTTGCCATATCAATCAAGGTTCTATTCTTCCTCTCAACAAGGTCATTTGATTGTGGAGTGTACTTGGACAAGAATTGATGTCTAATTCCAAAGTCATCACACAACTCATCAATTCTTGTGTTCTTAAACTCACTACCATTGTCACTTCTAACTCTTTTAATGGTTGTTTCAAAGTCATTGTGAATGCCCTTGACAAATGATTTGAATGTTGCAAACACATCACTCTTGTCCACTAGAAAGAATGCCCAAGTGTATCTAGTAAAGTCATCCACTATCTCAAAGCCATATTTGTTTCCACTGATGCTAGTGTATTGTGTTGGCCCAAACAAGTCCATGTGCAACAACTCAAATGCTTTACTAATGCTCATCATGCTTTTCTTAGAATGGGTGTTTCCAACTTGTTTGCTGGCTTGACAAGAGCTACAAAGCTTATCCTTTGCAAACACAACATCTTTCAAGCCTCTAACCAAGTCATGCTTAACCAATCTATTCAATTGCTTTATTCCAATATGACCAAGCCTTCTATGCCATAACCAATCCTTACTAGACTTAGTGAACAAGAATGTTGACAATTAAGCTTCACTAGCATTGAAATAAATCAAGTATAGATTCTCATATCTAAAGCCTTTGAAGATCAAAATAGATCCATCTACACTTATGATCTCTACATCATCTACCCCAAATATATATTTGAATCCAAGATCACACAATTGAGCCATGGATAGCAAATTGAAGTTCAAGCTCTCTACTAGCAACACATTGGATATGCTCAGGCCATCGGATATTGCAATCTTACCAACCCTTTGACCTTGCCTTTGCCATTGTCACCAAATGTGATACTATCATAACCATAGCTATCATTGGTGTTGATTGAGTTGAACATTCTTGCATCACCAATCATGTGTTGAGTGCACCCACTATCAAGAACCCAATGCCTTCCTCTGACTTTATAATTGACCTACAAAAGAAGATCAATTCTTTTTAGGTACCTAAACTTGCTTGGGTCCTTGAAGGTTAGTCACTAAGCTCTTTGTACCCAAATGGCCTTCTTCTTTGGGCTCAACATGGATGTACCAACAAACTTAGCCTTCACATCATTGGCACCCTTAGTGAGCAAGTAACAAGAATCAAACTTAATTAAGGATACAATAGCATTCTTCTTCTTGTTCTTGCAATCATGCTCTTTATGACCAACTTGCTTGCAACTAAAATCATGATATATCTGATAGGGTATTTTTTCGCATAGGTTCAGTATGTTTTTAGGGTTGCTCTAATTATTTTAACATGTTTAATATTGTTAAGACACAAACTTGTAGGAATTTCCATGATAAATCGGTGATAGTATTAACTCTAAAAAGTTTACAGTAGGTTAGAAGTGTCATTAGGTGTTCTCTGTCATTTTTGTAGCCCAATAATAATTAGTTTACTAGAGTAATTAATGTGTCCTAGTTTCGAGTATATTAAATCATTAATAAATCAAACAGAGACTTGATTTGGTAAGAAGTAGTACTTGTTGATGAAAATGATGCTTTATTTAGTGAAGTTAATACTAGCTAATATATTAGTCATTAGAGTTAGCTTGTTAGTTTGATTTGTGCACTCATATTTTAAGAATGGTTGTTGCCTTTTTATTGATTGCGCCATCTCTGCATTTGCATCAATACATATCATAATAGGAATGACGGTGGATCGATGGTATCAAACGGAGTAGCTGAAAAGATGGTGCCAGGGATCAGGTCACAAAGATGGAATACTAACTTTTGGTTATATGTTACCCAGGCAAGCCCCGGTGCATAACCCCTACTTTTTAGCACTTTATATTATGTTTGTGCATTAAGTTTTAAGGAGTGAATGGAACCCACTTGCATATATATACATATCCTATGAGTTTTACTAGTATGACAGGATCATGTAGATTGCTATGCTACAGGACTCCAGCACAAGTCGAGTGATTGCCTATCACTCGCGAAAGATAGGAAATATATTATTGTTGTTACTATATTATTATCACCTGGAATATGTATGAATGATAATTGGAGACTGGATGGAATGGTACTTTGGATCTATACTTGGTTTGGCATTCGAGCGAGGCTTAGATTGCATTTGTTACGCCTGTGTCGGTTAAGGACCGACCATTGTATTAGGTTCTAGGCAAGTCACAGACTTATTATCCCAAGCACATACTTGTGTATGGGCGCAGGAAAGGCTTGTTGCTCTCTTGTCGTGGGTTCTGGCTCTTTCCGGACTGACTGATTGGAGGCGGGGATAGTGTAGGTCTAAACACCGCACTGAGTCTGGTACTTAGGAAAAATTGAATATAAGGACGCACGTTTAGTAATGCTCCTGCAGATGCAATAAACCTACAAGCCAGATAGCCTTTCATATCCTTGGAGTCTTTTCTTTTCTCCTATCGGGTAAGTCTTGCTGAGTACAATTGAGTACTTAGGGTTTTATTCCCCCTATTGCAAGTGACAGATGGATGCTAGAGCTGACTCTTGTGTGTGAATCTCTCCGGGTGGGCTCAAAGAGGATTCCTTACATTACCATCTTAGTTTTATTTATAACTCTCACTAAATGTTTTCGTAAATAGAAGTTTCATAATCTGTTGTCATGGTTTATATATCAAAACTTCATCATGTCATGAATAGATATTTATTGCCGCTGTAACTCTAATCACATGTTATATTCCACTGATAAATTAAATTGTTCATAACTCTGATAACATGATCATATTCCGCTATTATAAACAATAAATATTATACTCTGATGTTGCATAGAAAGTGATGTGGGAAATGGTTAATAATGATGTAAGATTTATTCTCTCATTTGTGGTCCTGATGGAAAAATATGGATTTTTGGGTTCTCCCTTGGGATGTGCTCGACGAAACTGTGTAATTTGGTGTCCTCCTTTGAGTACTTAGTGTCTAATAGAAGATAAGTACTCCTGGGAGGCATTAGATTAGGTGGTTCTGCCACATCGATTAGGTCACTAGTGAGTCATCGTTGCTCACCCATTACCCCTACTGTCTTGTTGTTGCTACGGTTCACCTAAACGCTATCGCCATTGCCACAGGGTGCCTGCCGTGGAGAGGTTCTTCTACGGAATCCCGGCTCGTGCAACCGTCGCCCATCGCCTCGTGTCGACCCCCTTGGTGAGATTCAGCCTCTTAGGTAGGTTATCATGGGTCCCACATGGCCGGCGCTGTCGCTAGTGCCACCGCTCACAGCGCCGAAGCACACGAGGGAGGCCAGGGACCATGCCGTTGTAAAAGAGGAGAGAGTCCAAGGGTCTTTTTACATAGGTGATGTCTCTAGGAATAGTAACATGGGCTGTGGGTTGTTTTGTTCAGAGTCCAGGGGCGCTTTCGCTAATATGTCAGTGTGCATACGGGCTCCTCGCCGTGGGCCGCATTTGCACGTGGGCTGCGCCTCGCGTGGGCCACATTGGGCCAGTTTGGTTCGTCTTTTAGTAAAGAATTAGAAATGGTTTTGTATTTTTATTTAAGAACCAGTTTTGTGTAATTAATCTAAAATCACGTAGATGTCCAGAAATTGTGAAATAAATTTGGTTAGACTCCTAAAATTATTCTCTATCTATTGGTGTATTTATTTTATGCAAATATATGTTGACTTTAGGAGCCATTAAATTAATTATGGATGCTTAATATTATTAGTTTAAATATTGTGAGAATTTTTGTGGCAAAATGATGATAGCTTTACCTTTGAAAATTTTATAGTAGCTCCATTGTATTATTATATGCTTCCTATAATTTTTGTAGCCCTACAATAGGCTAAGCACTAGGATAGTTAGGTGCTCCTTGTTGTAATATAAGTTAAATCGTTAATAAGAGTAAGATTACATTTTAGTTGCTAAGTTAATACCTGTTAGATGAATCCATACCTGTTTTGGTGGAAATGATTGGTAGTTAGTATCTTAGCCATTAGAGCTAGCTTTGTGGCTTAATAAATGTATTCTTATTTTAAGAATTGTTGTTGCCTTAATATTAAGGGTTGCATCGTCATTGCATGCATGCAGAGAACGAGTTTGTGGAGTTTATGACCACCGGAGAGCAAAAGTATGAGGAGGTGAATGAGGAGTATGAGGAGGTGAATGAGGAGTACGAGGAGGTGAATGTCGATACGGGACCCATGGGATACCCCGCAAGGAAGGGAGAAGACATAGTCTAATTAGGATTCTTCCACTGTACTCTTAGTAGCAGTATTATTCTGTAATCCTACTAGGAACTCTCATTGTAAACCGACTAGGACTCTGGCCTCCTGACTATATAAAAGAGGGCAGGGCTCCTTAGATGGAGAGTTCAGAGAACAATTGTACAACACAACACTTTTCAATCAATCCAACACAAAGGCTAATGCCGACTGTACGTAGGGCTATTACTCAATCAATGATCGAGGGTCTGAACCAGGATAAATCGACTATCTCTTGCATTTACCATCGAGTTCTGCATACGCTGAAGCCCGAACAATACTACCTTGGGGACCCCCTTGGTAGGCTATCGGTGGTCAAACATCGACAGCTGGCGTGCCAAGTAGGGGCTTTCGGCGACTTTGCATCCGAGAGCTCGATGGACCTCGACAACTTGATCTTCTCAAAGGGATCAACCATCATCTTTGGTTCATGGATCTATGAAGCAGGTCACAATGGCAAGCTCCAAAACCGTCTCCTCGAAGATTCAGATCATCATTAGGACTTTTTCATTTTGGCGACAACGATAGATTGGCTTGCCGGAAGATTCACGCAGCTCATGATGTCCAATCTGACTTAGATTTCGCGACTTCACGCATCTGATTCAAACTTAGGTTCCACTTCCGAGACGGAGTCTTATCCGAGTTCTTTCGGAAAACCAAGTCCTTTCTGACAAAGCTCTGGAACACGACGTCAACCTATCAAGAATACTACTCAGAGTACACTCAGAGTACTTTAAAGAAGTCGAGTCCTCTTTCGTTTTGAACTCCACAACATGGCAATGTCTTATCAGACACGGCCCAAAGGATCCACCAATCTAGTGCTTAGAATGCCACTGAAAGGAGCCTAGGAAGGTCTCGTCTTAACTATAACATCTCAAGACTCCATCATCCACTAGCTAGGATCCATTCCAAAGGATAGCGGCACTCAACTAGTCGACAACACGACAACAACAGCTCTACCCTACCAAGAAGGAGACTCGATCTATGACCTTGAAGCCTCTACTGAAGTTATCAACAACTCTGGTAGTACGGAAACCATAGACGATGACAGAATAACTCACGCTAGAGAAGTATTCACGATTCGCCATCCTCGATCACCATTGGTCCCCCTAGAAGCACCCGATGTTAGGTCTTCAGATGAATCTGAATCCAACATATCACCATTTATCCAGGGGCATGATGGTGAGACTAAGAGTTAGAGGCAAGCTAGAGAGAGAAAGAACAAATTGAAACAAGGATGTCAATGCCGTGCTAAGTAGCGAAAGGACACTTGGATCAAATATGAGTCAGACCTAGCCGAGTACAATAGAAGAAAATCAAAGTGAGGTCGAAGAAGGACGAGCAGCGAATACACCCTACGATAAGATCTGAGAAGCACTAGAAGAACTCAGGGCGACTTCATATCCCAATGAAAAACAAGAACAGCTCCATTTATCCAAGGGCACGATGGTGAGACTAAGAGTCAGAGGCAAGCTAGAGAGAAAGAACAAATTGAAACAAGGACGTCAACACCATGCTAAGCAGCTAAAGGACACTTGGATCAAATATGAGTTAGACCTAGCCAAGTACAATAGAAGAAAATTAGAGTGAGAGGTCGAAGAAGGACGAGCAGCGAATACAACCTATGATAAGATCCGACAAGCACTAGAAGAACTCAGGGCGACTTCATATCCCAATGAAAAACAAGAACAGCTCCGGGACTTCCTCCAATCAATAGTCCTTAGGATGCACGACGGAAGGACGACATCTCATGAATAGGAAGATCAAAATCAAAGGAAGTCCGCCTTCGAGAGACTTGGACTAAGTGGAAGTCACAATAGAGAAAGTAGAAAAAATCATAGTCAAAACGACTGAGTCGAACAACCAAGAAAGGCTAGAAGCAAAGCACCTACTCGGATAGCCACACAAAACTACTCTCACCAAGACAACAGTTGGCAAGAGGGGAGCGCCGAATCACATACACAGAAGCTAGAACACACGATAGATTCTCCTATTTCGCAAACAGACTTGCTTCAATACGACTGCCTCATAAGTTCAAGCCATCCAACCATTCCAAGTATGATAGAAAGACCGAACCAAAGCAATGGCTCAGGATTTACTCGCAATCTATTGAATTGGCCGGAGGAGACGACAACATCAAGACCTTGTTCTTTCCCATGGCCTTAGAAACCATGCCACTGCAATAGTTTGACAAATTGAATCTAGGATCAATCAGAAATTGGGAGGACTTGCAAAAAGCTTTCTGTGAAAATTTCATGGGTATTATTACACACCCAATCACCCACGCAGAGTTAAAAGGACTCAAGCAGAAAGGAGGTGAAAGTCATAGAAATTACTATCGACAATTTGGGGAACTACGAGCTCAAGTAAATGACATCACACAACGAGAAGTAATCAAAGCTTTCTCTCACGAAATCATGGCTAGGTGGCAATTTCAAGACTTCTGCAAAGAAAATCCAAGAAACAATGAAGAATTCAGACGAACAGTAGAAAAGATGATTACCGTAGAGGAAAAGACACAAGAAAGATTCCTGGATAGAAATAACAGAGACAACCCAGATAGGCAAAATCCTCAAAACAACAGACATCAGGAAAGAAAACATGGTTCGGACAACACAGTAGCAATGGCTGACAAATCAAAGAAGTTTTCAAAACCCAGAAGGTATGACGACATTGAAAACATGTGTTGCATCTTGCACCCAATGGAAAGCACACCATCGAAAATTGCTACACCTTCAACAAAAGATACACAAGGAAAGATAGTAAAGGGAACAATAAAGAAGACAATTAGAAAAAAGGAGACAACCATGAAGACAAGGGATTTCAAAAATCCAGAGGGACGGTGGCAGTATTCTTTGTCGGGGTTCTAGATTCCAGAAGCAAACATCAAGAAAAGCTAGTGTTATGAACCATCATGGCAGCAGAACTTGCTACACCAAGATATCTCAATTGGTCAGAGTATCCAATTCAATTTTCAAGAGAAGACCAATGGACCAGCGTAGGAAATATAGGCCATTACCCACTGGTTCTAGATCCAACCATTGCTGATATGACTGTTACAAAAGTACTAATCGACGGAGGAGCCGGACGCAACATCATTTTTTCAGAAACTCTAAGGAAGATGGGACTACAACTCGCCGGGATGATCACACCAACAAGCACGCCTTTTTATGGCATAGTACCCGGCAAGGCAGCAATGCCACTTGGACAAATCACTCTACCTGTTACTTTTGGGACTCCATCGAACTATCGTACAGAGTTCATCAAGTTTGAAGTCGTGGACTTTGATTCATCATATCACGCAATCCTCGGGCGCCCAGCACTAGCAAAATTTATGGCAATACCGCATTATCCGTACCTGTTGCTTAAGATGCCAGGGCCTAATGGTGTTCTCTCTCTTCAGAGTGATTTGAAGCGTGCATTTGACTATGATGTTCAGGCAATCCAAATTGCAGCAAAAGCATAGGCAAATGATGGAAGAAAAGAAATAACCACTGTTGCAGCAGAAATGAGCCTAGAAGAGCTAGAGATACCGGCTAAAAAACCCAGCATCCTAGCACCACCAAAAGAAGCCGACATCAAGAAAATCGATCTGGGCACTGGTGATCCCTCAAAAACGGCAACCATCAGCGCCCACCTGTCAGCAAAATAGGAACTCACGCTCACCAACTTTCTTTGGGACAACAAAGATATCTTCGCTTGAAAGATGGCCGACATGCCAAGGGTCCCAAGAGAGTTGGCTGAGCACAGAATTGGTATCAATGAAGGCTCCAAGCCTATGAAGCAACGACTATGACGATTCTCACCAGACAAGAAGGCAGCAATTAAAAAGGAAATTACAACACTAATGACAGCCAGATTCATCAGAGAAATCCTCCATCCAGATTGGCTAGCAAACTCAGTTCTGGTACATAAAAAGAATACGGACGAGTGGTGCATGTGTGTCGACTACATAGATCTCAACAAACACTGCCCGAAAGATCTGTTCGGACTACCACGCATTGATCAGATAGTTGATTCAACAGCAGGATCTCCCCTATTATCCTTCCTTGATTGCTATTCAGGATATCACCAGATTGCATTAAAGGAAAGAGACCAGAGCAAGACATCTTTCATCACTCCATTCGTTGCCTACTGCTACAAAACCATGTCATTTGGACTCAAAAATGCTGGTGCGACTTACCAAAGGGCTATCCAAACATGCCTCGGTGATCAGATCAGTGAAAATGTAGAAGCATATGTAGATGACGTAGTGGTAAAGACAAAGAACCTAGATACTCTAATTGAAGACCTAAAGCAAACCTTTGAAAACCTAAATAGATAGAGGTGGAAATTGAATCCAAACAAATGTGTATTCGGAGTTCCTTCAGGACAACTACTCGAATTCCTGGTCAGTCATCGTGGAATTGAAGCAAGCGCTAAGCAAATTCGAGCCATAATAGAGATGGGCCCTCCTCGAAGTGTCAAAGATGTATAGAAGCTAACAGGCTGCATGGCGGCACTAAATCATTTCATATCAAGACTGGGCGAAAAAGGGTTACCTTTCTTTAAATTGCTAAAGAAGACAGACAAGTTTGAGTGGACAGAAGAAGCCAATGAAGCTTTCAAGAAACTCAAGGCATATCTCACATCCTCACCCGTTCTCACACCTCCAATGAAATACGAAGACATGATGTTGTACATTGCGGCAACTTCTACTGTGATTAGCACAGCGATTGTCGTGGAAAGAGAAGAAGAAGGGCGTATATATAAAGTACAATGCCCCATATACTACATCAACGAAGTACTGTTAGAATCAAAAATCTGGTACCCGCATGTGCAAAAACTACTCTACGTCCTCCTAATCACTTCACGCAAGCTTCACTACTATTTTGAAAGCCACAGGATTACCGTGGTGACAGATTTCCCACTTGGAGACATCCTACACAATAGAGATGCAACGGGGCGCATATCTAAGTGGGCAGTTGAACTTGGCACTTTCAATATTGATTTCACCCCATGGAAGGCAATTAAATCTCAAGCCCTGGCTGATTTTGTTGCTAAATGGACAGAAATTCAACAACCTATGTCAAGTACCATCCTTGATCATTGGAAGATGTACTTTGATGGATCACTCAAGCTAGGTGGAGCTGGTGCAGGCGTCCTCCTAATTTCTCTAGACGGAAAGCAACTCAAGTACGTCATTCAGATATTATGGCAAGCTACAAATAATGAAGCAGAATATGAAGCCCTCATCCATAGGCTACGAGTGGCAATTACCCTCAAAATCAAGCGTTTACTCATATACGGTGATTCAGCAGTAGTCATCAATCAAGTCAACAAAGATTGGGATTGCACCAAAGAAAACATGGGCGCTTACTGTGTAGAAATACGAAAGCTCAAAAAACATTTTCAAGGATTAGAAATTCTACACGTCCTGTGTGATTCTAATATAGCAGCAGACATCCTTGCCAAGCTTGGATCAGACAGGGCGAAGGTCCCACCCAGTGTATTCATAGAGGAATTATCAGCTCCCTCTATTAAACAACCCGAAGAGATAACCCCTGAAATATCAGCCAAAGGCACCCAGATCTTGGTAATCACCACTTCATGGACCCAGGTTTTTATTGATTACATCAAAGAAAATAAGTTGCTAGCGAAAAAAGATGAAGCTACCTGAGTTGTTTGCAAAAGCAAGAATTACGTCCTAGTAGGAGACAAGCTCTACAGAAGAGCCGCATCATCAGGAGTACTCCTAAAATGCATCTCATTTGAAGAGGGCAAAGAGACCCTAGACGAAATACACTCATGTTGCTGTGGAAATCACGCCGCTTCAAGAACACTAGTCAAAAAAGCATTCCGCACCGGTTACTAGTGGCCAACCGCTTTGAAAGACGCAGAAGAACTCGTCAGAAGATGCAAAAGTTGTCAAATGTTCGCAAGACAAGCTCATGTGCCAGCTCACAATCTCATCTGCATACCACCCGCTTGGCCTTTCTCCTGCTGGGGGCTGGATCAAGTAGGACCTCTCAAGAAAGCAAAAAGTGGCTTCAAGTACATCTTCGTGGCAATTGACAAGTTCACCAAATGGATTGAATTCAAACCACTCGCAAAATACAGCACAGCCAAAGCAGTCAAGTTCATCCAAGACATTATGCACCACTTTGGCATGCCCAATCAAATCATCACGGATTTGGGTTCTCCCTTCACGGCCATAGAATTCCAAAGCTGGGCATAGGACTACGGCTTCAGAATAGATTACGCATCAATCGCACATCTAGAGGCCAACGGACAGGTCAAAAGGGCAAATGGACTCATACTAGCTGGATTAAAACCAAGATTGTATGAAGAACTAATAGACTATGGATCAAAATGGATTGAAGAATTACCTAAGGTTGTATGGGGGCTACGGACTCAAATAAGCAGAGCCACCGGATACTCACCTTTCTTCCTAGTGTATAGATCAGAAGCCGTACTACCCGTAGACTTGATATGGATGTCACCAAGGATAGAACAATACGACAAAGGAGAAGCAAAACACACCCGAAGATTAGAACTCGACAGTATAGAAGAAGTCAGAGTAAACGCTACCCTTCAATCAGCAAGACACCTCCAAGGACTAAGATGCCACTACAACAAGAATACCCAGTCTCAATCATTATAAGTCGGAGACCTAGTACTAAGAAGAATACAAAAAACCGACAGACGCCATAAACTACTCAGTCCATGGGAAGGTCCTTTTATCGTCACAAAAGTCATCGGACCAGGCACATACAAGCTGATAACTGAAGACGAAAAAGAAGTAAACAATACATGGCACATCAGTCAGCTACGAAGATTCTACGCATGAAAACAACTCAAGGGAAAATATGTATACAAAACACAAGAGATCAACGTTCATGATCAACAAAGATAGCGCTTGTCAACAACATATGTACTATTGTGACCTATCAATATTCATGATCAATAAAGATGGTTCTTTCTCGACAAACATATGTCTCATTATGGCTTGAAAAGACGCCTGAGCATACCGGCTGAGAGCAAAAGAGCTGAAAACATGCTTGAGCCTGCCAATGAGGGTAGCTAATAAGCTAACACCCGAACTAAAAAGCAAAATGGCTGAAAAGATGCCTAAGCATACCGGCTGAGAGCAAAAGAGCTGAAAACATGCTTGAGCCCACCGATGAGGGTAGCTAATAAGCTAACACCTGAACCAAAAAAGAAAAATAGCTAAAAAGACGCCTGAGCATACTGGCCGAGAGTAAAAGAGCTAAAAATATGCTTGAGCCTGCCGATGAGGGTAGCTAATAAGCTAACACCCAAACCAAAAAGCAAAACGATTGAAAATAAGTCTGGACATAAATTAGTGCAATTTCAAGACAAGACCCTCCAGCTCCTTGTTCCAAATAGCAAGAGGCTCAGGGGCTACACTCAGAAGATCCCAAGAAGCACTACATGGTTTTGCTCAAGAAAGCACTCGGACGACGCTTGTTCTTGCTCAACAAGTCTTGAAGAAAATAAGACAAGGCTTCCAGAGCTCTACCATGAAGTGTTCGGGGGCTTGCCGGTCCTAGGATACTTTTGCAACTAGAGATAGGACTAGATGCTGACCACACTACGAGCTAAGCCAAGAAGAAGAAGCTGGAGATATCCTAAGTCTTTTCAGTACTAACAAGAACACAAAGTTTGTCGACACAACAAGCTATACCGAGTTGTTTACAAGTCATAGACAAAAGCCAGACAAGCACTCGACAAGTCAAGGAAGTCTATCAAGACATCAATCTACATACACCGAGTTGTTTAACATGGCATAGACAAAAGCCAGACAAGTACTCGGCAAATCAAGAAAATTTGTCAAATACAACGATCTACATACACCGAGTGGTTTATACAACGTAGATGAAAGTCAGAACAGATAGCTACTCGAAGAAAATTCTGATCACTTGGACAACACTTTTAAAGAGTAAGCAAGGATTAGACATCCAAATAAAGAAGACATCAACAAAGATAAATGATCTTCATTCAAGAAAGAGTATAAGTATTCCGTTACAAAAGCTAGAGTGCAAAGGTTGATTACATTCAAGCATTGTCATCAGGAGTAGAAACATCAATATTAAGATTATCTACAATCTTCCTGGCTAAGTCATTGACCTCAGGCTCCAACCTCTCAATGGCATCGAAGTACTCTTGGCTCTTAGCTTCATCAGAAACCTTGGACAAAGGAAAATCAGGAGAAAGAACCCGGACCTGGGCAAGAATGTTCCTGGTGCAAAGATGAGCACACCACTTCACAAACTCCTGGAAACGTGTGGGCACTTGGGGAATGAATTGAGCCCAAGAATGACCATCATCTGCTGAAGTCCCAAGAAGGTCGGCTACTGACCGAAAAGACTTCCACAAAGCTTTCCAGTTTTCAGTAGCTGTTGCCAACTTGCCAATCAAGTCCTCGATGGTCTTTTGGGCCTGCACAAGGTCTCTGTTAGCTCCATGCCTAATCAATTTAGCAAGCGCGAGTTCTTCTTCAGCTTGAGTAATTACCTCCTCAGCCTTATTATGGCTAGCTCGAGTGAGCATCTTCATCTCCTCGATACCCTCCAAGAGCTTATGCTTTTCATCTCAGAGAGCTAGACCAAACAAGAAAAGACAAGTCAACAAAAAAGCAAATTTGAATACAAAGGGAAGCGAAAAAGAACTCACGATACCATGGCACTCTTTCTTCATGGCCTCCATATTTTTATGGGCCTCCTGGGTAGCCGTATCCCGCTATTTTTCCACCTCAACTACCCAAGCACGGAGGGCCTTCTCCTCATTCTGATGCGTCTGACGCTCAGATTCAAACTTGGCCCGATAGAGTTCAAGCTCAGCCTTTAGAGTACTCACCTCAGAAGATAACTTTTTCTCGTTCTCAGAAGAGAAAAAGAAGCCAATATGATCATGAGAAAAAGACTGAGCAAAAAGAAAGAAAGAAAAACAAGAAATGAGGACAGGAGAAAAACGAACACCCAAAGAAAGAATTGAGGAAAAACTTACCTAGAGCCTTTCCCCAAAAGAAGTCGCAAGGGTCGACAAGCTTCCCTAGGTGGCGGTTAGCTCTGACAATCGATGAGTAGCATCAAACTGTTGCACCACATCATCAGCCGAAGGTGGACCACCAGAAGCAAGAAAAGGAGAGGGAGAAGACGGCTGAGGAGAAGAAGGTACAACCAGGGCAATCTCCTAGGAAGCAATGGCCAAAGCCTCTGATGAACCCACCACCATGGCCATGGTCACCTCGGGAGCCAAAACGGCCAATCCATTAGATGAACCCGCCGCCATGGCCACGGTCACCTCAGGAGCCGGCAATTCAGCAGCAGTGGACTCTGAACCCCTCATAGCCACCTCGGCGACCGTATGTTCCGAGTCTTGAGACTCAGTACGCAAGGCCACACTAGAGGTTTGACAAGAAGTCGACTAGAGGCTTGGGGAAGATGAAGGCCTGAAAGTTGATAAGGAAACTCATCAAAAAAGAATAAGAAAAAAAGGAAAACAGAAGCAAAGAAATAAAACTAGAATTCACTCACATAGCTATCTTCTTCTTCATAAAGCCAAAAGAAGACCTCGTAGGGGGAACCACAGCGGCAAAAACATCACCGCCTCCCTATGACAGAAGCGGCATAGCCGGTATCGGAGCCCCAGAAGAACTGGCATCCAATGACCGCTTACTACAAAGAAATCAAGACCAAAGTCAGAACAAAGGAGGGGTTCAACAATAGGAAAACAAGAAAAGAACTCACCGACGCGCGACAAGAGGCACATCATCATCCTCTTCCTCCTCACTCTCGACCAAGGTTGCTAAAGCACCAGCTGAAAAAAGGACAAAAGTACTCGGTTAAAGACAAAAATAGAAAATAAAGGGATAGAGCGCATTAATATGCTCACCTAAGAGCATGCTAGCTACAACTAGAGTACCTGGACGAGTACTCGACTGGCGAGACTTCTTGGTAGAAGACAAACCCAAAGAACTTTTAGCTCACCCCTCTTTCTAACACTGTGAGGGCCTCAAGGAACTAGACGAGGAACATACTCTTCATATACGTCAGAAAATGCGGAAGAAACACCAGGAAGCATAATAGCAGTTTGAAACTTACTAGTCAAGGACGCACTAGCAAGCATCCACATTTGTAGGGAGATCATCAAGGGGAATTGGATTAGCAAAATTATGCCCCAATTCCTATAAAAGTATAAAACAACAAGACAAGGAAGATTAAGCAAAAGTGGATACAACGAAAGAAAATCAAAAGTACCCGAATAAACAAAAGAACAACTCACAACAGGGGGCAAGTTCTTTGCGCTATACTCAAGGACAGCAAGCGAAACAATGCTTACTCCTTTCAACATCTTCTGGAGACGCTCGAGCACTTCCTCGTTGGTCAACTCAAGGATAGGGACCATGCAAGAAGGATCCTCAGCCCCAGAGTACTCAAAACCGAAGTTCTCTCACTCCTTCAGAGGCTGAACACGATGGCGAAGAAAATGCGAGACGATACCGAAGCCAGTCAAGCCCTGTTGTTTCAGAGTACTTATCCTCTCAAGAAATGGCTAGATTGCTTGGAGCTCAGCAGTCGTCACTGGGTTCTTTTTCCATCGGTCATTAACTAAGGGACTAGACCCAGAATGAACAGAAAGAGGAGGAATCAAGTTGGCAGCATAAAACCAGTCAGCACACCAATCTCTTACAGATTCAACTAGGTCATAGTCAAAGAATTTACTTCTAAAACCCTGGTGAAACTGAATCCCATAGCCACCAAGAATGCTGGTGTCATCACGGCGAGGTTGGGGCTTCAAACAAAAGAAGTAACGAAAGAGGGAAAGAGAAAGAGGAATTCCTAGGAAGGTTTCACAGAGATGAACAAAGATAGAAAGATGGAGAATAGCATTGGGAGCAAGGTGATTTAGGCTAATCCCAAAATAGCCGAGAAACCAATGAAGAAAAGCAGAAGCTGGGAGGAAAAGTCCAACACGGACAAAGGAAACAAAGAGAATGATCTCACCAGGACCTAGAGCAGGGACCCGATGCTCCCCCAGAGCCCTCCATTTAGTAATGTCCTTGCTCTAGATCAGGCCATCGCCAACAAGCTCGCAAAGCTGGCCTTCAGTCGTTGTCGGAGCTGGCCAAGCCTTCTGGGTAGCCCTCATGGCCATAAACTCTTGGTTCTCGATCACGAAAAGTGATGACTCCTCGTCCATGAAGGTTGCCTAGGACTTGCTCACGGCTTTCTTCCTACCCATGTACTAAAAGAGGCAAAAAGAACTAGGGAAAGAGAAGGCTCGAATGGCAGCGCTCAGATGGCGGCGGCAATGGCGGTGGCGGAGTTGCGAAGGCTAGGGTTTTTTCAAGGCAAAGGCAGGGCACCAAAGAAAAGGAGGACAAAAGCCTTTAAATAGATTTTACACCGGTAAAAACATGGCCCACCAAGCCTATTTTAACACCGCATGAGGACACAATGGTCCATTTACCAATGCAGCTAAAATGACGGACGGCTCAAATACAGACAACGGTACAGTTCAATGGATAGATTTCAGACTTATCCATCCAGCACCACGGCAGAATTATCATATCACCACAAAAAGAACACATGAACAATAAAGCAAAGAAGAGTTATCTCACAAGGAGCGCAACAACCCGGTCCTTACAGAAAGAACTTAGAAATCTCGTCAACAAACGGGACACCAGGAAAATAAAGAATGACAACTCAGAAGACAAGATTCTCTCTATTACAAATGACTTCAAAAGATACAAGATTACACATCTTACAAGACCCAATGAACTTGGAACTACGATAGGCAAGTAGCAAAAAAAGGAACCCAGAAGCAACTAGGCTCTGGAACGACTATGTGTTCCAAATCGCTACTCGATACAACAAACTGCACTCGGCTACACTGTTTTCCTCAAAGGACAAACGTAGTGCACCCAAGGCGGAAATCAGCAGAACGGTAGGACAACATGGAGCAGAGAAGGCTAGCAGCCATCTATCTACCCAAGTCCGATGTGATGCTAGATATGGTGTTGATCTGCATCGGACAGTCTCATGACAAGCGGCGAGAATCAACCCAGAACTGCCAGATGAAGGAACAAAGCCCACATCACAAGACTTCCTCCAACTACTGCCATGTACTTCCTGGTACATTACTGCTGTAGGATTAGTCTACCTCTAATCCCTATCACAAGACTTCCACCAGCTATGACAAGATATACGAGAACTACAAAATGCGCTCGGAGGCTGCTCTACTTCAAAAACTACCATATTCATGACTACAGAGACTTCAGAACAAGCAACAAAACGCTCAATGAATCAAAACAACACTCCAAGAGGGTATTTATAGACCGAAGGAGCGGTGCACATGGACCAAGAGCACCAACGAAATAAGCCTAACAAAGGACATAGTGAAAAGACAGAATTCAATGAAAGAGGACTCAGGTGTGAAGGAACAGTACCCAAGGACAAGCATATTTGAAAGGATATACCAACACTATATAACTCATGAACAAACAGTATTCACACTCAACCACCACCATACAACTACATCTGACAATAGCAGACTACCAGAGAATATGCCAAGACCCTGCATCTGAGTTCTTCCTAAACAAAATAACCCGGATATATGCTTGGGGGCTACAACAGGAGAGGTATACAGTTCTTTTGAACGACTTAGATTCAAGACCCTCCAACTTTTTGTTTCAAATAGCAAGAGGCTCGGGGGCTACACTCAGTGAGTGCACTTTTTTCTTCAAAAAGCGCACGTCACCAAGACAACTACTTTAAGACAACAATTTTTCACATGACATAAGAATCAAGACCCTCCAACTTTTTGTTCCAAATAGCAAGAGGCTCGGGGGCTACACTCGGTGAGTGCACTTTTTCCTTCAAAAAGCGCACATCACTCAGAAGACTTCTTCAAAACAGATGACTTCAAGACCACACGACAAGAAGAACCCGGGTATATGCTCGAAAGCCTTTCGATAAAGAATCAGGGTGATTTCAAGAAAAGACCCTCAAGCTCCTTGTGCCAAACAACAAGAGGCATGGGGGCTACATCCAAATGGGAGTACAATTTTCTTCAAAAAAGGTACACACCACGCAAAGATCTCATGAAGCGCTACATGGTTTCGCTCAAAAGAGCACTCGGACGACGCTTGTTCCTGCTCGATGAGATTTGAAGGAACAAGACGAGGCTTCTAGAACTCAACCATGAAGTGCTCAGGGGCTTGTCGTACGGGACCCATGGGATACCCCGCAAGGAAGGGAGAAGACCTAGTCTAATTAGGATTCTTCCCCTGTACTCTTAGTAGCAGTATTATTCTGTAATCCTACTAGGAACTCTCATTGTAAACCGACTAGGACTCTAGCCTCCTAACTATATAAAGGAGGGTAGGGCTCCTTAGATGGAGAGTTCAGAGAACAATTGTACAACACAACACTTTACAATCAATCCAACACAAAGGCTAACACCGACTAGACGTAGGGCTATTACTCGATCAACGATCGAGGGTCCGAACCAGGATAAATCGACTGTCTCTTGCGTTTACTGTCGAGTTCTGCATACGCTGAAGCCTGAACAATACTGCCATAGGGACCCCCGTGGCAAGCTATCGGTGGTCAAACATCGACAGTGAACGAGGAGTACGAGGAGGTTCTCGTACAGGAGGAAGCCTCGGAGCCACCGACGACTGACTTAGCTGACACCCCACCTGCCAAAGGCAAGACCCGATGCATCAACCTTATTTTGAATAATCACTGGATATATATATGTGATGTGCATTTATGTTACCTGATTTATATTGAAACTGCATGCATAGATAAACCTACCTATGAGTTCTACTAGCATAGGTCGAGTAGCTATTATGCTTAGGCTACCGGTAGCGTGAGTAACCTGTCGTTACTCACAATATGTGATTATTATTATTACTCTCATGATAAAATGGTGAAAGAAAATGGAGACCGGGTAGGTGAAAGGACCTAGGGTGCCGCCTAGAGGGGGGTGAATAGGCGTTTCTAAAAATTAACACCTTTAAAAGCGGAAATGATTAGTAAAGGGAGTTTCCAAAATGGAAACTCCAAATAAAGAGTAGTACCACCCCTCACAAGTTAGCCACAGAGTATATAAAAGATACTAAATGAATCTAGGAGCCAAATGCCTACAACCAAAGAGTTAGAACACAATACAATTCAGTTTGGCGCAGGGGCTAATACCGGACGTGTCCGGTATTCACGACTTCAGTGGAACAGCCCCAAACTTGCTCCTTTTGATTTCTATCTTCAATCCAAACTATAGGAAACTATTAGAGATAGTAATATACATAGAGAACCTGCAGAATAGCTAGAACAACACAAATATCAAATGAAATGCGAATTAAGACACGATATTTGTTTTACCGAAGTTTGGACTCGTTCGAGTCCTACTCTCCGTTGAGGGGGCTGTGGGCAACCCAGCGAAGGTCAGCCCTAGAGGGTACCATGAAGGTCACTCTAGCCAAAGTCTTTTCCAACTCCTTTTCCTCCTTCCACTAAATGATTCCGAGGCGGTGGAATCGACCGTTATAAACTTTCCGAAGCAACCACAATCTCTCGGTTGCTCTTCGGCGACGCCTAGCCGTCTAGGACCGAAGAGTCCAAGAGTAACAAATGTGAATCACGAGATTGACAATATGCACAAGTGCTCAAGTGGTGGCTTGCTCTCTTTTTCAAATTCTCTCTTAACCCACAAATTGATTTTGCAATTTGGATCACACACTCACTAAGAGAGGGTTTAGGAGAGTTGGCAAGGCTCAAAAACGTGTGTGTATGTCAGTAGAATTAGCAGCCTCTAAAGGTGGAGGCTTGGGGGTATTTATAGCCCCCTTGAAAAACTAGCTGTTGCAATACCGGACACGTCCAGTATGACTTACACTGCGCCAATAGTAACTAAGTTACAGTGATGTTGTGAGGCGTCGGAACTCCCGATGAATGTCGGGACTTCCGACCGTTGGAACTCCCGACCCTCAGCAAATTTGAAAAACATGTAACTGAGTTAAAGTTAGTGAGGCATCGGAACTCCCGACGCATGTCAGCACTCTCGACCGTCGGAACTCCTGACTCACGTTGGAACTCCCGACTCTCAAGGCTTTTGAAACTCAGCCGTTGGCTTCTAGTCAGGCATACCGGACACGTCCGGTATGACCAGGGCAATGAACCCTCCACATAAGTTAAAGTGCGAGACGTTGGAACTCCCAATGAACCAACACGAGAACATCAATTTTACAGGGGCTAGACAAATACCGGACACGTCCGGTATTGCCAAACCAGCAAGAAATTAGTTAGCTCTTTTGTCGCTCAAATACTCAAAACTCACATGGGTTGGCTTGAGCACTTATGAAACATTATCTATCAACATGATGCATCCCTCTTAATAGTACGGCATACTTATTAAACTCAAGATCAAAGGAAAAATGAATTTATACCACTTGAGTTGATCTCTTTTGAATTGATGTCGTCCCTTCCAATCTTTATCAAGTAAGGGTGCTAACATGTTGATGTTGATCTTTTCACTTGAGCATAGCCATCTTGAGCAAGTGACTTGATTCCATTCATCAAATTTGAATAATCCCAAATGTATCAAGTCACTTCCATCAAATACTTCATTATAGATTTGATCCTTCACATCAATATGACCATCTTAGCTTGATTAGTACCTCAACTTAATGCAAGTACTTTCTTCTTCACCCTAGCTAGGTTCTTTGGCCGCCAAGCCGTCACTTTCCCTTCACCCTTGCTTAGTACCTCGAAGCCTTTCCTTGCTATCTTCACCATCTCAAGCCATCAAGTCACATCTTGTGTTGAATCATCCATTCATATGTATTGTTATCTTTTCATTTTAATTTAGCAAGCTTCAAATATGAGACCATTCCATATGCAATCCATCATGTCTCATTAACTAATAATCATGAGCTTGCTTTCACATAGTACATGGAAATCCCACAATAAATAAGCCTTCACATGAATTCCATTTGCATTGTTGTCTTGTGCTTGAACTAGATTGTTTATACAACAACATATCATTTTGGCTTTCATTAAGTACCTGTGAGATAACCTATTACCTGTCCACACTTAGCAAACGGGTTAGTCCTTTAATCATGTTGTCATTCAATCATCCAAAACCCACTAAAGGGCTAGATGCACTTTCAATCTCCCCCTTTTTGGTGATTGATGACAACTTGATTAAAGCTTTTAGAATGATATAAACATTTAAACTTTTGGGTTCAATGATTTATGAGAGGCTCCCCCTTAATATGTGCTTATGATTACAATTCACAAAATGACCTCAAATGTCAATTGCACATACTAAAACATATAGGAGAGTCCCCCTAAATCATTGCATCCATGGGGTGCATGTGTGTGTGACAAAGAGAAATCGTGATGCATATGACAAGATATATCACGCAAGAATAAATATAAAGGCATCACATCAAATATTTTCATTCTAGTATGCATAGTCCTTATGAAAATAAATATGACACATGTAATTCACACATAGCACTCATTACAAATTTTCTCAAGTCCAGAAACCACTGATATATAGATAAAGATCATGTCTCAAGAGATACGTAGATAAAGCATAAGTCTCATCTCTCACAAGATACAATCTATCTCATATCCAAGATACATCAATGAAGCTCAAAAACAAACTATAGCCTACAGTACATATCTTCAGGTACAAAGATAAGCAAATGAAACTATCCTGAAGCTTTAATCAGTCTCTCTCCCCCTTTGTCATCTATCACCACAAAGGTTCAACAAAGACATACTAAGGACAAAGGGGCTACAAGCTATCACTAAAGGCTGAGATCACTCATCATCATCATCACCAGCATCCTCATCATCTGAGCATGCAACACCGGCTGGACGAGAACCACCTACACCAGACATGTCATAGCCACCAGACCCGTAGTAGCCGCCACCACCTGTCAGGTCACTCCACCAATCTATGGCATAGTCGTCTGTAGTGCTAGGATGTGGCTGAGAGTGAGTAGGCACACGAGCCTAAAGTGGTAGAGTGTTAGGGTGCTCAAGTGCTTACTGCTGCTATCTCTAAAGGAACTCAGCATACTCTCTGTCATATCTGGCCTGCTACTGCTCCTTAGTCTCCTGCTCACTAGCTGCCTCATCTGATAGTGGAGACCTAGGAGGATCAAGCTCAAGCCTAGAAGCACTTTGCTTCAAGGTTCGAGTATCCTTCCTCCTAGCCTCCCTCTCCTTCTGCTGCCTGGTCTGGATGTCTCGGCACATCCCAAATATGGAGCTGAAAAGCCTGCGGATAGGTGAAGGAGGACTACCACAGCGTGAAGTAGAACGTGAAGGAGCACGTGGTGAAGGTGAAGCTCCTGCTAGTGCACCACTCCTAGGTGCATCTACCTCTGGTGCTGCTGCTCCTCCTCCTGGTCCTGCTGGAGGTAACCCTGTCTCAGGCAGATCTGCAACAATCTTTAGGGCCTTGTGAATCTTATCATACTCAAATGTGTGCCCTGTCACCTGCTCAATCATATGCATGATATAAGGAGCAAAGCCACAGCCCTTGAGGGGCCTCTCTCCCACACTCCTGATCTCAGACCAAATGAAGTCAAATACACTAAAAGGCCGAGCATCAGGTGCCATCCTGTGGAGTAGGTTCCTAGAATAATCTGCAATGTTGCCCGTGTCTCCACCCTTGTAGTCAATAGTCTTCCTAAACATCCTATCTAGGTATCTGTAGGTAGGGTGAAGACCTAGAACCTTCCCCATAGCTCCTCTCTCACCACCAAGAGGATACATATATGCGAGCTGCTCAGGAGGTAACACCTGCTCGGTGTGGATCCTGTCCCTCTGGAGATCATCCTCTAAGAAGCCAAGGTGGGTGGCAAATACATCATAGTCAACACTATACCACTGGCCCTCAAGCATCTAGTGCATTCGCCTCTCATCCTCCTCAACGAATAGAGTAGCATAGAACTGAGCTACTACATGTGTGTTCCAGTCATGCTAGAACTCCATGATCTCATAAACTCCTGTGCTCTAGCAGATGGCAATGGCATGATCAACTAAGGCCTTCTGCAACTCTCTAATATATTGCTAGTCAATCCACTAAGACCTGGCAATTACTGGGTTCCTGGTGAGAATCACACTAGAGTAGAAGTCTAGGTGAAAAGCTGTCTGGAAGCGGTGATCATACTGAACCTTAGGTAAGCCCCTCAGATCAACCCTTTGCTCATCTCTAGCTCTTCTAGTCATACCCTTTCCCCTGTAGTCAACTCTGGGAACATAGGAGGGCACATTGGGTAGACGTGTCTCAAGAAGACCATAATGCATCCCTTGACTAGGCTAGTGCTGAACTGGAGGAACTAGCTCCTCCTCCTCAATCTCCTGCTCCTCATCTAAGCTATCACCATCTGATCCTCTATCAGTGCTCTTCCTCTTTCTTTCTTCTCTAGACTCCACTCTGAACTCATCAGTGTCTGTGTTAGAAGAAGAGCTCCCGGACCCCTCTCCATACTGAGCTGCTGCACTAGAGGTAGCCCTAGTAGACCTCCTGCTGGTCGGCTTGAATCTAGGATGCATCTCCTGTCTCGCCTTCTTGTACTTCTCAAGTGCTGGATCATGCCTGTGCTTGGACCTCGGCTCCTGTCGTCCACTCATGGCTGTTGTCCTGTATCCAAAGATTTTCATAGAATTTTAGATACATGCCCATAGCTTATTCTCGAATTGTAATTAGACATAGATTCTTTTATCCAAGGTTTTACAATCACCTCGACACACCATTGTCACAAGGTTTGCAAAACATAGATACAGAAGAAACTATGCCTAATATACAATTCTAGGATAGGATTGAATCAAAGGAAGCAGAGAGCCTGCTCTACTAGGCCATACCGGACACGTCCAGTAGCATACCGGACACGTCCGGTATGGGCCACCAGCAACCCTAACTAGGGTTCCTTGATTCAAACCAACATGGATTAATACCAAACTTTGGGCATTGCTTCTACATCACCAATGCAGCATAATTACCAAAGGAATTTTAAAATCTTTCATTGACCATGTAGATCAGACGAGGTCCATGATTAGGGTACCTTGAGAGGAGAGAAGAGAGAGCGATGTAAAATCCAAATCCACGGGCCTTCAATCCTTGATCCAAGCCTTCTCCAATGCAATCTCCCTCTCTCTTTTCTTGGTGAAATCGATAGTTGCCCTAGGTGAGGAAAGAGGGCATCAGCTGGTTGGCTGGAAGGAGACAAACAAGTTTGGGCTGAAGGGGTACGTCTGGTTTTATAGCCTCGCTCATACCGGACGCGTCCGACAGCATACCGGACACGTCCGGTATTCACGGGCTGGCCCAAATTATTCGAAAAAGTGTTTTGTCTCTTCCAATCCTCTTTTCTATTATATCTTAGTCCAAAAAGGTATATAATCTTGATCTAAACCGAGTATAATCACTTTCCTTATCCGATGCCATAAATTGATTTTCTCTTTTCCAAATATTTGGCATATATAAGATTTCGCTTACTTGAGAGAGATAGAGAGAGACATAGTAGATTGTGGACTTAAGAAAGCCATGTCATGTGTGATTAGCCAATCAAACAATCAAGGAGAGCTATAATCATCACATGACAAGGCTAGGTCACAAAGACCAAGATTCAAATAATTTTTCAAATTCACACTTCCTACTCATGCTAGTTAGTGGTTTTGAAAGACATCTCTCCTATGTCACACAAATGCACATTCTAACATACAAAGGGCCCTAGATGCACTTACAATGTATGTATGTAAACACATACCTTTGCCTTGAGTCCACAAGAATACCACTAAGAGGATAAATAGCATGATGATCTTTATGTTGACCTAAATTGCCAAATAATCATGCTAGATACATTTTCATCCAAAGAACTAGAGAGAATGCTAGATAAATTTGTTAGTCCACAATGGTGCAAAATAGAAATTTAGCTCCCCCTAAATAAGTGCTTCAACTAATTTGAATGACTTTCTACAAGTACTTTTATTCTATTAAGAAATTTGGAGCCAATTTTCCATTTTGACCATAATCAAATAATTTGCCATATTTAGATTTCGATGAGACATACTCACAAACCACATAGGAATTGATGAATCACAAGCTTCTAAGTAAGTTAAGGATATATGAAAATATACGGATCAAAGACTCAGTTGTAATTCAAATTGTGTTCTGGTTGCTATAATACCAGACACGTCCGGTATGTATACCGGACACGTCCGGAATACAAAGAACAGAAACACTTACTCTCTATCCCTGGCCATATCAAACACGTCCGGTAGTCATACCAGACATGTCTGGTAGGTGCAAGATAGACATAATTAATTCGCTGCTTGTGATTCTTCATTTAGCTCTATTATTTATTGTATACTTGTATCTCAACAAATGAATTGCTTTACTAGAGAACCGTTAAAAGCATCATATGGCAAAGTAAAATTCTTTTTAATTGAATCTTATTAGCCACTTTCATTATTTCACAAAAGTACCTATTAGTGAACTATAGAACATGAAACGAACAAAGTGGCTATCCTACAAGGTTTAGGTACTTGTTACCAATGGTGAGGATGAAATATATGATATGTTCATTGAATTATCTTTGGGTCAACCATATAAGGGATTATGATAAGAATTGGTTGATAGATTGAGTGAATATTGTCAAATTGCTTGCTCAACAACCCCGAAGCCTTCATCTCATCACCAAGTACCTACATCATTAACCTAAGCACGTTTTGGTACCCAACTCTTGTTGGGTCCTTTTGAGTTAGTCAACAAATGCTTAGGCACCTGAAACGACCCTGATTTCCATGAAGGGAAATCCACAGCGTCGAAGTGTAATAAGACCGTAGTAGATCATATTACCCAAATTCTAGTCGAATATCACATCCATATAATGATAATATCAGAGTACAAATAGTGCGGAATTACATAAATTATTACATCGCCGCATTGGCGGAAACAAAAGTAGCATTCATTTAGAACAGCTTGAAGATAAGATCGCCAAACTCGAGCATAGGAACGAACCCCTCATCCATCAAATTCCTTAGAGCTATACTCCTCAGCAGAACCTATGTGCCAAAATTTATCAGTACGATTTGTACTGGCCACTCCCAACCCTATGAGCATTGCTTTGTGGAAATTGGATGCAAGTGGATATAATCAAAAGGAACCTATAAGGCTAGGGTTTCCTATGCACTTAACATATCAAGTATATATAAAAGTATAGCCAAGTTTTAACACCACTCCTACACACCATCCACCCCATTCCCTTTCCTGAGCTAGGTTTCGATCCTGGGATCGATATACCACCATCACCACACCATAACCATACCATCGCTCAGTCGATAGGCCAACTCCCTCTTGGCACTGTCTCAAGGCCCGTAGCCCCTGGCTACGACCGACATTCTCTCACAAGGGGAGAAAAGAATGACTCCTCTCACTATCTAGTTTAAGCAAAACCTAGGAAAGGTCCATAGCCGACACGTCGGCACATCTATCGATCGATCAACCAAACACTCTGTAGAGGTTTTACATAACCACAAGATCTGCCTTCCTCGCTGACCATTGTCAACTGGGCTAATTTTGGCCGCTTGCTAGCCTAGGATAATGCCACTCTACCATTCAGCCCTGGTACACCCCAAGTCCAATCTGGGGTGGCCGAAATTGTGAGTCATGAGCTAGGTACACAAGGTCTCCATGAAGTCTCGGAAGGGTGTGGGGGAAATCCTCTGTGCCCCGTACCTCCTTACACTGTCCTCTATCAACCTAGCAATAGTGGCAATATCCTACCAAGTAGTCTGGTCGTCCCACACCATATAGGGCGAGTGGTACGTAAGGCTTCCCGGTGAATCTAAGTACTAGTAAGTCCTTAGGTTTGACCAAGCCAGAATGTCTTCATCAAGGTTTCCATTTACTGTGCCACTATAGCACCTCCACCTTGGGCTCCTCCCATCATAGGTTCACACCCAGGGCCACCTCATATACCATTTACCCACCACAGGTATCCATTTCCAGGGGTGCCCAGGTAGTACCACATGGCAAGACTTGCCCCAGGCTCGTCGTATACTCCAACTTGGTTGACACAACCCTCACCCTCCACACACCCAAGTCACACACACAACATGCTCCCCATAGTCCAGTTAACACCAGTTTCCACCACGCATCAATGTAGTACAAGCGTAGTAGAAGTAATAAGCAATATAGCAGCAAGCGTGTGTCTAGCCTAATAGCAGGGTGAGCAGGGGTAAGGTTGCGTCAAGGTAAAGGCCATCAAGAAAGCATACTACCATGCAAGTCCTATTATAGTGTGATTGTAGCAGTAAAGTAAAGCAATAGCAGTTCTATGTTAACCATGCGTAATAGGTGCTACGAGATTGGGTGGGATGTGGTACCTTCGGTGTAGTCATCTCCATTCTCCTCATTGTACTCATGATCCTTGTCCATCTGGTTCTCCTCCAAGTCTGCATCGATCGCATTATAGTCACGTTAGCGACGTCTATAGAATAGCACAAGGAAGCAATGGAAATTCAAAAGAGCAAAATGCACTCAAACATGGGTTCATTGCATAGAGCTTGATTTTAGATGAATTTTGGTCCTAGTTTCATATTTTTCTGAGGTCATATGAATTAGTTATGAATTTCTGAAGTTTAAATCATTTCTAAAAATGGAAAAAGGCTGAATTAATCCTGGGCTGACACGTGTCACGCTACGACTGGTTCATGTGGTATGCTGACGTCAGCATCTCAGTTCCGAGCTGGCAGGTGGGGTCCAGCTAACGTCAGCATGACGTCATCAACGTCATCAGTTCCGACAGGTGGGTCCAGGGGCTCTTAGGTCACTGACATGTGGGTCCGGTCAAAGTCAACGTCAGTCAACAGTGAGTCAACGGTCAACGGTCTACGGTCAATGGTCAGGGTCACAAACGTGTGGGGCTAGGGCTGCTGACATCAGCAGCTGATGTCATCGTGACGTCAGCATGACGTCACCCCGGCTGTTGGCTTCTCACATGTGGGTCCCGCGTGACATCATCATGACATCATCATCTGACATGTGGGTCTAGAGTGTCTGTACCACAGACATGTGGGGCCAGGTCAATGGTCAACGTTGACCAGTCAACGGTCAGAATGGGCCGGGTTCAAACTGGGCCTGGACAGGGCTAGATTTGGGCCGGGCTTGGCCCGCCATGTGGCATGCTGTGGCGCTACCATGTCACGGCCTTGGGCCTTTACTGGGCTTCGTTTCTAGGCTGTGGGCATGTGCGTGGCTCATGGTGGACCAAGAGGCGCCGGTCTATGGTCCTAAGGCAGGGTGCATGGTGGACCAAGCCTACCTCTCTTTCCTCGAGCACGGTCTATGTGCACCGGGTTCATGCGTGGGTGGCCGACGAGGGGAGTTTCCCCTGTTTCTCCCATGGTTGTGCTCCCGCCGGCGGCATGCCTCATCGGCGAGCCTTGCCATAGGCGCTGGCGTCCAATCAAGGTGGGGGAATGCTTCACCAAGCTTCGGCAAACACAGTGATGGGGTCTAGGTGGTGGCTTGTGCTCCCTAGGTCTCTAGCCACAACAAACGGCGACTCGGCGTGGTGGTGCTCATCGGTGAGCCCCTCCCAGCGGCGTGGGTGTCCAACTAAGGTGGGCAACAGCTCGGCCTTACCTTGGCAGGTGCCCTAGTGAAGTTAGCAAGGTGGCTGGATGGCTCTAGTTGGCTGGCCACGGTGGTGGTGCACGGTGGAGCTCCAGCCGAGGTCCGGTGCCCATGGCCAGGGCGCTGTGGTCGGCCATTGGGGTCTCGGTCTACGCAGCAGTCCTCCAGACATCAAGGTGTTCCTCTACAGTTGCGTCTGAGTCCGGCGAGGTGGCTGGGTGCGCCAGCAGTGGCCACGCCATGACAGCGGCGTTGCGAGTGCGGTGAGCGCGTGCTCTACTTCGGTGTCCGTGGGGCTAGGAGGGGTCTACAGCATCCAAGGGCTCAGAGGTGGTCATGGTGTGCATGTGAGTGTGCTGTGCTTGTGTGCCTAGAGACCAGAGATGGCCTTGGCCTACGCGCTCATGGTATGGAGCGCCATGGCCGGAGTAGCAAGGTCCGGTGGCGAGCAGGGGAAGAACCGGGGGCTCACCGTAGGTGTTGTGGAAGAGGGGATGGCGGTGCAATGGCGGGTCGTAGCCATGTAGCTCCAGAAGCAGTGCAGCACAGCGTCGTGGCGTCGTCTCCTGCTTCGACGACACCGGCGGCATCACACGGCTTCAGCACTCCCCCTTCTTCTTCCTCTTCTCCCTCTGCTCTCTTGGCTCAGGTGCGTAGTGGACGGCCACCAAGGTGGTGGTAGGGCGATGGGACAAGCTCTAGGGCACCCAAGGCCGAGGCTTTTATAGCTGAGCTCGGCCATGGAGCTCGGTGATTGGTGGCTGGAGATTGAGGGGGGATCGGAGGCATGTGCATCTCATCCAACGGTGGCGAGTGGTTGCGTGGGCGCTGCGCCAAGGAGACAAGGCCATGCCCCGGGCGTGACCCCTGGCCCACACCTACCAGCACTGTCGGGGCTTGGTCAGAGAAGGGAACCGACATGAGCGGTTGGGGGAGGAAGATGACACTGTGGACGGCGTGCGGCTAATACATGGGGCTCGGCGGCAGTGACAGCAAGCGAAGGCGGGGAGGCGCGTGGGCATGAGTGGCATGTGGGCTTGCTGGGTTGGTCGCTCAGTTGCGCGAGTTGGGCCGGCTGCGCGCGAAGCAGGGCTGCCAGTGGGCTGAGCAGGCCGAGCTGGCCTGCGAGGCCTTCTTCTTCCCCTTTTCTTTTTCTATTTTATTTTCCTTCTTCTTTATTTGAATTCAATTTTGATTTTTAAATCTAGATTCCAAATTGGTGCACCATATTCATTGGATTTTTTTATATGAGGCCCACAACATACTTATATAAATACTAGGAATTTATTTAGCTATTTTGTATAACAAAAATAGGTGTGGTTTGTTATACAAAAATAGAATTAGTTTTTCTCTTTAAACCTTTATTCTTTGGTTTGAGTATTAATTATTTTATGGTTTATTACTTTATTGGAGTTGTTAAGCATATCATAACTCAAATGGAAATCCAAATCACATTTGAATTAACAATGTATGCAATACTTTATTTGTTAGAATTTAAATAAACACAGTTAACTAATGACATGCCATGCTTATGTGTTGACTTGGGTTGGGGTTAGATCTAATGCATCTCTTAGGTTGGGTTTCTATACATGACACTCATCATCACATGGGAGTTCTAATGAAAAATTTTGCAGTTGGTATTTTTAGTGTGGATTTTTGGGTTGTTACAGTCCTATCCCCTTAACAGAATCTTGTCCCCGAGATTAAAGCGTAACGTACTCTTTGAAGAGGTAAGGATATGATAGCTGGAGGTCAGACTCTTTCTCCCATGTTGATTCTCTCTAAGTGTGATTACTCCATTGGATCTTGCACATCAGAATAGTCTTGCTTCGGGTCTCTTTGGTATCTCTGCCTAGAATCCTGATAGGATGTTCTTTATACTCAAGTGTATCTTGAATGTCAAGTGTATCAGTTGGAACTACTTCATCGGGCACTCTCAAACACTTGTGTAGCTGTGAGACATGGAATACGAGATATACACCCATCAATTCCTTGGGTAGCTCAAGTTTGTAGGCGAGCTTTCCAATCCTCTTGTAGATCTTGTATGGGCCAACAAATCTAGGGGCAAGCTTTCCTTTCACATGGAATCTGATAGTTCCACGTAGCGGGGATACCTTGAGATAGACGAAATCTCCCACATTGAACTCAAGTTCTCTTCTCCTTTTGTCAGCATAGCTCTTGTATCGACTTTGAGCAATTATCAAATTCTCCTTTACTTGTGCAACTCCTTCTGCATCTTGAATCTTAGCAGAGTCAAAGAACGATCTTTCTCCCAGTTGGGACCACATCAAAGGTGTCTTACAAGGTCTGCCATACAGAGCTTCAAATGGCGATATCTTGATACTAGCTTGGTAGCTATTGTTGTAAGAGAACCCTGCATAGGGTAGGCATTTCTCCCAATCTGAGCCATAACTCCGTACACTAGCGCGAAGCATGTCTTCTAAGATCTAATTTACTCGCTCTGTCTATCCATCTGTCTGTGGGTGGTAAGTAGTACTGAAATCAAGTTTGGTTCCAATGGACTTGTGCAGAGCTTCCTAGAATCAGGACACAAACTGAGGACCACGACCAGATACAATACTAGAAGGAGCTCCATGCAGTCTGAGAATATGCTCAACATATAGATCTGCTAATTTTTCGGCATTGGTCTTGGTCTTAACTGGTACAAAGTGAGCAATCTTGGTCAAACGATCAACAATCACCCAGATGGAATCATTGCCTTTCTGTGAACGGGGCAATCCAACTATGAAATCCATGGATATGCTCTCCCACTTCCACTCGGGAACGTCAAGAGGCTTTAGCAAACCTACAGGCCTTTGATGTTTAGCCTTGACTCTATTATAGGTGTCACAATGTGCCACATGTCCTGCAATGTCTGTCTTCATGCCCTTCCACCAGAAGTGTTTCTTCAAGTCTTGGTACATCTTTGAACCTCTAGGGTGAATACAGTACTTGGAATCATGAGCTTCTGACAGAATTTCCTCTCATAGTACTTGGTCAGATGGAACACAGATTCTATTCTTGAACCAGATGGTTCCTTGTTCATCTTCTTAGTGGTTGGTCTTGTAGCCTAGTTTTATCAGACCACAGAGATATTCAATCTCTTCACAACTTTTCTGAGCTTGATGGATACGATCTGTGAGATCATACTGTATGTGGAGCTCATTCAACAGGCCATGCGGTAGTATCTCAAGTTGAAAATCATCAATCTCTTCCTTGAGCTCGGGTGGTACGGATTCAGTGATCAAGGTGTGACAGTAACTCTTGTGACTAAGAGTATCTACGACTACATTAGATTTTCTCAGATGATAGTGAATTTCTAGGTCATAGTCCTTGATCAATTCTAGCCATCGGCATTGCCTCATATTTAGATCTTCCTGAGTGAAAAAGTATTTCAAGCTCTTGTGATCCATATAGATATCACACTTGTTGCCTATCAAGTAGTGTCTCTAGATCTTCAAGGCATGCACAACTGCTGCTAACTCAAGATCATGGGTTGGGTAATGGTTCTCGTGTTCTTTCAACTGTCGAGACGCATATGCTATCACTCTTCCATCTTGCATCAGTACACAACCAAGTCCTTGATGGGATGCATCACAATAGACCACAAAATCCTTGCTGATATTAGGCAATGCTAGCATAGGAGTTGTGGTACGCTTCTGTTTCAATTCCTGAAAGCTTTGTTCGCACTCGGGCGTCCATTCAAACTCCTTAGTTTTCTTTAGAAGGTTGGTCATTGGACGGGCTATCTTGGAGAAGTTCTTAATGAATCGGTGATAATATCCAACCAATCCCAAGAAACTTCTGACTTCTGTCACATTATGTGGTTGATCCCACTCTTTCACAGCTTCAATCTTGGCTGGGTCAACTGCAACACCTTTAGCTGATAGTACATGGCCTAAGAAGGCAACTTCCTATAGCCAAAATTTGCATTTACTGAACTTTGCATAGAGCTGATGTTGGGCTAGTTTCTCAAGCATCGTTCTCAGATGATGTTCGTGTTCTTCAGCGGTGGATGAATAGACAAGGATGTCATCAATGAATACTACCACAAACTTATCCAGTTCATCCATGAAAACCTTATTCATCATATTCATGAAGTATGCGGGAGCATTCATGAGTCCAAAGGACACCATGGTGAATTCAAACTGCCCATACCTAGTCACGAAAGCTGTCTTTGGGATGTCACTCTCTCGAATCTTCATCTGATGATAGCCAGATCTGAGGTCAATCTTAGAGAAATACTTGGCACCTCAAAGCTGATCAAGCAGATCATCAATCCTTGGCAGGGGTACTTGTTCTTGATGGTGACTATATTCAAGTTCTGGTAATCAATGCACATTCTCATTGAGCCATCCTTCTTCTTAACAAATAGAACAGGGGATCCCTAGGGTGAAGCACTGGGTCTAATATATCCCTTCGAGATGAGCTCATCAAGCTATTTCTTGAGCTCAGCCAGTTCATCAACTGACATGCGATAGGGTCTCTTGGCAATGGGTCCTATTCCTAGTAAGTGATCAATGATGAACTCTACATCATGGTCTGGTGGTATACCCGGTAATTCTTCAAGGAATACATCAGGATAGTCTCTGACCATAGGCACATCATGAACTATCTTCTCCTCTTTCTATGATTTTGAACTAGCCTTAAGGGCACACAGGATAGAGGTGGACTTTCTGGACTAGGGTTCACATCTAATGACTTGGCCTAATAGGTGGGTCACTTGGATGTATCTAGGTGAACATGATATGATACCTCGGTGAAGGGTTAGCCAATCCATGCCTAAGATGACATCTAGGTTTGTGGAAGGTAATAGGGTTAGGTCGGCTTTAAAGATAAGACCCTCAATGGTAAGACTCACTCCCTTATAGATGTGGGTGCACTTTAGGTCTCCTAAAGGTGAGCTAGTGATGATAGGCTTTTCACATGGGGTTATAGGCAGGTCATGTTCTCGTGCAAACTTGAATGATATGTAAGAACAAGTTGCTCTAGAGTCAAATAGAACTGATGCAGTATTGTCATTAACTAAAAACATACCATACACAATGTTAGGGGTAGCTTGTGCTTCCTCGGCGTCCAGATGGTTGAGACGTCCATGAGTAGCAGATCCCTTGAACTGAGACTTCTGAGCAGCTGAGTTCTAAGGGCACTCAGTGGCTTTGTGACCCGGTTGGCCACAAGCGAAACAGGTGAAAGGCGTACCACCGGTAGGGGTTGGCGCAGGTGCCTTCTAGTTTCCAGTGCTTGGTGCAGAGCAGTTCTGTGCTGGGCGTTCATTCATAGAGCGGGAACGGTTGAAATGGTCCTGAGTGTTGTGGTCCTGAGCATAACGGTCCTAGGTGTAACGATCCTGAGCAGGGCGGGAGTATTTGGCAGTGTAGCCTCCACTACCCCTACTTGATCCAGGGTTGTCCTCCCTATTGTGGCAAGAGCGTTCCCTAGATGGTGCATCTCTATAGAACCTCTTGCGATCACGACCACGGAGAGACTCCTCAGGCTTACGCTTCCTCTCCCTGTACTCTTCTCTAGCTTTAGCATGGTCCTTCTCAATTTGGATGCAGCGATCCACCAGAGCACGCAATGTGTTACTCTCAATACCGCCAAACTTCAGCTTGATGTGCGGGTTAAGTCCCTTGCAGTAATAGTATAGCTTCTCCTTCTCAAAGTTCACAACATAGGAAGGTGCATAGTGCAGAAGGTTGGTGAAACGAGTAGTGTACTCAGTCACCCTGTCCTTTCCCATCTTGATGTTGCGAAACTCCTTGGCTTTGGCCTCCATGACACCCTTGGGAATGTGATACTCAGTGAATGCTTCGGCGAACTCATCCCACAAGATGTTGGTAGGGTCCTCATGGGAATCACTGAAACTATCCCACCAGGCGCGTGCTGTACCTATGAGCTGGTGTGTGGCTACTCCAACACACTCATCGTCGGTGAAAGTAGTGAGGTCAAGCTTCTTCTCCATCTCCTTGAGCTAGTCGTCGGCTACAAGCGGGTCAGGGTCGGTGCCATCATAGGTAGGTGGCCTTAGCTTCAGGAATCCTTCTAGCTTCCTTTGGAAATCATTCTGCTAACCTCCCTAGTGACGGTTTGCTCCTTCAACAAGAGCTGTAAGAAGCTGGGTCTGTTGTGCCATCACTTCTGCCAGGTTCGGTGGTGGTGGTGGAGGAATGTTCTCCTCAGGTGGCGGGGTATTCTCTAGGTGGAAGGGTATCCTTCCACATCTATGGCCACGACCACGGCCACGGTTGTTGCCACCACGCCCCCCATTTGGTTTGGCTAGTTCGGGGGTGGGCGTACGTCCATGGTTCATTAGGCGATTAGATCGGTGGTTCGGCATCTGCAACACAGATCATAGGAACTTTAGTGCTTGTGCCATAAGTGCTTATAATTTAGTATGATTACATGATTTTTTTTGATGATTTAAAGAAAAACATTTATACTATCTAACACTCATTACAAAGAAGCAATAAGATTCATAAGATGCAATAAGATCCAAAACATTCATTACATGGGTTTTATTACATAGCATCATCTCCAGTAGCTACACTTGAAGACTTACGAGAATTGTACTACGCACAGTGTATAATACATCTCATAAGGGGTACATCATGGGGTACAACTTACGGAAGCTACTGACATGACTCATGACCAGGGTGGGGGAACGCTTCACCAGGCTTCACCGTAGGCGCTGGCGTCTAATCAAGGTGGGGGAATGCTTCACCAGGCTTCGGCGAACACAGTGATGGGGTCTAGGTGGTGGCCAGGGCTCCCTAGGTCTCTAGCCATGACGAACAGTAGCTCGGCGTGGCGGTGCTCGTCGGTGAGCCCCTCCCAGCAGCACGGGTGTCCAACTAAGGTGGGCAACAACTCAACCTTACCTTGGCGGGTGCCCTGGTGAAGCTAGCAAGGTGGCTAGATGGCTCTAGTTGGCTAGCCACGGTGGCGATGCACGGCGGAGCTCCGGCCGAGGTCCGGTGCCCATGGCTAGGGCGCTGTGGCTGGCCATTAGGGTCTCGGTCTACACGGCAATCCTCTGGGCATCAAGGTGTTCCTCTACGACTACGTCTGAGTCTAGCGAGGCGGCTGGGTGCACCAGCGGTGGCCACGCCACGACGGCGGCATTGCGAGTGCGGCGAGCGCGTGCTCTGCTTCGGCGTCCGTGGGGCTAGGAGGGGTCTACAGTGTCCAAGGGCTTGAAGGTGGTCGCGGTGTGCGCGTGAGTGTGCTGTGCTTGTGTGCCTAGAGATCGGAGATGGCCTTGGCCTACACGCTCACGGTATGGAGCGCCATGGCCAGAGTAGCAAGGTCTGGCGGTGAGCAGGGGAAGAACCGGTGGCTCACCGTAGGTGTTGCCAAAGAGGGGATGGCGGTGCAGTGGCGGGTCATAGCCGTGTAGCTCCGGAAGCAGTGCAGCGCAGCGTCATGGCGTCGTCTCCTGCTCCGGCGACACCGGCGGCGTCGCATGGCTTCAGCACTCCCCCTTCTTCTTCCTCTTCTCCCTCTGCTCTCTTGGCTCAGGTGTGTAGTGGATGGCCACCAAGGTGGCGGCGGGGCGATGGGACAAGCTCTAGGGCACCCGGGGCCGAGGCTTTTATAGCCGAGCTCGGCCATGGAGCTCGGTGATCGACGGCTAGAGATTGAGGGGGGATCAGAGGCGTGTGCATCTCATCCAATGGTGGCAAGTGGTTACGTGGGTGCTACGCCAAGGAGACAAGGCCATGCCCCGGGCGTGACCCCTGGCCCGCACCTGCCAGCACTGTTAGGGCTTGGTCGGAGAAGGGAATCAGCGTGAGTGGTCGGGGGAGGAAGATGACACTATGGATGGCGTGCAGCTGACGTGTGGGGCCCAGCGGTAGTGACAGCAAGCAAAGGCGGGGAGGCGCGTGGGTGTGAGCGGCGTGCGGGCTTGCTAGGCCGATCGCTCGGTTGCGCGAGTTGGGCCGGCTGCATGCGAAGCAGGGCTTCTAGTGGGCTGAGCAGGCCGAGCCGGCCTGCGAGGCCTTCTTCTTCCTCTTTTCTTTTTCTGTTTTATTTTCCTTCTTCTTTATCTGAATTCAATTTTGATTTTTAAATCTAGATTCCAAATTGGTGCACCATATTCATTGGAGTTTTTGATATGAGGCCCACAACATACTTATATAAATACTAGGAATTTATTTAGCTATTTTGTATAACAAAAATAGGTGTGGTTTGTTATACAAAAATAGAATTAGTTTTTCTCTTTAAACCTTTATTCTTTGGTTTGAGTATTAATTATTTTATGGTTTATTACTTTATTGGTGTTGTTAAGCATATCATAACTCAAATAGAAATCCAAATCACATTTGAATTAACAATGTATGCAATACTTTATTTGTTAGAATTTAAATAAACACAGTTAACTAATGACATGCCATGCTTATGTGTTGACTTGGGTTTGGGTTAAATCTAATGCATCTCTTAGGTTAGGTTTCTATACATGACACTCATCATCACATGGGAGTTCTAATGAAAAATTTTGCAGTTGGTATTTTTGGTGTGTGGATTTTTGGGTTGTTACAGCACCCAAATGGCTTTAGCACTAGTTTGTGGTGAACACATCACCTTGCTAATGCTAACTCCATTTGTGGTCTTCCTAAACACATCATTATAAACAAATGTGTTTGGCTTAGGTGAGTTACCATTTGGGCATTCATAGCTTAGATGCCCCTTTCTTTTACAAGCATAGCATATGCGGCCTTTGTTTGCTCTATGCTTGCTTTGCTTGTATGGACAGCTATCAACCTTGTGGCCCATCTCATTACATCCATAGCATCTTCTTGTTGCAACTTGGGCTTCCTTTCTTGCCTCTTTGTGCATTGGGCATTTCTTGGTAGAAGCCTTTTGATTTGCGGCTTCAACCTTGTCGGCCCAACTCTTGTGTGGACACATAGCCCACTCATGTCCATACAATCCACAACCATAGCACATCCTTTTTCCATGTTTCTTGCTCTTGGTTGTGTTGGCCATGCTTGAGATGTGATTCTTTTGTTGGGCTTTGGAGGAAGCAAGGTTTGAACCCTTCTCAAGCTTCTTCACCATGTTATCACGGTTATCTTGAGAAGGTTGTGCTTTCTCTTTACCCTTCAAATAAATCACATCTTTCTTTAATCTTTGCACTTCTTCTTTGAGCTCTATGTTTTCTATAAGATTTAGCTCAATCGAAGACTGGCTTGCTTGAGGAGCACACTCATTAGTACAAGAAATATTTAATTGAGATGGTATACTAGTGAGCGGATGTGTGAGAGGTTGAGAAAATTTTACCGATGTAATCACAACCTCATGAGCCACCTCAAGCATGATGCTTGATTCTGCTACTTCCTCATGAGAGCACTTTAGATTAACATAATTTGCTTATAGCACATTATACTTGCTTGATAGTTCATCTAGCCTTGTCTTGAGCTCGAAGTTTTCCTTCTCTAGTTGTGAAACACTAGAAGAGGAGTTAGTAACTAAAGCATGCTCAATTGACAATTTTTCATACCTCTCATTTATTGCCTTTAACTCTTGCAATTTGGAGATGAGAAACTTTTCTTGATTTTGAAGCGATTGCTCTTGCTTCTCTATCTCTTCTTCAAGCTTATCATTCCTTTCAACTATCTTCATGATGATGAACTTGTCTTTGCAGTTGAGATGATCAAGGTTGTAGTTGTCTTCAACTTCAACATCACTCGCATCTTGATCATCTACTTGTGCTTTCTTCTTTTCTTAATCTTTCTTGTTAACCTTCTTCTTGCTTTTCTTGGCCATGAGACACAAGTGATGAGTATCATGAGATACTGAGGTTGACTCATCACTTGGTCACCACCGGGCTTGAGCATCGTTGCAAACAGCTGCTTGCTGGTCTACTGCCTCAGCCATACCGGACACATCCGGTAGGCATACCGGACACGTCTGGTATGTGCAGGCAGACAACAGGTCATGCACTGCTTGCACTTCTTGCTCCGACTCGGCGCTCTTAAGGTCTTGTGAGGCTTCTTCGCTGTATGATGATACAATGGACATACTTTCCATTGACTCGATCTCAAGTGCATCATCACATTTGGATTTTCCATATAAATCAAAAAGTCTAGTCCAAATGAGATAAGCACTCTCCAGAGGTGGTTTTCCATTGAAGATTGCCTCATCTTAAACCTCTACACTCAATGTACTCAAAATAATATTAATAGCTTGAGCATTGAGTTGCATGCATATCTCTTCCTCTTTTGACAAATTTTTGTAGTTGTTCCAATCAACTATAGAAAGAGGTATGCTTGCATCCACAATATGCTCAATAAGAGGACTAATATCTCTAAAAGCATTGAGTATATGTATTGATCAAGTTAGAAAGTTTGAACCATCATTTTGGAGAAGCACCGGCTCCAACTCGATAGGCATCGATATTCTTTTCTCACAGTGGTGAAGCTTTAGGTGAGAACCTTGCTCTGATACCAATTGAAAGGACCTAGGATGCCACCTAGAGGGGGGGTGAATAGGCGTTTCTGAAAATTAACACCTTTAAAAGCATAAACGATTAGTAAAGGGTGAAAACTCCAAATAAAGAGTAGTACCACCCCTCATAAGTTAGCCACAGAGTATATAAAAGATACTAAATGAATCTAGGAGCCAAACGCCTGCAACCAAAGAGTTAAAACATAATACAATTCAGTTTGGCGCAAGGGCTAATACCGGACGTGTCTGGTATTTACGACTTCAGTGGAACAGCCCCGAACTTGCTCCTTTTGATTTCTATCTTCAATCTAAACTGTAGGAAACTATTAAAGATAGTAATATACACAGAGAACCTGCAGAATAGCTAGAACAACACAAATATCAAATGAAATGCGAATTAAGACATGATATTTGTTTTTCCGAAGTTTAGACTCGTTCGAGTCCTACTCTCCGTTGAGGAGGCTGCGGGCGACTCAGCGAAGGTCAGCCCTAGAGGGTACCACGAAGGTCACTCTAGCCGAAGTCTTTTCCAACTCCTTTTCCTTCTTCCACTAAATGATTCCGAGGCGGCGGAATCGACCGTTACAAACTTTCCGAAGCAACCACAATCTCTCGGTTGCTCTCCGGTGATGCCTAGCCGTCTAGGACTGAAGAGTCTAAGAGTAACAAATGCGAATCATGAGATTGACAATATGCACAAGTGCTCAAGTGGTGGCTTGCTCTTTTTTTCAAATTCTCTCTTAACCCACAGATTGATTTTGCAATTTGGATCACACACTCACTAAAAGAGGGTTTAGGAGAGTTGGCAAGGCTCAAAAACGTGTGTGTATGTCAGCAGAATCAGCAGCCTCCAAAGGTGAAGGCTTAGGGGTATTTATATCCCCCTTGAAAAACTAGTCGTTGCATTACCGAACACGTCCGATGACTTACATTGCGTCAACGGTAACTAAGTTACAGTGATATTATGAGGCGTCGGAACTCCCGATGAATGCCGGGACTTCCGACCGTTGGAACTCCCGACTTACGTCGGAACTCCCGACCCTCAGCAAATTTGAAAAACATGTAACTGAGTTAAAGTTAGTGAGACGTCGGAACTCCCAACGCATGTCAGAACTCCCGACTCACGTCGGAACTCCTGACTCTCAAGGCTTTTGAAACTCAGCCGTTGGCTTCTGGTCAGGCATACCAGACACGTCCGGTATGACCAGGACAGTGAACCCTCCACGTAAGTTAAAGTGCGAGACGTCAGAACTCCCGACTCCTGCCGGGACTCCCGACCGTCGAAACTCCCGACGAACCAACCCGAGAACAACAATTTTACAGGGGCTGGACAAATACCGAACACGTCTGATATTGCCAAACCAGCAAGAAATCAGTTAGCTCTTTTGTCGCTCAAATACTTAAAACTCACATAGGTTGGCTTGAACACTTATGAAACATTATCTATCAACATGATGCATCCCTCTTAATAGTACGACATACTTATTAAACTCAAGATCAAAGAAAAAATGAATTTATACCACTTAAGTTGATCTCTTGAATTGATGTCGTCCCTTCCAATCTTTATCAAGTAAGGATGCTAACATGTTGATGTTGATCTTTTCACTTGAGCATAGCCATCTTGAGCATGTGACTTGATTTCATTCATCAAATTTGAATAATCCCAAATGTATGAAGTCACTTTTATCAAATACTTCATTATAGATTTGATCCTTCACATCAATATGACCATCTTAGCTTGATTAGTACCTTAACTTAATACAAGTACTTTCTTCTCCACCCTAGCTAGGTTCTTCGGCCGCCAAGCCGTCGCTTGCCCTTCACCCTTGCTTAGTACCTCGAAGCCTTTCCTTGCTATCTTCACCATCTCAAGCTATCAAGTCACATCTTGTGTTGAATCATCCATTCATATGTATTGTTATTTTTTTCATTTTAATTTAGCAAGCTTCAAATATGAGACCATTCCATATGCAATCCCTCATGTCTCATTAACTAATAATCACAAGCTTGCTTTCACATAGTACATGGAAATCCCACAATAAATAAGCCTTCACATAAATTCTATTTGCATTGTTGTCTTGTGCTTGAACTAGATTGTTTATACAACATATCATTTTGGCTTTCATTAAGTACCTGTGAAATAACATATTACCTGTCCACACTTAGCAAACGGGTTAGTCCTTTAATCATATTGTCATTCAATCATCCAAAATCCACTAAAGGGCTAGATGCACTTTCAGTAGGTATATGGTACGGATATTGGTGGGTGTAATAAGTTGTGTCCCGTGACCAACGGAACATAGTTTGGTTACACTATTTCCCTGTCTCTGTCGGTTAAGAACCGTCCGTTGTTGTGGATGGTAGTTAGGTCACAGACTTATTATCCTGAACACATACTTGCTTATAGGAGCGGAAAGGCTCGTTGCACTCTTTGTCGTGAGTTCCAGCTCAAAGATATGACACAATTGCAATGCAGAGTGACCGCTGCTTTAATTGCGTCCCTAGGCATGCCAGGAATAATGAATGTTGGACATGCAAATTTGTGAATGAATTGATCATGTTACGAAATGGATATCACACTCTCTGAAATAGGAAACAGTGATCTGTCAATGGCAACAGAACTAAAAATTGTCCTTCATGTAATCAGATATGAGGAATTGGTCTCTAACACGAGACATAATGAGCATGCACACCATATAGTGATACAGAAATAATCTAACTGTAGCAAAAAATATCTATCTTGTAATAAATTGCAAGTCCCAAAAAGAATCCTTGATGCCTCAAACACACCAGTATTCTAATCCGAACCGAAGTCCAATCAGATCAGGAATCTGATGCGGGTTCAAGCACATTGGTACCTAGCATTGTCCATCCAAGACATGAACAACGAGCATGACCAGCACAGGCACTGCTCCTCAGCGTTCTCGACCTGGAGCCTCACCTCCCACGAATCAGGCCGCCGAAGCCGTGATTTCCTCGCACTGGTGACCGGAGCTGTGGTCGCCTACCACGCAGCGGGACACCGGAGCCGCCATCGAGGCCTTCACATGGCAGGCCGCCTCTCACATGACGTGTAGGGACAGATAGAATGATAACTTCGTTCTTTCTGGCATTTAGGTGAGCACCTTGCAAACGATGTCCCTGGATTTGCCGTACAAGCAAGAAAACCTGTGTGTAAATCAAGCACGGAAGCTGTGGGTTGATGCAAGCAAGCTCAATCTCCGGGGCTGCTACTCGCTCCATCTCGTGCTCGCCGTGGCAGCTGGTCGCCTGATGCGGCTGTTTTCCGGCACGCTCGTCGAAGGCTGCTCCTTGTGTGCTCGAGCGGGGTTGCTTGCCTGCACGCTCGCCGCCAACTACTGCTCATCGCGCGCTCGAGCTGGCAACTCCACTCCGGCCCGGAGCTTGCATCCGCCGACCTCACTGTCCCAAGCGAGCTCGCCGGAGCCCAAACATTGCCGGCTCCGCCGACTCGCATTGGAGAACTGGGGCTGGGGCTGGGGCTGCGGTGGCTGGTGAACACAAGCGAGGCTCGTGGAGGACGACCATGCGGAGAGGGAGATAAAGCATGGGCGGTGGGGAAAAGGCGAGGTGGAGCGGACGTCCACCGGGGAACAAGCACCTCTCGCCGCCATCCCCGCCCGATCTGCGGCGGCGGCATGAGCATAGGAGGACGACGACGTCGACACAGGGGCGGATGGTGAAGAGAGATCCAGCGAGGGAGGTTGGAGGAGCCAACGAGTTTCCGGACCACGGCTGGCGAGTGGCGCGGCAGGAGCCAACTGAGAATGGAACGGCGGGCGCTAGGCGGCGGCGGATGATGGCCTGATGGGGACTGGGGAGCGAAATGCCAGGCCGCCAGGCGAGGTGGGCGCACGGGGAGAAAGACGGAGCGGGGAGCACGCTGAAGTGCTGAAGGCAGGAGGCATGAGTAGGGATGAAAACGGATCATATTTATTTTTGGAAAAAGTCTACATCACCCTTTACCTTTTATATTTAGTCTACTTCACCCCCTCAACTATGAAACCGTCTATTTTACCCCCCTGAACTTTCCAAAACCGTCTGTTTTACCCCGGACGGTTTTCTGACAGCGGTTTTGGTACAGTAACAGCGGATTTGCTACAGTGCCCGGTGGTTTGCTACAGTGTCCAGTACAGTGACAGCCGGCCCGGGTCTGCGCGATTCGTGGATCCGGTGGCCTGGGTCTGCACCGTCCACAGCAGTACAGCACCGCTCCTCCCCTCCCCTTGCTTCTGCAGGCCTGCAGCGCACCCCCCCGGTCCTCACCTCTTCTTCCTCTCTCTCTACAGGTCTGCGAGGTAGTGCCGGCGACGAGGCCTCTCCAATCCCTCCGGCGAGCTCCCCTTCCAAAGTGGTGAGGTAAGCCGCCGCCGTCATCTCCTCCCACAAGCAGGTCCAGCTGAGCCGGCAAATCTTGTCGTTTCTTCTATTCCACCCTCCTTGCTTGCTGTCCTCGCTTTGGGATTTCCCTTGCTGCTCTTTCTGATTGGGGGAATCGATTCGGGGGCGTTGCAGAAGAACGTGAACGAGGCGGTGGAGGGGCTCAGGGCCAAGGGTATCACCGCGATGGGCGCCGTCTGCCACGTCTCCGACGCACAACAGCGCAAGAGCCTCATCGAGACGGCCGTCAAGGTCAGTGTTGGGTTCTTCGGGAAGGGGGTTTCAGTCTTTCAGAAGTGTTACATTACAATGTCAGATTCCTCCTCTTGTTGCCAAGCTATCCCATCAGGCCTCCCTGCGGTCAACGTTTTGGCAAACCTTGTGGGGAGCCTAGAATTAAGTTTGGAGTACATGTGCATCACGAAATCTGGCTGTTTTGTTTTATCATAAGTTCGTTGCTTTATTACTCCACATGTCCAGTGAGATAGTGAATACTCAAGTAGTCAAGTTTTAATAATAAATTGATTGATAGTTGGTTACTTGGTTTTTTTGTGCAAATTCTGGACTTGGAGTCTTGGAGAACTCGAGAATGGACAATTGAAGAATGGAGATGCTTCTGGAGTTCTGGTCTTTGCTTTGGCTGGTACTTGCTATTGCAAGGTAATTTACTATCACTTTTTACAATTTTAATATGCGCTATTATCTATATTTATTAAAAAACAGTAAAACGTATCCGCGTATCGGGTTTCTTAGGAAATTGCCATATCCGCGTATCCATATCCTTCCGACACCGATACACGTATCCGTATCCGTGCAACTTAGACAAGAACAGAAAGGCACCACAATCATGTGTGGTGTGCTGCACTTTTCTCCAATGAAAAACATAAGCTCATTAATGGTTCTATTATGAGCAAAGCAAAAATAGCACACCTGTGACTACGTAGTTGATCAGTGAACATTCGACCGCACATGTATATTCAAATGATAAATATATCTCAGGACCTAAACGAGATACTACATGCATGCTTAAGCTAATTGATATATATTTATAGATAGCGAGTAGGAGCTTTGACGAGGACTATCCACACGAGCAGACGATTCTATGCAATTGATGGTGAAATAGCAATGTTATAGTTTAGGCCCTGTTTAGATTTCAAAAATTTTCACCCTAAAGTGTCATATCGAATCTTGCGACACATGCATGGAGTACTAAATGTAGACGAAAAAAAAACTAATTATACAGTTGGGTGAGAAATCGTGAGACGAAACTTTCGAAACTAATTAGTCTATAATTAGACACTAATTGCCAAATACAAATGAATGTGCTACAGTCACCAAAACCAAAAAAAAAAAAAACTTCGCCATCTAAACCCGCCCTTAGTGAGTACCTTCGTAACGAGCATCCAGATATTTTTCCTCGAGGTTGTCCAGTCGCTACCGCAGGGACCAAGGGAGCGACTTTATACCTGGGCATTCTAGAATTGTAAGCTCATGAAGACATGAGTATGCTGGTGGCCCATTGGACAAGAAAGGCGCTAGGCTTTCGCAATCCCCAAGACGGAGGCATTCCAGCGTTTGGAGCTCTCCGGAGCCAGATTCTAGTGATCTCAACTTTGGGCAGCAATAAATCTGTAGTGTTCGGAGTGCATCCAGCTGGCCCGAGAGGAGTTGTAGTTTGTCGCATTCCAAAATATCTACTCCGTATTTCCCTGAGCGATGGGGGAAGGTTGAGAACCTCTGACAAGCTGCCACACGACCGTATCGTTAGCGATTAAGGCATGGAAGGAAGTGACCCCTGGGTACCGTTTAGTTCCCTTTTATTTTGTAAAAAAATTTAAGATTTTTTATCACATCGAATCTTTAGACGCATGCATAAAGCATTAAATATAAATAAAAAATAAAACTAATTACACAGTTTAGACGAAATTCACACGACGAATCTTTTAAACCTAATTAGACTATAATTAAACATTAATTACTAAATAACAATAAAAATGTTACGATACCATTTCGTTAAAAAATTTGCAAACTACATAAGGCTGGTCGATGAAGGCAGCTGTAGTACAGCAGCTATGCATGCCATGACGTCAGTGCTAGGCTCTTGAGAGATGCGGGCACGTTGGAGACCTCTACCAGACTTGCTCTGGTTTAGTTCCACTTCAACTTTTAAAAAGTTGCTACAGTATGTGTCACATCGAATATTTGCGGTCCGTACATGGAGTATTAAATATAGACAAAAAGAAAAACTAATTATACAGTTTGGTAGGAAATTGCGAGACGAACGTTTTGAGCCTAATTAGTCCATATTTGAACACTATTTGCCAAATAAAAACGAACGTACTACAATAGCTCCAAAATCTAAATTCCTACCACTAAACACAACTAACCGCTATTGCGTATTAGGCTCGAGGTTGGGCAGAAGTTGGCTCGTTTCTGATGCTGGTTGGCCAGGAACAGCTGTTGCGTATCCAATCAGCAGGTCCTGTTCTGCTGATGGTATTTCGATTGATTCAATAGTATTTTTGTAAGGAAGAATAAGTTAAAATAAGCATAAGTCGGTTGAAAAGTAGATGAGCAGAATAGGGTGTAGATTATTGTAGAACCAAATGCTTGTTTAGTTACCAAAAAGTTTCCTAAAAAGTGTTACAGTAGCTATCACATCGAATTTTGCGATATGTGCATAAAGCATTAAATGTAGACGGAAAAAAACTAATTGCACAATTTGGTTGAAAAAATTGCGAGACTTGAAAATTTTAAGTTTAATTAGTCCATAATTAAACACTAATTGTTAAATAAAAACCAAAATTCTGCTGTAACTAAATTACCAAATTTCGCGGACTACACAGCCCAAATCACCAGATTCCTCGAGGATACCAGGCTCTGGAACTCCTCCGGCCCGTAGACAAGTGCATCGCAGTAAATAAATTTCAGATCTTGAAGCTGTATATGTCCATACTGAGGCCTTGTTTAGTTACCCTCAAAATTCCAAGTTTTTTCACTCTCTCTTCATCACATCAATTTTTAGCCGTTTGCATGGAGCATTAAATGTAGATAAAAAAATAACTAATTGCACAGTTTAATTGAAAATCACGAGGTGAATCTTTTGAGCTTAGTTGGTCCACAATTGGACAATATTTACCAAATAAAACAAAAGTGCTACTATTCATCGATTTTAATTTTTTTTCAATCTAAACAAGGCCTAGAGTGCTAGTGCGGTTGAGTCAAAGAGCAAGTCGCAGCCCTGTCCTAGGCACAGTGTTGTCAGAGGGGGTTTAATATTGTTGCTGTTCGCCAGCTCAAACGCACCCTGCTCAGCTGGTGGTAAGGTTGCACTAAACTCCAGTTCAGACAGTGAATCAATAGCTCTAGGAATTGCTGCTAAGATCTGCTGGTGGCCTTCTCGTATTGTCAGTGTTGGGTTCTCCTTCTAAATTTTATGTTACATTAAATATTTAGAGGCTAATAAGATATATTAAATATAAATTAATTATAAAACTAATTACATAGATGGAGGCTAATTTCTGAGACGAATTTTTTAAGCCTAATTAATCTATTATTAGCATATGTTTACTGTAGCACCGCGTTGTCAAATCATGGCCTAATTAGGTTTAAAAGATTCGTCTCGCAAATTAGTTGCGAGTTGTGCAATTAGTTTCGTAATTAGTCTATATTTAATACTCTATGCATGTATCAAACATTTGATGCGATAGGAATTTTAGGAGGAGAGGAAAAAACCAAACAGGCCTTTAATGAGCTGAGCTTTGTGGTCCCTCTGGTAAAGTTGTCAACTCTGAGCTTCCATCAATACAAACAGTCTCAAGGTCAGGAAACATCCACTGTTCGCCATTAATTGCTTCCATCACCCCCAGCTCTTAAAATTTATTAGAATAAGGCTAATAATACAGCTGGCTGTAAGATTTTTTTTAGTCTTTTCTCAGCCCACTTATATAGTAGTTGGCTCTTTACAGTTAATACATGGCCCACTTGTCTCTCTCACAAATTTTCTTGGTTTTTATACCCAAGCCGGCTGTAAGCTTACAACCCGCTTCTTCTCTCTCTTCTCCTCTCTCTCCTCCATATTAGCATTTAGTCGACTTACAGCCTGCTATTATACTTGCTCTTAAATCATGGAACATCAGTTTCTTTAATTTTGGAAACGATGACCGTGTTGTAAGATCCCTATGTCCAACAGAATTCTCCAATCCCTCCCGTTCAAGTACCTTCAACGCCGGAAATGCTGAGCGTGCCTTTTCATAATCTTTACCGCACAATTCTTGGAGCAATGGTCCTTCCGGTAGTGCTATCAGATTTTTGCAATCGAGAACTGATAAATCTTCAAGGCACGGAAATATTATCTGTTGTCCTTGAGTTGCTTCATCAGCTGACCCCCATTTCTGAAATTTATCTAACTCTTTCAACTTTAGCACCTTCAATGTAGGAAATGCTGACCATGTTTTGATATCGCTACGGCCAACTGATGGTGCCAAAGATGGTGTACCTACTGGTAATGCTGTCATCTTTGGGCAGTCACGAATCGATAACTCTTCAAGATGTGGGAACATCGTGTCTCCTCCTTGAGGTTGTGTTCGGCTGGTCAAGAACTTGTCTGAAACCTGCTGGAGCTGAACGGACGGCACAGTTCCTCGTTCCAGCCAACAGTTTCACGTTCAGCCGACATGAATCAGCAAGGAAGTGGATTCAAAAAAATGGGCCCACAACAACATTAATTGTATTTCGATTTGAAATTCAAACAGCTCTACCTAAAGGCTGATTGTGCTACAAAACAATTAAACAGCCATGTACATAGGCAGATTCAGATACATGGTCAAACAACAACAAAAATTACCTAACCATTGATCAAGCTACTGCTGGCCATAATTTCACATAAATCCATGACATACATGACAACAAGTGACGAGTCTAGCTTATAAGCCACAAAGGAATGCATTGCCTTGTCGTTCCATCACTGACCGAGCTTTCCCTTGGTCCATCGACGCAGCAAGGAACAAAACCACCAGCTTTGCTCTGGAATAACAAGTCTGAAGGTAATGAAAAACATAAGTACAAATCAGTACACCGCTTGAATCTACAGTCCAAGGTACCAATTCTCAGGGTTTTCAAATGGTTAAAGCGAACTCAAACCAACATATAAACAAATCAGTCCAGTCAGCGTACTGATCCTGCTGGGAAATTACTACACACCTTGGTAACAACAAGTTCATGTTGTTACTGCTAGACCGGTATTCTCATGCAACAAAACACAAGGTGAACAGGTGGTTGATCGTATAAGATAGTTCCCAAATAGCAAAGCAGGCAGGGTGCAGCTGAATCATAGTGCAAGCTTATCAGCGGTCACTTATCTATTAGGCTATTATGAGTAAGTAGCCACAAAAAAAACTGACAATTTCGTACAGCCCACACTTTCAGATTCTTTCCCAAGGCCCAAGAGTACAACACCCTGAAATAAACTCTTCTAAACCGACTTGCCTCAATCATCTCCATCTATCCCTACCATAACTAACAAGGCAACAAACAAACCATTTGAACTCTCTTAGATAATGCAACAACTCTGTCCAGAATATGTGCATGTGACTCTCAACCTACAAAATATAGCCTTGTACAAGTAATGACCCGTCTTATGTGTCGGCACATGTTGTTACTGCTAAAACAAAATACAGTTACTTTTAAGTGTGTCAATGTGCATCACCTTGTGTAAACACTAGTCATATTACAAAAACCACTAAGGAAGCATAGATATTGGACAAAGATGTTAGTAGTATTACCTCAAACAAAATTCTACTCCTGGACGTGCTGCACCTTGTACACAACTACTTCACCTGCATGTCAAACTAGCTTCATTAGAGCCAAACTAGGCAGCCAGGATGATAGATACATGACTTAACAGATAACATTCCACAAACTAAAATTGTTTCGCTAACCTTGTCTTCCCAATTAGGCCAAGTTCATATGTTATCCACTCGCGGACATGTTCCATGTCATTAGGATCTCCCAACGCCATAGCTGCCACTTGAGTCAAAGGGCCGAGGTCTGTCGGCTGCCTGAACCGCCGTAGTTGCTGCTGACCCTCCATCTCATGCACGTAGTTGTGCAGTCCACAAAGAGCAACAATTATCTTGGTTTGCTTGACCCCCTGATAGTGGGGTACGCATTTCAACATCTGCCACTTCGCTTTCGCTGCCCCAAATGTTCTTTCTATGACATTACACAGCTTCGAATGGTGGCGGTTGAACAACTCCTGCGCATCTACAGCCCCCCTGGTCTCGAACTCCTTCACCCAATACCTCTTATGTGGGTACGACGCCTGATACCCGGGTCGAAGTGCGTATCCAGAGTCAACCATGTAATACCGGCCTGCATAAATTCATATAACAGCATCAGTTTGCATCCAATTAGCTCATGCATGACACAACCAAATAGACTAAGCTCCAACTAACCTGAAGGAGGATGTGGGAAAGACGCATCGGCTTCTGCCTTCCTTTTGACCCGCATATCATGAGCAGAACCCTCTGTCCCCACCCCGACATACGTGAACCTCATGTCGAAGTCATAGACCGCAACCACATTTTGGGTTGGCTTTCCTTTCCTATTAATGTGGTTATCACGGACTCCTTTATCAACTATGACTTCTATGTGCGTGCCATCCATGGCGCCTATGCAGCCATCAAAAAACGGTGTGTACTCCATCAAAGCAAGCGGCACTCCTGAATAACTACTGTCCTTAGGCCTAATCACGTCATCTGCGAACCTAGCTACGGCTGCCAGAACATGGGAAAAAAATCTTGCTATATGTCCCCAACCCCCTCCCAAATCTCTCATGCATTTGTCTCTGGCATTGATTTGTACCGCATGCCTATAAGAACATGGCTAAAGCTTCTATAGATTCAAGCTCCCTACTCCCTGTTAGGCCATAGCTATCAGTTAGTATACTATGCAACCTAACCAAACTTTCAGGCCACATTTGGTAGTTCTCAAAGCAACGGCCAGCATCTGACAATAGCTTGTCTACCCACTGTCTTCCAGTAAGCCCAGGCACTTGGATAACATGGTTACCTTGTGTTGGTACATGCAGCATGTGCGCAACTGCTAGACCAGCAGCCATAGCTACGTTCACCATCTCATTGAAACTGTTTTCACTTTAATTCTGACTTTCCTCGTCACTGTTGTCCATGTTCCAATTGGCTGCAAGTTGAGAACACCCAGAGTGAAATAACAGAATGAAAGCCAGTAAGCAAGACAAGGGGGTATGAGATCTGTCAACTTGGCTAGATAATCAGTACCACTTGATGCCACTTTAGGAAATACAATGGGTTATGAGATCTGTCAACTTGGCTCGAAAATACAACTTTTTTTGTTATATTTTATTGAAATTGCACCGTAACTTGATTCATTCTAAGTCACTTATGCATCAGCTGATACCAAATCATTACATTCACAGGCACACCCAAAAAAATCACATAAGTGCTAGGTGGGAGAAAATGGAGAATGTCTGAGGAATACCTGAGGAAGCCATTAGGACCCAGATGCTTGGACGGTTTGCACTGAATCGACCAGGGGATGGAGGGAAGCTTGCGGCCACTAATAGTTAATCCCCGTTCCCTATTCGGATCCTCTCTCAGCTGCAAATCATGCGCCAGGGGAAAAAAACCAAACCCAAGAACCTGCATACGTGAAATTGAACAAAGGCACTTCAAGGTTAGTTCACACAAATTGAAATACTAAACAGTCATACCCTACTGAACTCTAAGGATACACACCTTCAACCACGCCAATCAGTGAGTTTCTCTACAAGCAGTCCCTCACATTCCTGCAACCCAATTAAACGGTTATGATTTTTGTAAATGCAGAACAATTAAAGCATGTGGACAACAGTGAAATATGTGTTAGCTTCAAGAACCAAAAAAATCTTCGGCAACTCAAATAAATACATGACATAAAACAACTTCGAACGAGTTCGGGAAGGAAATTGCGAAACATGGGTTTTGGCCACAGGCCCCGTTACAATACAGAAACCTCAAGACAAATAGGACAACACCGAATCTAAAAGATAAATGCCGACACTGAATTGTCACTGTTAGTTGATGCCAAACTCAACGTCCTAGCTGATGAACTACTTCTGGTACTTGTTCATTTGAAATGTCAGCCAAGCCATCCATTCTTCGGTTGTCAGCAGGTTCCTGAACACCCACCGGGGCACTGAGTTATTGAATAGATCCGTTGCCACGAAGAACATGTCTAAAGTGGCTGGCACACCATCTTCTCGTAACAGTTGCATAGCTTCGTCTACCTCCACCTATTCACGGGTCCGCTCCCTATCCCTTGATGCGCTCCTTGCAACAATGCTCTCAGACAACCAGGCAATGTACTCCCCCACATTGCAATTCTTCTTCTTTTCTGGGCTATCGACAACATGGTCCCTGATGCCCCTCTTAGAACCGGAATGGTTGCTGGATGGGCCCCCTAAGTCTAGCCTTCGCAGAATAGTAGGAGGCGTTGCGTCCCGAATGCCACCAGCCGACATGAAGCAGCCGGTGTTCCTGTTGCGGTCTCCGATCAGTGCCTCCAGTTGGTCAAGGAACCTCGGTTGCCTACCACGTAGTACCTCAGGCTAACTGTCATCCTGCAAAAAAAGGATGACATATGTCATATAGTATATCATATCCAATCAGAACTTGTAACAAGATGACATACCGAGTTCATGGGCTGCGGAACTTCTTGAGTTTCCTAGTACTCACTATCAGTAGCAATGGCGCCCGTATGGGGGTCCCTCCCAAGCCCAGTGGCCGTAAGCCCTTCTTTCCATGTTAGGTAGGCTTTTTTGAGATAACCTAGCTTGTTGTTGCACTGTTTCTTATCAAACCGGGGGAAGTAAGTGTAAATGTTAGCCCAGCCAGCCGTGGTGAGGACCTGCTGATTGAAGTTACACTTTTCCTTCTCTTGAAGACAAAGGTCCAGCAAGAGCTTGGTTTCATCGTCGGTCCAACTTGCACGCTTCGGAGGCATCTGTTGTAACGTGGAAGGGCTATTGTCGTTCGTGGGTAGGCATAGAAATGGTACCTAAAAAAACTAAAGGAAAGAATGAAACAACTCAAACACGAAGCAATGGACAAAAATGTGGACTTGCCTTGATTTCTCGCTTCACGCGCTTGGAACGTAGGTTGTATCGGGGGGATTCCGGCGGGGAGCAGGAAGCTATTGACGACGGTGCCAGTATATAAACTTGGAAAGTGCACACCTACAAGGTGAACATGGAAATCTGTCAACAAGATGGAAGGTGTATGATGAGGGTCATTGGAAATTTAAAGAATCCACAAGATGTCCATCTTTATGCAGAAAACGTCACAACATACTTTTCAGAACTGTATGATTCATACCATGCATCATGCATCGAGCAGATGCCAGCCATCTACTACTATTTTTGAGTTGCAGAAATAACACAGTCAACACTTCGCTGAAGATGCAGAAATGTGCGCACACATAACAGGTGTGTCACTATAAATTCCATGTCTAGTCTAAACCATCTTGCTAGAATGAACGACAGCTGCTGTGCAGTTCGAGTTGATTTATTTTTTTTGTGTTGTTTCCAGAGAGCCAAATACCAGGACAAGTCTTCACATCAGTTTTTAGGTTCAGGTACAGCACCCAACCTGGGAACGAAATACCAATCCCATAGCACTGATTTCCATTAGACAAACAACTAACCGGACACACCTAGAAGGGCACTGATTTTTTTTTGGGTATAATACCTTCTACGGTACAGCTAGCACTATCCTTACAGCTGGTAGGAAAGATGGGCTTTGAAACATGTGTTTGTACACATTAGCAAGATAGATCAATGCTCGGAAAGATGGGATTTCAAACACGTCTGAAGAAAAACAGTAAAAACTTATGGCGTTTATACTAACCCCCAATGCTGTGGATGTGCAAGTAGTATGTGACCTTAACAATCGGGCTGTACATAGCCAACCGCACTTGTGAGCAGGAACTTGAACACTACCGAAGCGGATCTACTAGTTTGTATGCAAAATGGGATAGGAAACGACGGATTTAATGTATATGCACGGACTACAAGTCAGATCTAGAAAGGACACCAAACATATGAATCGCCAGAACGTTGAAGCAAGCCGGGTACTTACTGGAGTCGTCGGAGGTGAGGCCATATCCGACGAAGGGGGTGGATCCGTCCAGAAACACGGCGAGGACGACGCGGAGGATCTGGTAGGGCAAGCCCGCACCGAATACGGCGACACGGGACAGGTGGATGGTGCCTTCCGTCTCCGGCACGGGGGAGGGGGAGGGGAAGGGAGAAGGACAGCGGACGGCCAAACGGCGAAGCGGGAGTGGCTGGGCGGGTGACAACTCGACGCGTCGACAGCGGGAGCGTGGGAGCGGCGCAACCCTAACTCGGCTGCGGGGGCGTGGGAGCGAATGCGAGAGGGGGAGCGTGCGAGGGCGCGAGCTGGTTTTTCTGGGTCAGCCGAATGGCTGGCCTAGCCAGCTGAACGCCTGGGCCGAACGGCCCATTCACCTTCAGCCAATCCAGCCACCAATTCAGACCAGCGAACACAGCCTGAGTTGCCCCAACTTGTACCCATCTCTCAAAATTCTCCAATCCCTTCAGTTTAAGTACCTTCAACGCTGCAAATGCTGAGCATGCCTTTTCATAATCTTCACCACACTTTTCTTGGAGCAATGGTCCTTCCGCTACAGCTATCAGATTTTTGCAATGGAGAACTGATAAATCTTCAAGGCACGGAAATATTATCTGTTGTCCTTGAGTTGCTTCATCAGCTAACCCTCGTTTGTGAAATTTATCGAACTCTTTCAACTTAAGCACCTTCAATGTTGGAAATGCTGAGCATGCCATTTTATAATGTACCCCACACAGTTCTTCGAGTAGTGGAGCTTCTGGTAGGGCTATCAATTCTTGGCAGCTGCGAATAGATAACTTTTCCAGATGAGGAAACATTATCTGGTGTCCTTGAGTGTCTTCGACTGCCTCCCATCCATGAAAGCTCTCTAGGTTAATTTGAGTATCTTCAATGTTGGAAATGCTGACCATATCTGACCGCATGATTGTCCAAGTGGTGCTGCTTCTGGTAATGTTGTCAGCTTTTCACATTTCTGAATACACAACTTCTCGAGATGAGGAAATATTACCTGCTCTCCTTGGAGCCAGTTTACTTCACACCATCTATCAAAAGCAGGCAGTCTGACCAGCATAAGCTCCTTTAGATTAGGAAAATTGAAGAATGTACCACCGCTGCACAAACATTGCAATTCTTCTAGTCCTTCCAAACATAGAAGGCTGTAAGGCTGTGTTTAGTTCCCAAAAAGTTTTCCAAAAAAGTGCTACAGTAGCCATTACATCGAATCTTGCGATACGTGCACGGAGCATTAAATGTAGACGGAAAAAAAAACTAATTGCACAGTTTGGTTGGAAATCACGAGACGAACGTTTTAAGCTAAATTAATCCATGATTGAACACTAATTATCAAATAAAAACAAAAATGCTACAGTAACTAAATTCCTAAATTTTCCGAACTAAACACAGCCGAACTTGTAGAGCTGGTACTTGCCGCAGTGGTGGAAGATTCTTCGACTTCTTACAATCATAAAGATGAAGCTCAACCATGTTTCCCAGCATACCCATCCACGCCGGGAAACTGATTCCTTGGTAATCATTTATCCTCAGAGCCTCCAGTCCACGAGGGGCTTCCAGACCTTCTAGGACCTTGTCACAGTGTGCTTTCCCCTCCTCGGCACGAGGAGCTTCCAGACCTTCTAGGACCTTGTCACAGTGTGCTTTCCCCTCCTCGGTAGCTGTCCATCTTAATGACAACGCTATGAGATCCTTTATATTTGCAAGATTGGCCAGCTTCGCATCTGTTCCTTCTTTTACATTTTCGAGTTGACTAAGAAGCAGTGAACCACCAAGGTTATTTAAATGCTGCAGCTCTCCGATACTACTGCAATCAGACCCTACACCCACTACAAAATTAGTGAGTGTTTGCAAGGAAGTGAGTTGCCCAAGCTTTGGCGGCATTCCCTTTAACTTCCCACATCCGTGAGTGTAGAGGTGCCGAAGTGCAGTCATGTACTTTATTTCCTTTGGAAGCCGGCTAAGATCCTTACAGCCAGAAACATCCAACGTATGCAGATGATATAAGATGCTTATATCTTCTGGAAGTGACTCTATATCACTCCGTGAAACATCAAGATACCTCAGGTGATGCAGATACTTTGGTTTCAGTAGGAATGTGCCCTTACTTGGAGAGAATAATAAGGCTCGCATAGAGCTGTACTTTTCTACATGATGTAGTGTACTTTTGATTCTTCCACATGGTAGTGTTTGGATAGCTGGAGATCTTGTCTTTAGAGAACCATTCAAAATGGCCTCTGGCTCATCACACAACAAAGCTATATGGCGACAAGTGTTTTGAAGAAACTCACTCTACTTTGGCTTCTCATCAGTTATGGTAGCAACTTCATTTTCCATGGCAGACAATGCCACATCATGCATGAGATCATGGATTTTGCATGTAGTCCTAGGGCAATACCAATACACGTCCTTGTCCTCTCTATCCCCACTTTGCTTCACATCTTGAAAGAATGACCTTGAGACAAGCTCCTCGAAAATGTGTTTACCAGTGGTTTCAAGATGAATGTCTTTTTCTTTGGGAACAAAGCCATTTGCCATCCATAGTTGGATCAGGGATTCCACGTCAATCTCATGGTCCTTGGGAAACACAGCACAGAAAGCAAAGCATTGTTTCATAACTGAGCTTGATAATAGGCAGGATTTTATCTTCCTTGTTATGGGCGATGCTTTTGCTTAGGATAGCCTTCCATTCTTCTGGACTTGTCTTGCCACATAGCACAGATCCTAGTGCATTCGCAGCCAAGGGAGATCCTGCACATCTCTCCACAATGCCATCAACCAAGGCCACTGATAGCTCAGTTGGCCTATTCTCTTGTGAACCGAATGCTTTAGTCTCTATAATTTTCTTTATGACTCCGGCATCTAGAAGTGCAATGTCATGGGCTTCAACAGCACCCATTAGTTTCGCAACTCCTTCCTTGCGAGTGGTTGTCAATACGACACAACCGTTCCCACCATGCTTAAGGCTGGCTTTTAGCTTTTCCCACTTGTCATTGTCCTCATTCCAGACGTCATCCAACACAATAAGATACCTGTGTGACAAATAAGCCTGGCATCAGTGCGTGGAGAGCACAAGAGATTGCATGTTTTATGCATGTTGGAGAGGGTAATGTGCAACTCAGATTGAGCGTGGTGTTCACCTACAGCTAATTTAACAGTCAGGTTTGAGGGCCAGTTAGTTTTTTTGGCCTTCGAGCTTCGTAAGACAAGTGGAGTGACAGAGAAATGCTTAAAATGAAAATTACATGTGACCTGGTGGGGTTTGTATGCTCTTGTTGATTAGTAGATCCTACGCCCAATAAAGAGTGCAATTCTGGGTTTGAACTAAGTCAAATTTTATTAAATTTATGAACATAGTATAAATAATTATATCTCGTCGTAATATTTCTTAGTCACGTTGGTGTTTTGGTTAATGTGGAAGGAGCACAGCAGGCACGTCTTTGATGTGGTGGTTCTATATTGGTAGGCGTTCTGGCACTAAAAGGATTAAAGAGGAGGCATAATGCTAGGTGCAGGCTGCCTATGGATGCTTGCGGTAGTTGTTTGCTTAGGTTCTTATGCACAGTTTACCGTTTACCATAGGTCCGTTTTAGTTGTTGTTGAGTACTCTCTCTCTCTCCTGTTCCTGGATAAATAGATTGCTTTATAGGTCATTCGTGTTGTCCAAACATCATGCTCATTTGGAAATGTGTGTATAGTCGCAAGTTTCCCTTTTCTCTTAATTAATGTGTATGTTCCTGAAAAAAATCATTTATATCTCCAAATAGATTTATTCTGAAAATATACCTCATGATTCGGTACCATGAATATTAGTATTTTGGCAATTTGGTTAAACTCGAGATTGATTCAACTAAAAAAAGCTAGAACTGTAAATTTTTAGGACGGAGGGTGTAAGTTTGAGAAAAATATTCTCCATAAAAAGAAAAACTTTGAGAAGGACATGGGAGAGAATACACTTTACCTCTTTCCTTTAAGTATATCCTGGAGCTTCTTTTGTGCCTCCTCAAGGTTCTTCTCAGTGCTATTGCAGATCTTGTTTGCAAGCTTGAAAATATCAAACTCGTCTGACACGCAGATCCACTTGTGAAAGCACTAGTTTAGTTTTGGTGAATTAATGAAACCCTAAGTGCTAACATAGTTTATCAAGTGATCATGAGATAGGTAGCACGCTCCAAGTCATGAAGCAAATGAAGATCATAGCATGATGAAGATGTTGCCATGGTAATGATCAAGTGCTTCGACTTGGAAAGAAGAAAGAGAAAAACAAAAAGCTCAAGGCAAAGGTATAAACCATATGAGCTATTTTGTTTTGGTGATCAAGACACTTAGAGAGTGTGATCACATTTAGGTTTGATAGCCGTACTATTAAGAGGGGTGAATCTCGTATCAGAATGCAGTTATCAAAGTGCCACTAGATGCTCTAACGCATTGCATATGCATTTAGGATCTAGTGGAATGCTAACACCCTTGAAAATGTTTGTGAAAATATGCTAACACATGTGTACAAGGTGATACACTTTGTGGTTGGCACATTTGATCAAGGGTGGTGAAGTTTGGGAGCAAGGGTAAGAAGCTCCACCGGCGGAGTGTCCGCCCGTAGAGTGTGGATAGTCCGACGGTGCCACCGGTGCCCTAGACAGAAAAGATGGAGGTCACTGGGAGTGACCGGACGCTGGCCACGGTTGGACCAGCACGTCCGATCAGATGTATCAGCCAAGACGCTAGCATCGGTCAAACGACCGGACATTGGCAGGGTGTGTCCGGTTAGTGCTGACGTACGCTGATGTGAGGCGCACAGAGGAGACGTTGAATGACCGGACGCTGGGTGAGTCCGATCGGGCATGACCGGATGCGTCCGGTCGTGAAAATTCATGTTTGGAACCTTACTGAAAACGACCGGACGCTGAAGTCCAATGTCCAGTCACTTTCTAACTGACGCGTCCGATCAACTGATGACCGTTGAAATCTGATGAATAGTATTTGAAGCAGGGACACGTGGCGTGAATCACGTGACCGGACGCTGAGGGCCCGCGTCCGGTCGATCAGACCAGAGCGTCCGGTCACCCCGCGCTGTACCCAGTGAAGGGGTACAACGGCTCTATTTCATGGGGGCTTCTATTTAAGCCCCATGACCGGTTCAAGCTCACAACCTTTGGCCATTTTCATTGACATAACAACCTTGTGAGCTTAGCCAAAACCCTCCCACTCATCTCTATCATTGATTCATCATCATAGTGAGATTGGGAGTGATCCAAGTGCATTGCTTGAGTGTTTGCATCTAGAGGCACTTGGTGTTCGTGTTTCGCTGCAGGTTTCGCTTGTTACTCTTGGTGGTTGCCGCCACCTAGACGGCTTGGAGCAGCGAGGATCGTTGAGCGGAGGGTGGTGATTGTCTCCGGCTCCGATCATGGTGATTGTGAGGGGTTCTTGACCTTTCCCCGGCGGAGAGCCAAAAGGTACTCTAGTGGATTGCTCGTGGCTTGTGTGATCCTCATCTTATGTTGGTTGTGCGGCACCCTATTGAGGGTTTGCCGTGTGAAGCCAATTAGCGTGTGAACCTCCAAGTGAGTGAATCGCCACAACGAGGACTAGCTTGCCGGCAAGCAAGTGAACCTCGGTAAAAATCATTGTGTTCATCCTTTGATCCCGAGGTGATTGGTCTTCATTGATATTGATTCTTGTGATTGATTGGTTCACTCCTCGACACGGCGGTATAACTATCTTGATCACTCTCTTTACTTTACCGCAAACTAGCTGACAAGCTCTTTAGTGTAGCTAGTTGTGAGAGCTTGCTTGCTTGGTTGGTGTGGCTCTTTAGTTAGACTTTGAGAGCACACTAACATAGGGTAGTATCATAGCTTTTGTGTGAATATACACTATCTAAACTAGAATTGTGGAAGGTGGCTTGCATTTTGAGTAGGCTAGCGCAACACTTGCTTTGCCTCATAATTGTCTAACCTTTTGTTAAGTGTTGTTGTAGAAATTTTTATTAGGCTATTCACCCCCCTCTAGCCATTAGGACCTTTCAAGTGGTATTTGAGCCGAGGTCACCGTTATTTGAGGCTTAACAACCTTCGGTGTTAAAATGGCTCAAATCAACAACACCAATAAGCCACCCCAATTCGATGGCTCCAACTATCCCTATTGGAAGGCCAAGATGACAACTTATATCAAGTCAATCAATAGGAAGGTTTGGAAGGTGGTAGAAACAAAAATTGAGATTGAAGACCTGGAGAATCCCACCACGGCCGAAGAAGTACTTCTCCAAAACAATGACATTGCTCTAAGTGCTATTCATGATGCAATTGATGAAAGAACATTTGAGCAAGTCAAAAATATTGAGATGGCTCATGAGGCATGGAAGAAGTTGGAAGAGTCATTTAAGGGTACTCAAGCCGTAAAGGGTGCTAAGGCATACATCCTCAAAGAAAAGTTTACAAGCTTCAAGATGAAGAAGGATGAGAGTGTGCCGGAGATGTTCCATAGGCTTTAAGTGCTTGTCAATGATCTCAAAGCACTTGGAGAAGAGGTGAAGGACAAGGACTTCTCCCACAAGTTCTTGAGATGCTTACCTTCAAGATTTGGCACATTGGTCACAATTCTAGTGAGGAGTGGTTTGGACACCATGACACCAAACCAAGTGTTGGGAGACATCATGACCGATGATACATATAGAGATGAAGATAAGAAGGAAGAAAAGAAGGAAAAGAAAGATGAGAAGAAGAAGAGCATGGCATTCAAGGCCACATCATCTAAGGGCAAAGCTAAGAAAGAAACATCAAGTGAAGATGATGATTCATGGGATGATGATGATGATGAGAAGATGGCTCTCTTTATCAAGAGATTTGGCAAGTTCATGGTGAAGAAGGGCTACCATGCTAGAAGGAAGAAGTCTTCATCCAAGAACAAAGAAGAGTCAAGAAGGTGATTCAAGTGTGGAAGCAAAGATCATCTTGTTGCTCAATGCCCATACAATAGCGACAATGATAATGACAACAAGAAGAACAAGAAGAAGGACAAGAAGGAAAAAAAAGAGAAGAAGGACAAGATGGCCTTCAAGAAGAAGAAGGGTGGTTCATATGTAGTCACTTGGGATAGCGATGCTTCATCAAGTGATGATGATGATGATAGTGATGATGTCAAGACCACCAAGAAGAAGGTTCTTGCAAGCATTGCTATCAATGAGAAGCCTTCTCTCTTCGAATCTTCATCATGCTTCATGTCTAAGGCCACTAAGGTACAATCTTGTGATGATGAAAGTGATGAAGAATATGATGATGATAATGAACATGAAAATGAAAATGATAGTGATAGTGATAATGATGAACCTACTAAGGATGAATTATTTGACATGCTAGAAGATGCTAACGAACACTTTGACATTAAGAGAAGGGAATGCAAGAGCTTGAATAAGGAGGTAAAAGCCCTTAAGCAAGCCCTTGATGAGCTCAAAGCAACTCATGAGAAGCTAGAGGAAGCCCATGAGAAGCTTGGCAAGGCTCACAAGAAGCTTGAAAAAGCTCATTCTTCTTTGCTTAATGAGTAAAATAAAAAGAAGCATGTTGAGACTTGCAATATAGGTTTAACTTGTGATATAATTGATAAATCACTATCTATGCCTATCATTGTTGCTCCCACTAACCCTTCTTGTAGCACTTTCATTTCTACCTCATCTAGTAGTGATGGTCTCACTTGTGACACCTCACTAGTGGTTGAGAATGAGAACCTCAAGAAGGAGGTCAATAAGCTCACTCACACCTTAGCTAAAGCTTATGGTGGTGAGGACCGCTTGCTTATGTGCTTGGGTAGCCAAAGAGCTTCTCTCTACAAAGAGGGATTGGGCTATACCCCCAAGAAAGGCAAGGCGGCCTTTGCTCCTCACAAGACTAGTTTTGTGAAGAACAATGATTAGTTTTGCACTAGTTGCAAGCAAGTTGGTCATGTAGAGCAAAAATACATGAACAAGAAATCACAAGCTAATGTATCCTTCATAAAGTTTGATTCATGCTATATGCTTACTAAGGGTACAAATGGTGTGAAGGCTAAGTTCATTGGTAAACCATAGATGGGCTCAAAGAAGAAAGCCATTTGGGTACCAAAGAGCTTAGTGACTAATCTTTAAGGACCCAAGCAAGTTTGGGTACCTAAAAAGAATTGATCTTCTTTTATAGGTCAATTACAAAGCTGGAGGAAGGCATTGGGTTCTTGATAGTGGGTGCACTCAACACATGACCGGTGATGCAAGAATGTTCAACTCAATCAACACCAATGGCAATGATGGTTATGATAGTATCACATTTGGTGACAATGACAAAGTCAAGGTCAAAGGACTTGGTAAGATTGCAATATTCAATGATATGAGCATATCCAATATGTTGCTAGTAGAGAGCTTGAACTTCAATTTGCTATCCGTGGCTCAATTGTGTGATCTTGGATTCAAATGCATATTTGGGGTAGATGATGTAGAGATCATAAGTGTAGATGGCTCTAATTTGATCTTTAAAGGCTTTAGATATGAGAATCTATACTTGGTTGATTTCAATACTAGTGAAGCTAGATTATCTATATGCTTATTCATTAAGTCTAGCATGGGTTGGTTATGGCATAGAAGGCTTGGTCATGTTGGAATGAAACAATTGAATAGATCGGTTAAGCATGACTTAGTTAAAGGCTTGAAAGATATTGTGTTTGAAAAGGATAAGCTTTGTAGCTCTTGTCAAGCCGGCAAACAAGTTGGTAATACCCATCCCAAGAAAAGCATAATGAGCACTAGTAAAGCATTTGAGTTATTGCACATGGATTTGTTTAGGCCAACACAATACACTAGTATCGGTGGAAACAAATATGAATTTGTGATAGTGGATGACTACACTAGATACACATGGGTATTCTTTCTAGTGGACAAAAGTGATGTGTTTGCAATATTCAAATCATTTGTCAAAGTCATTCACAATGAGTTTGAAACAACCATCAAGAGAGTTAGAAGTGACAATGGTAGTGAGTTCAAGAACACTAGAATTGATGAGTTATGTGATGAATTTGGAATTAGACATCAATTCTCGGCTAAGTACACACCTCAATCAAATGGCCTTGTTGAGAGGAAGAATAGAACACTCATTGATATGGCAAGGTCTATGCTTAGTGAGTACAATGTGAGTCAATCTTTTTAGGCCAAAGCTATCAACATGGCTTGCTATTGTAGCAACCGCCTCTATTGTCACCGATTGAAAGAGAAGACACCATATGAGCTCTTGAATGGTAGAAAGCCCAACATTGCATATTTTTGAGTCTTTGGTTGCAAATGCTATATCTTAAAGAAAGGCACAAGATTGGGCAAGTTTGACAAGAAATGTGATGAAGGATTCCTACTTGGTTATTCCACTACAAGCAAAGCATATAGAGTTTGGAATTTGGATAGTGGTACTGTTGAGAAAGTTCATGATGTTGAATTTGATGAAACCAAGGGTTCACAAGTAGAGAATGAGAACTTGGAAGATGTTAGAGGCATTCAACTTTCAAATGCCATGGAGAACATGGATGTTGGTGAATTGAGGCCTAGGCAAGTGAATGATGATGAAGATGATCAAGTGCAAGTGCTCTCTAACTCAAATGTGCAAGATGATACAAATCAAGTTAGTGCAAGTGGATCTCATGACAATAAACAAGATCAAGTGGCTAGTACACCATCTCAACCCAATGATCAAGCAAGTGCAATCAATCTAGTTCCAATCCTCCAACCAACCAATGTTGCAAGAGATCACCCATTGAACACTATCATAGGTGATATTTCAAGAGATGTACAAACAAGATCAAGATTGGCATCATTTTGTGAACACTTCTCATTTGTGTCATCCATTGAACCAAAGAAGATAGATGAAGTATTAAAGGATGTTGATTGGGTGAATGCTATGCATGAAGAATTGAATAACTTCATAAGAAATCAAGTATGGAAGATGGTAGAAAGACCAAAGGGACACAATGTGATTGGAACCAAATGGGTCTTTAGAAATAAGCAAGATCAAGATGGGATAGTTGTAAGGAACAAAGCAAGATTAGTAGCATAAGGCTATACACAATTTGAAGGTCTTGACTTTGGAGAAACATATGCCCCGGTTGCTAGATTGGAAGCAATAAGAATCTTGCTAGCCTATGCTTGTGCCCACAACATCAAGCTCTATCAAATGGATGTTAAGAGTGCTTTTCTCAATGGCTACATCAATGAAGAAGTATATATTGAGCAACCTCCCGGTTTTGAAGATGATAAGAAGCCTGACCATGTGTACAAGTTGAAAAAGGTATTGTATGGCTTGAAGCAAGCACCTAGAGCATGGTATAAGAGATTGAGGGATTTCCTACTCTCTAAAGGGTTCACAATGGGCAAGGTTGACACCACTCTTTTCATCAAAAAGATTGGAAAATATCTATTTGTATTGCAAATATATGTTGATGACATCATATTTGGATCAACCAATCAAGACTTTTGTGATAAATTTAGAAAGATGATAGCTAATGAGTTTGAGATGTCCATGATTGGAGAATTGAGTTACTTACTTGGTCTTCAAAACAAGAAATTGAAGAATGGTATATTTGTGAGTCAAGGCAAGTACATCAAGGACATGATCAAGAAGTTTGGCATGAGTGATAGCAAAGTCATTAGCACACCAATGGGAACCAATGGCAACTTGGATAGTGATGCAAGTGGAAATATGGTGGATCAAAAATTATATCGGTCTATGATTGGAAGCCTACTCTATGTGACCGCATCAAGGCCGGATGTCATGTTTAGTGTATGCATATGTGCAAGATTTCAAGCCTCACCAAGAGAAAGTCATTTGAAGGCTATAAAAAGGATATTGAGGTACTTAAAGCATACACCAAATGTTGGTTTGTGGTATCCCAAAGGAGCAAAGTTTGAGCTAGTTGGTTACTCCAACTCGGACTATGCGGGATGCAAGGTTGAAAGAAAGAGCACCTCGGGTACATGTCAATTGTTGAGAAGATCACTTGTTTCATGGTCATCAAAGAAGCAAAATAGTATTGCATTATCAACCGTCGAAGCCAAATACATATCCGCCGGTAGTTGTTGTGCACAAGTACTTTGGATGAAGGCCACTTTGAGTGACTTTGGAATCAAATTCAAGAAAGTGCCATTGCTATGTGACAATGAAAGTGCAATCAAGTTGACCAACAATCCGGTTCGACATGCAAGAACAAAGCACATTGATGTCCGCCACCATTTCATAAGAGATCACCAACAAAAAGGTGACATTTGCATTGAGAGTGTAGACACCGAAGATCAACTTGCCGATATATTCACCAAGCCATTGGATGAGAAAAGGTTTTGCAAGCTAAGGAATGAGTTGAACATATTGGATTTCTCAAATATGTGTTGATGCACCCCCCCCCCCACTCACATGACACGCCTCTCCTTCGAGCAATCCAAGGTAAAAATTGATTGGCATGACATACATCTTTGCTAAGGACATGATTAGTGCATCTAGTCACATTTTCAATTTTGTTAGGACCTTTCAAGTGGTTCTATTTTATTAGGCTCGTTCATGAAAATCAAATAAATTTGATGTTTATATGATATCACTATTGCTTCTATGCTTGATTTGATCTAGTGATAGCATATGACATGTTTATGGGCTTGTAAACCTAGTATTTGATCTAAAAAATGAGCTCTAAGTGTTTAACTCAACATGGTACAAGATAACCCTTATTTGGAGGTGTGAAGAAGCTTGTCTTTGGATCAAACCGAGTTAAATATCTTTGGCAAATGATCTAGATTGGACCAAATTTGGGAAAATTATCCTCACCCCATTGATTAACATTGATAATCTCGACCCTACAAGTAATACTATCTATATTTTGAACCTTTGTGGTCATTGATGACAAAGGGGAAGAGAAACAAAGATAGTAGCAAAGATAGTGAAAAAGTGAAGAAATATCATAAAGGGAGAGAAACATAAAGATATCTTGATATATGACATAGGGGGAGAGATATGACAAAGGAAAGGGATCAACTAAAATTTTTGAGCACACAAGTAGGGGGAGCAAGCTCATAAACTTGTATGGTGCATTTGAATGTGCATTTCATATATTTGCTTGCATGGCATAAGTTCTAAATTTAAAATATTCATGCTTGTGTGATGTATGCTAGTTGTTAGATTGAATGATGAAATGAAATCACTAGATAACTTTCATTTCCAAATATTTCTAAGTGGTATTGAGCTAACCATGGTGCTAAGGATGGTATATTGGTGCACTCCGATTGGTATCATGCTTTAAAGGTCCATCTTTTATACCTTAGCATCATGTGGTAGACATTGACTCCTATATGTCCTATCTAAGCATATGTGCAAGCTATAATCCAAACTCTTAGCACATATGTAGGGGGAGCAATTGCTACCATTTGGGGTTCATGAAACTTGTCTATATCCTTTTACACATGGTAAATATGCTTAGGCAAGCAACATGGATTAATTGAATTTTAATTCATATCTTTGTATAAGGGTTGTCATCAATTACCAAAAAAGGGATATTGAAAGCTCTAGTTTGGTTTTGGTGAATTGATGAAACCCTAAGTGCTAACCTAGTTTATCAAGTGATCATGAGATAGGTAGCACACTCTAAGTCATGAAGCAAATGAAGATCATAGCATGATGAAGATGTTGCCATGGTAATGATCAAGTGCTTCGACTTGGAAAGAAGAAAGAGAAAAACAAAAAGCTCAAGGCAAAGGTATAAACCATAGGAGCTATTTTATTTTGGTGATCAAAACACTTAGAGAGTGTGATCATATTTAGGTTTGATAGCCGTACTATTAAGAGGGGTGAATCTCGTATCAGAATGCGATTATCAAAGTGCCACTAGATGCTCTAACTCATTATGTATGCATTTAGGATCTAGTGGAATGCTAATACCCTTGAAAATGTTTGTGAAAATATGCTAACACATGTGCGCAAGGTGATACACTTTGTGGTTGGCACATTTGATCAAGGATGGTAAAGTTTGGGAGCAAGGGTAAGAAGCTCCACCGGCGGAGTGTCCGCCCGTAGAGTGCGGATAGTCCAACGGTGCCACCGGCCCTAGACAGAAAAGATGGAGGTCACTAGGAGTGATCGGATGCTAGTCACAATTGGACCGGCGCGTCCAGTCAGATGTATCAGCCAAGACGCTAGCATCAGTCAAACGACCGGACGCTGGGTCGCTCTGCGACCGGACGCTGGCAGGGTGCGTCCGGTCAGTGCTGACGTACGCTGATGTGAGGCACACAGAGGAGACGTTGAATGACCGGACGCTGGGTGAGTCCGATTGGGCATGACCGGATACATCCGGTCATGAAAATTCATGTTTGGAACCTTACTGGAAACAACCGGACGCTGAGGTCCAACATCCAGTCACTTTCTAACTGACGCATCCGGTCAACTGATGACCGTTGAAATCTGATGAATAGTATTTGAAGCAGGGGACATGTGGCGTGAATCACGTGACCGGACGCTGAGGGCCAGCGTCCGGTCGATCGGACTAGAGCGTCCGGTCACCCCGCGCTGTACCCAGTGAAGGGGTACAATGGCTCTATTTTATGGGGGCTTCTATTTAAGCCCTATGGCCGGTTCAAGCTCACAACCTTTGGCCATTTTCATTGACATAGCAACCTTGTGAGCTTAGCCGAAGCCCTCCCAGTCATCTCCATCATTGATTCATCATCATAGTGAGATTGGAAGTGATCCAGGTACATTGCTTGAGTGTTTGCATCTAGAGGCACTTGGTGTTCGTGTTTTGCTGTGGGTTTCGCTTATTACTCTTGGTGGTTGCCGCCACCTAGATGGCTTAGAGCAGCAAGGATCGTTGAGCGGAGGGTGGTGATTGTCTCTGGCTCCAATCGTGGTGATTGTGAGGGGTTCTTGACCTTTCCCCGGCGGAGAGCCAAAAGGTACTCTAGTGGATTGCTCGTGGCTTGTGTGATCCTCATCTTGTGTTGGTTGTGCGGCACCCTATTGAGGGTTTGGCGCATGAAGCCAATTAGCGCGTGAACCTCCAAGTGAGTGAATCGCCACAACGAGGACTAGCTTGCCGGCAAGCAAGTGAACCTCGGTAAAAATCATTGTGTTCATCCTTTGATCCCGAGGTGATTGGTCTTCATTGATATTGATTCTTGTGATTGATTGGTTCACTCCTCGACACGGCGGTATAACTATCTTGATTACTCTCTTTACTTTACCGCAAACTAGTTGACAAGCTCTTTAGTGTAGCTAGTTGTAAGAGCTTGTTTGCTTGGTTGGTGTGGCTCTTTAGTTAGCCTTTGAGAGCACACTAACATAGGGTAGTGTCATAGCTTTTGTGTGAATATACACTATCTAAACTAGAATTGTGGAAGGTGGCTTGCATTTTGAGTAGGCTAGCGCAACACTTGCTTCGCCTCATAATTGTCTAACCTTTTGTTAAGTGTTGTTGTAGAAATTTTTATTAGGCTATTCACCCCCCTCTAGCCATTTGGACCTTTCACACTTGTGTAGCTCAAAATGCTTCTTGACACCAGGGTGGTTGTAGATGAGCTGAGCTAGGGTAGTCTTACCCAACCCACCCATTCCAACGATAGGAAGGACAGTGAGCTCTGCGACGTTAGCCCTATCAATCAGGATCTTAACAATCTTCTGTGTCTCTGCATCTCTTGATTTGGTGGCAATATTACCGGAGTCAATAAGGTTGGAATCAGTCTCACGCCACTGCTTGGGTGCTGGTGCTTCGTTTTGATAGTTGAATCCAAATGTATTCATTTCAGTCACAAGGACCTCAATGGTCTGCACGATCATGCGAAGCTTGTTGCCCATTCTATTACGGAATGCAACATGGTTGTGAGTAGGAAAGAGCTTCACTCCCTCGAAGCCAAGCTTGCGGATGTGCCCCTTCTCCTTGGCTTCACGACAGAGCGCCTCGTAGTTGAACTCGTCAAAGGCTTCATTCGCCTCATACGCCACCGTCTTGACATCCTTGAGCCACGCCTTCACTCCTTCTCGGCGCCTTGCCTTCTCCTCGGCATTGGTTATGATGTCGAGGATGGCAGGCAGCTTGCGCATGAGGATCTTGTCCTGCTCCTCCATGACCTCCATCACCTTGTACTGCTCCAGGAGGTAGCTGGACGCCTTCTCCTTCACTAGGGACAGCAGTGGCCCAACCACCATGCTGACCGCAACCTCCGCCATTGCACCCAGAGCACACAGCACACGAGCGTCGGAGTCGAGGAGGCAAGGCGGGACAGAGAGAGGCTGAAGAGGAGATAATATGGTGGGAAAGGAGGACACTGAAGGTAGATGAATCTTCAATGGTGCCTTCAACACGGGAGCATCGATTCGATCGGTGCCTCACACTGAAGGATAGTAGGTAGCTGTGCCTATCGTTCACACCGAAGGATAGTAGGTAGTTGTGCCTATCGTTCATACGTAACTTTCACTCTTTCAGTGTGTGGAAGAACTTTCGCCACCACTTGCCAATGCTGATAAGCCCAGCCATTCACTATGAAAGCACACCAGAGTGTACTTTTCTAATCTGCAACTGAGGCACCATGATAAAATGGAGACATTATTAGTTGTTTATTAGGGAGGAGAGCATGTACATTGTATTTCTTGATTTCAATTGGCTCCCACTTTGTTTGAAATCATGTGAGTTGAGGCTACGGTTTCCATCCAATGACAGAAGATAAATCAAGAGATTGCGAAGTAGCTAAAGTTCAGTCCTACCAGGCTACGTCCATTTCACTTAGTAATTATTTATCAATTTTGGTCTACTGTATTTGCAAGCAACAATGTAAACCGTTCATGAATGAATCTGGAAAGCAGAGGCATACGGAATATTCAAAATGAGGCGGAGTCACTGAACCATCCGAGTCTTTGATTTTTTTAGGACCTTTGTTAGGAGGGGGGGCATGCTTGCTTGGGCGGGGGCAAAAGTACCTTTGTTAGGCTATCTCCAACATGAGATCCATTACGGATCCCAAAACTAAAATAGGTCTCTAACATAATACCTACAGCCTTCAACACAGTACCAATATGGAAGATCCATTTTAGGTGATAGAAGAGGCATAATCTAAATTTAAGCATCCTCTCTCCTGAAGATCCATTTGCAGGAAAAGTTATCTTTTGAGTCTTGTTGTTGGAGAAGACCAAAAATATGTATTGAAACATTTGCCTGTAACGTTACCTAAAGGACGAATGGGCCTTATATTTTGGATCATGATTGTTGGAGACAGTGTTAGGATGCATACAGTATAAGGTGGCTGGCCATCACTCATAGAAACACTGCTGAGACGTCTGTGTGTAAGGACAATTATGTTTGCTGCCAGCTGTAGATTCCAATGAGGTCGTGCATGTGTGGACAAGTCTCTAAAGGTTGATGGTTACTGCTCATGACCATGGCGGGTTACTGCTCATGGCGTCCAGGTTCACATGCTTCTCCATACAGAAGTCATTCTACTTTTTTTTGTCTAGTAGCTTCTCTTTTGTCTCTCTATTTCATTTTGTCAGAGACACCTTCAATATTGATAATGGAATCTTCGATGTCACTGTACTCAAGTGGCATAATTATGCATGGTTATACATCAATTATACTTCACTGAGAAAAGAGCATGTAGAATGGGTGTGCAGACCTTCGAGTGATCGGTAGAGTACGCAGACCTCGATATTCAGTCCTTTTCTTTTCATCTTTGTTTTAGTAGGGTACTGTGGTTTCCTTTTTGTTGTTCAATGCCCTAGCCTTCGAACACAAGGTTATCGCACGAGCAAAGTCAGATGCGAAATGAAGTGAAGGGAAAATGTATTGAAAAAATGGACAATTTCATTGATCTTGGTTTCCTCCTCTTTACACTCCCCCGACAGGGGTTATTTATACACGCCCGTAGGCTTGTCTCTGGATAAGAATGCCCTTCCAACTACTACACATTTGGGGAATATTCCCCGACGCCATAGGCTTGCCCATCATTCGGAGTTGCCGCCCGCCTCAGGTAACGCCGACCCCGGGGGTCCCGACCGGCCCTGCTTCATATCGCTTCCCGGCCGACCAGGCCCCGGTGAACGGTAGCCGCCGGCACCGTGAAGACGGTTGGCTACTTCTTCAGCAAAACCTGCAAAACAATTAAATGGGTCACCAAGGATTATTCACCCAGGCGAATAGCCCTAGTCGATGCAACACCACCGGCCAAGCTTTCCCGGGCCAAGCTATTCCTTTCGTCGAGGCGAGAAGACCGTTCCTCGCCTGACGGCGTCATCGCCCCATTCGCCTAAGCGAAATGACCGGGCCGACCGTGGATCACGGGCAACATTGGCGAAAGGGTGCTGTTGAATCTGCTGTTGTCCTGTTTTGGCTGAAAGCCCCGTGGCGCAAAGTCTTGCCCTTCTTCTTATATGCCTTGTCATTTCGCCCGAGCGAAACGCTAGGTGCGCCTTTCCTCGCGGTAGTCTTGGCCTTCCACTTATACGTTTTGCCATTTCGCCCGAGCGAAATGTTGGGCGCGCCTTTCCCCGCGGCTGTCTTGCCCTACTGCTTACATGTTTTGCCATTTCGCCCAAGCGAAATGCTGGGCGCGCCTTTACTCGTGAAAGTAGGGCGGTGTCCGGGACCCGGCTGGGGTGCCCAAAGGCCAGCCCTGCCCCCAACATTAGCCCCTCGACATCGCACGAAGAGGCTTTTGATCTCCGCGTGGATGCCTTACGTTATTAAAGGAGCGATGCGCCATGGGGCTCGGACGCCATCCTTGGCGAAGGGCAGAGATCCGCAACGGTGGGCGCACCAACGTGGCATAAGGTAATCGAGCTTCTTTTTTTAGGCCACCATTTTCTATTTTTCGGTTTTCGTGCTTAAGTTACTATTTCTCGAAAGTCAAACCGCCGTGGTGGTTATGTGAACTATCGCGCCGGTTCCTCGAGGCTTGCGCCGCATGGCGGGGCGCCTATATAGCCCTCCCCCGAGTCAGGAGAGCCGTGCGCGCTCGTTTTTCCCCTGGCCCCATTCGAGAACCAAACTTTCGCTTTTCGGCTTTTCGCCCAGTTTGCTCGGTTGCTTGCTCGCATTCACCGGGGATCCACTCTTCGCAGAATTCCTCACAGGTTAGTTTTCGCTTCTTGTTCGCTTTTACTTCCCTTTGTGCACTTGTACTATTTTAGCATTTTGCTCCTTTCGCTTCTTTACTATTTTTGGTTTTTGGGTTTTTGTATGTAACTCGCTTGAATAGATGTCAAGTGAGTCGTCGTCTGGTGACAATTTGTCCAGCGGGAGCTCATCTGACGGCTCTAGCTTGGGATCTCGCACCCGTTCGCGAAGCGGATCTAAGAAATTGATGGCTCGATCACCGAATACACAGGACGGTAATTTGAGGGCGAATAGAATGTTGAGGGCGCTCCCACCATCGATGAAGACCTTTTGAAATGCACATGTCCTTGATGATGGGATCCAGGACGAGCGGGAAATGCCCTAGATATGGGATGTTCGACCACTGGTCGCCCCTGGAGAAGGTGATCGGGTGCTCTGACTAGTCAAGGTACTTGGGATCAGTAATGGGGCCATCGTATGTAGCGACCGACATGATACGTCGGGCTACAAGCTTTTGCTCGCGCTTGTCCTCGGAGGTAGCTCTCACACCGATGATGGTGGCGATGGTCTTGGTGGCGTCCTGGTAGACAGGACCCTTGCTCTTGTCTTGATCTCCGTCTTGGCCGTCTTCGGTCTCGTTGTCGTTACGTAGTGGCCTTTTTGATGGTTCACCGCGGAACGCTTTCTTCAGGCCTCTACACTCTCCCATGGTGTGCTTGGCGTCCTTGTGGATAGGACACGGACCGTCCATGAGCTTTGCGTAGTCAACGTTGTAGGTGCGCTTAGTGCGGGTGTTAGCGGCGTTGACGGAGTTGTCAGGCCGGGAGTGGTGGCCTTGTCCGCCTCTCGAGCTATCTAGGTGGTCATCACGCCATGCTCGCGGTCGTCTTGGCGATGCTCATGATCATCATGGAGGCGGTCACTATCATCGTGGCGACGGTCGCCATCGTCGTAGCGCCTCTCCTCGTGGCGATCGTCGTCGTGGCGTTGGTGTCGATCAGGGCAGGCAGCCCGTTCGGCTTCCTCGGCGTCGGCGTAGCCGTTTGCAATTTGTATCAGCTCGCCGATGGTCGTGGGCCTCTTGCGGTATAGCTTTTCACGGAGCTGTTCGTGCTAGAGCCCCTTGGTAAATGCAGCGATTGCCTCAGCATCGCTGATGTTGGGGACAGAGTTCCTTGTCTCCGAGAAGCGCCTGATGAAGTTATACAGGGACTCCCCGGAGGTCTAGTGAAGCTTCTCCAGGCAGTGGCGGAGCTACAGGGTATGCACCGGCATACCCTGCAATTCCGGCAAGAGATGCAGTATATATACGTATTTATATATAAAAAAGAAAAAAAATCCCTCCATCCGTATGTACTGGGGTGTGAGAGCTAGTCGAGCCTGAGCGAGACAGGCCATGAGCGTCAGGCCCACGCGGGCACGCGGCCCATGCGGCCAGCAACGGAGAGTTGGAGATGCCATCACGCCAATACGGATCAAGCCGAGGGCCGAGGCGGCGCCGTATTGGTTCGACTTCGAGTTCGAGTCTTCGACGCTGGACGGTTCGTCTACTGATCTACATCTACATCACGATCACAATCACGATCACGATCACGATCACCGAATCACGCGTACTGGTGCGCCTACGCCCGACAGATCTCTCACGCCATCCGCCTTCCACCGTCGGCGCTCTCCTGCGGCCCGTCGTTCGCCCTTCCCTACGAGTCTACGACCGCACCGGGCACTGGCATGTAGGTGAATTTTGATCAGAATTGTTGAGCTGAGATTCAATCTTTGTTCTTCGTATTTTTGTAAAAAAATTCATGTGTACTTTAATTGCTAATTGTTTATGCTAAATCATAAAATCATTCATCACGCAGCGAGGTTGAGGATTTGTCCTAACATCAGAGGTGATCTAGATTGATCTTTTGTTCAGTACTCATATCATGTGAGTGATCCATAATCGCATGTGAGAGTTCAACCATGCAAGCGCAATTTATTTAATTATTTGGCACTGTATTCTTTGTAATATTTATGCAGTTATGAAGAGAAACGGGGACATTGCATCTCTTTTTCAGAAGCATGCAGCAAAGAAGAAGGCTGCGGCAGCTGCTACTACTTCTAATCCTGATCCGATTGAACATGTGGTGGAAGAGCAGATTCATGAGAGAGTAGTTGAGGAAATTGTAAATCCTATGCCACCGCCACAACCGTCTTCACTGCCACGAGTTTATAACACCAATCACCTTCCACATGATCCAGGTGAAAGACATCCTATTCTAAAATATCCTGTTAATGATCAAGATGCAATTCGAAGAGCATATATTATTAAAGGTCCATTCAAACCTTTTGCACATGATTTTCCAAAAAGAAAGATTTCAGATAGGGATCGGGGATTCAACTATTATTGGATGTATAATAATGATTGGCTTGAGTATAGTATTAAGAAGGATGTTGTGTTTTGCTTCATATGCTATTTGTTCAAGAAGGGTACTGGGTCAAACACATTTACTGTTGATGGCTGGAAGAATTGGAATATAGGAGAGAAAGCATTTCGCAAACATATGGGTTCTAAGGCACATACTGCAGCTCAAGAGAGATATATTGGCTTTACAAATCCCAAGGTAGCAATTGATTATAATATTGAGAAGTGGAGTGACGAGGATCTTCATCTTTATAAAAAAAGATTGACTTATTCACTTAGGTGTATCAAGTTTCTTTTGCATCAAGGGTTGGCGTTTTATGGACATGATGAAAGTGAAGAATCTAGCAACAGAGGGAACTTCATTGAACTTTTAAAATTTCTTGCCGGAAATAGTGAAGAAGTGAACAAGTATGTTTTGGACAATGCTCCAGGTAACTGTACCTTAACTAGCCCAGACATACAAAAGCAAATTATTCACTGTTGTGCCCTAGAAACTAGAAAGAAAATAATTGAAGAACTTAGTGATGAGCCCTATGCAATTTTAGCTGATGAGTCTAGTGATATACCACATAAAGAACAACTAGCTCTTTGCTTGCGTTATGTTGATAAATTGGGAAGGCCATGCGAGCATTTTATTAGAGTTGTTCATGTATATTATTCTTGGATATACAAATGAGTTATCTGAGTGTTTGCAAAGAAGGGACCAAGATATTCTTAATGCAATATCACTTGTTAATGTGGCAAAGAAAAGAATGCAAAAATTGAGGTTAATATGGAGTTGTTGTCTTGTATGTCGGCCTTCAGTCCTTCCAAGTCATTTGTTTCTTTTGATGCACAGAAGCTATGTAGACTAGATGAGTTCTACCCAAAGGAGTTCTCAAATAATAATTTGCTCAAACTTGAGTTGCAGCTAGATAATTATATTGATGACATGAAACATGATGATAGCTTCAAAGGTCTAGACAATATTGTTGATCTCTCAGTTAAGCCTGTTGAAACAAAGAGGCACAAAGTGTACGATATGGTTTATGAGCTCCTCAAATTGGTATTGCTTCTACCTGTGGCAACGGCAAGTGTTGAAAGGGTATTTTCTGCAATGGTTTTTGTAAAAACAAAGTTAAGAAATAAGATGGGAGATAGTCTTCTGATAACTGTTTAGTCACTTTCATTGAGCGGGATATTTTCTTTGAAGTTGATGAAGATGATATAATCAATACATTTATGTCCCTTCGAAAGCGTCGAATAAAATAGTCACAAAAATAGCATTGTAAGTCTCTGGTTCTCTTTTATGCCTTATTTCAATTATTGATATGGCTTTTGAACTATTTATACTATACTTAGTGGATGGTTTGAACTTAATCCATGAATTTAAGCCTTATTGTGTTATTTAGTGCATATATACTGAATCATGTTGTCAATTTTACAATTATTATAGAATTGTTGAAATGGATTTACCGAATTATATATGAAATTTTTTTAGCGGCATACCCTGAGACAAAATCCTAGATTCGCCACTGTCTCCAGGTCGTACTTGGTGCCGGGCTGCTCGCATGTAGCCATATAGTTCTTGGTGAAGACACATCACAGAAATCAAAGCACTGCTTCATGTGTGATGGCAGGTCATCATAACTGAGCTTGAGAATAGGCAAGATTTTATCTTCCTTGTTATGGGCGATGCTTTTGCTTACGACAGCCTTCCATTCTCTTGGACTTGCCTTGCCACGTAGCACAGATCCTAGTGCATTCGCAGCCAAGGGAGATCCTGCACATCTCCGGACAACACCATCAATCAAGGCCACTGGTAGCTTAGTTGGCCTATTCTCTTGCGAACCGAATGCTTTAGTCTCAATAATTTTCTTTTTGAGTTCATCATCCAGAAGTGCAATAGCATGGGCTTCAACTGTACCCATTAGTTTTGCAACTCCTTGCTTGCGAGTTGTTGTCAATACGGCACAACCGTTCCCACCATGCTTAAGGCTGACTTTTAGCTTTTCCCACTTGTCACCGTCCTCATTCCAGACGTCGTCCAACACGATAAAATACCTGTGTGACAAATATTCCTGGCATTAGTGCGTGGAGGGCACAAGAGATTGCAAGTTTTTTTTTACAGGCTAGCGCAACACTAATACTGGCATTAGTGCGTGTGACAAATATGGATGCCCGTGCTCATTGTTTGCTAGGTTCTGATGCACAGTTTATTGTTTTTTTTACAGTAGGTCCTTCTTGGTTGTTGAGTAAAACTTTATACTCGCGTCGTTTAAATATTGCACTTGTTTGGGCGTGTATGCAGTCGCACGTTGCCTTCTCTTAATTTAATTAAATATGTGGTCAGGCACGTTCGCGGATAGGTTTACTCTAAAAACAAATATATAAACATATTATATGATTAGATATCATGAATATTAATATTTTTTATATATTTAAGTTTGAGATTGATTGATTAAAAAAGGCCGTACAATTTGCAGTGGCATGATTACTCCTCCCACGTACCAGGCGCATTAACCATACTGATAAGCCCAGTCATTCGCTATGAAAGCACGCCAGAGTGTACTTCTAATTTGCAACTGAGAGGCACCATGATAAAATGGAGACAGTATTAGTTGTTTGTTAGGGAAGAGAGCACGTGTAAATTATATTTCTTGATTTCATTTGGCTTCCACTGTGTTTGAAATCATGTGAATTCAGGCTCCGGTTTCCATCCAATGACGAAGATGAATCAAGAGATTGTGAAGTAGCTAAAGTTCACTAGTTCAGTCCTACCAGGCTACGACGATTTCACTTAGTAATTATTTATCAATTTTGGTCTACTGTATTTGCAAGTAGCAATGTAAATCGTTCATGAATGAATATGGGTAGGTATGTCCATGCCGGAGCAATTGGGTCACTCTGCATGCTGGATTAGTCTAGATATTCTTTCTTTTATCCGGCAACAACTTGAAATTATGAACGTTACATACCAGGAAGGATCGGAGGAGCAGGATGGTTTCAAAAAGGAGATACTTGAAATTACCCAAGGCATTACAAGTAAGTATACTGGGTCCGGGAATCATATTGGAAAGCAGAGGTGTACCGAAGATTCAAAATGAGGCGGAGTCACTGAAACATCCGATGGTTATGTGCGTGGATCATAACAATCTCAAGGACTGAGTCGGTTTTTTGGGGGGCAAAAGTAATCTTTGTTAGGATGCATGCTTGATTTAGTTGCTTTAAACAGATAACCATCACACGTAGAAACATACGGCCAAGCATTAGGAAGGAGCAAAGAAGACCCAATTTAATCTATAAATTCTCCCAGGACTCGTCCTCTCCTGATTCATCATATCTTCAGGGCAGCAGTATTTAACCACAAATGATGGTCTAAAGGACTGTAACACCCAACACCAACGTCTCGATCTGAGGTGGTTCTGAGTAAAGACTTAGGTCCGTTTGGTTGGGCTTTTGGCTTTGGCTTTTGGCCTCAAAAGCCAAAAGCTCAACCAAATGGGTTGTTTTTTCGGCTGCTTTTTCAGAAGCAACTGTTTTTTCGTAGTACATTTTTTTAAAGCTAATTTAACCCTGCTTTTGGCTTTTGGCTTTCTACTTTTTGAAATTGGCGAAATAAAAAGCTCACCCTTAACCATTATCGTGGCTTTCAACATAGTCACATGGACTTGCTGCGTGCGTTGTCGACAGCAGTACTGATCGAAAACACTGCTGAGGTGTCAGTGTGCAAGGACAATTATGTTTGTAGACTCCAATGAGGTCGTGCATGAGTGAACAAGTCTCTTAAGGTTGATGGTTACTGCTCATGACCATGGCGGGTTGATAATGATTACAAGGACAGAGGCTCCGGCACCATACAAGCACTTAGCAAGCCGAATCAACCAACCTGTGTGCAAGAAATTCGTACCTGCAATTCACTCCTACCGGGGAGCCGTAAAACGTCGAGCAGCCAGCGTACAACCTCCCCTACACGCCGTCTTCTCGCCCCACCCGGCACGGGTAAGCGACCACAGAGGGAGCTTCTGAGAAACCTCCCCACGGCGACCACAGAGGGACCTTCAGCCACTGCAGCGTCGAGCTCCCCTCCCTCCGACGAGCTCCGCGGAATCCCTCTCCCTTCGCCACACAACCGTCCGCCCACAAGCTACGCCGGAGACGACCCCACCGGCCTCGCTGGGAGGGCGTGGCGGAGGAGAACGCAGTCGCCCGCTTAGTTGCCCGTCTAGAGACCCGTGGATATCCTGGACTAATCAGCGCAGAAGGCGAAGGATTCGCGCGCGTAGAAGGCGCCACCACCACGGCCTGTCCCTCCACGGTCCACGCTCCGCACTTGTGTACCTACAGCGCCGAACTGTCGGTGCCGTGGATGGTGGCTGAACTGAAGCAACTCCGCTCCGAGGCTCCGGCGCCTGACGAAGACGCGACCGGAGAGCCACTGCTCATCACCATGGTGGGTTAATAATGATGACAAGGACAGAGGCGTCCTACTGAAGCACGCGGTGTGAAAAGAGTAAAGCCTATTTTCCAATCTTCAACGATGGGCTTACTACAAAGCCAGACACTAGCTACTCCCTTACCAAAGAAACGAGGTAAAACATACAACCTCATAGCAATTTTGCCTTGATTTCCTCACATATGCCGCTTGCGTGGAGCGGTTTTGATATGTCAGCTAATGGTTTCAAAAGAAAGGTTGAAATATGAAAATTGAACTTCAATGGTAGTTAAGATTGAAATCTAGATGCCACCTTAATAGAATTTTGTTCATCTACAAATTCTAATATATTCTTTTGATAGTCTATTTAGAGTAATCCTAAGTAAAAGATTTTTACTTTTGCCACCGAATTTTTGTAATAGTAAGATTATAGGCTAGTAGTCTTTCTGGCAAGCTCACTTACAAAGAAATGCAGAACACATCAACTCATGGGAAGGTAACATCAAAGGTGTGAGTGTATTCAGGGGCGGATCCAGTGGTGGGGCGGGGGGGGGGGGGGGGGGGGGGGCTCAAGCCCCCCCCTACCCAAACCAAATCAGTGCAAATTACTGTAGAGCCCCTATGAATTTTTAGGCAAAGTTTATAGTGTAGGGGCTGAGGCTTAAGATCGAGCAGCTGCGTTGTTCAGTCCCCCCTAAAATATTTCCTGGATCCGCCGCTGAGTGTATTCCACTGGAAAGAGTATCAATATATCCTGGTCTCCGTATCCATTTGATGTGAGAATAAATAGTGTTACATCTCTTGGTTATTAAGGAGAAATATCAGGTATAAAATTATATTGCCTTCAACAACTTGCATCTGTGCCTATATGGAAATTTAGTCCCTGGAGAGTGAACACCAGAGGAGGAAAAGTATCATTATCCACATGGTGGTTTGGACGCTGACAGTCAACAAGGCACACCATAACACCTGTCCCTAAAATAGATAGGATATGCAATAAGCACTAATAACTCGAGATGATTGTAATTAAGACCCAATAATTTAAGAAATGCTGATGCTACTAACCAGTTTATCAACCTTTCAGGTACTTGGCGTTACTTCCATCTCACTAATTGCTAAAGCTGGCGTATTTCCTTGTCTTTGGCTTCAGTAACTTTGCACCTGGTGATAGCTGATGTTAGGATTTGTCCACAGAAATATAGAGTAACTGAAAAGGCATACAAAGATTCGAGAGTATGGCATCTGAAAGGTATATTGCTATTTAATTGTACCGAGTAATTTCCCAATTCTTTCTAAAACAAAAGGCATACATTGTGCATCCTAGCAGTGAAGTTATTAGGAAAAAAAACGTTATTAACAGGAAAAAAAAAGCCATTTTAGTCATCCCTCAAAGGCTGGGTCCTGATTTTAGAAGTCAATGTTAGTTTCCTGAACTTCAGTTAGTCAAATTTCGTGAGCTAGACAGAAGAAATATCAATTAAATTGACAAGTATAAACTTTCGTTGGCATCTCTGTTGGAAAGGTAACATCAGGGGAATAGAAACATATCCGTTTAATTAAAGTCTTTTAGCTAGTTGTGTCCTTAATTGTTGCGTCTCCATCTGTTCGAGTGTAACGGGATCACTTGGAAATCGGAATACATTTTTTTCTTGTATTTTCTAAATGTTTAAGCCAGCAAGCTACGGTGACAATTCCATAAAGAAAATGAACTTTTGGGGACATTATTGATGCTGTAATTACATCTCATGAGTATTGATCTTTCCCAAGATTTGTGTCGGTGTAGCGGTGAAAAGATCACCTTGGTGTAGCACGGTCACAATATGCCCATATTTATCAATGGGGAGGACACTCAAGATTTTTCTCACAACGTCGGATGGTGACATTTTAGTAAGTCCAAGCACATTGACTTCCTCTACGAGAACATTCAAACGTGAATACATCTCATTAGCATATTCTTTGGAAGCATCTCAAATGAATTTAGCTTTTTAATTACAAAATGATAGTGTTCCGCACGCTCACTCTTGGTTTCCTCATGGAGTGCACAAACGTCCAACCATAGTGCATGTGCGTCTTTGTAGTTCCTTACGCGGTTGAACACATCTTTGCAAAGGCCTTTAAAGATGGTGTTTCGAGCCTTTGTATTCCACTTTTCATAATTAACCTCATCGCCTTGTAAGTGTGTAGCATCCCGAGGTTTTGGGAAGCCTTGTGAGGCGGCTCTAAGTATACCAACATCTAGAGCTTCTAAGTATGCCTCCATGCGGATTTTCCAATATGGAAAGTCATCTCCCTCAAAGATAGGAGGAGGTTCATCCCCGTGAGACATCTTGCTCTAAGCGATTAAGCTTAAAAACGTGAGCACGAGGCTCCGATACCAATTGAAAGAATTAAGATGCCCAAGAGAGGGGTGAATTGGGCTAATTCTAAATTTTCTTGCAATAATTAAAGCCTACGGTTAGCCCAATTAACCCCTTGTGCTTAGAAAAACGTTTCTATTAATCTAACGCACAAAGGACTTGCAACCTATGTTTAGTATTGAATTGCTCAAAGTAAATGCTCAAAGTAAATAGAGAGAGAGGAACGCGGCGATGTTTTGCCAAGGTATCGGAGAGTCACCACTCCCCACTAGTCCTCGTTGGAGCACCCGCGCAAGGGTGTAGCTCCCCCTTGATCCGCGTAAGGATCAAGTGCTCTCTACGGGTTGATTCTTCGACACTCCGTCGTGGTGAATCACCCACAACCGCTCACAACTTGAGTTGGGTCACCCACAAGCTCCGCCAGGTGATCATCAAGCTCCCAATCACCACCAAGCCGTCTAGGTGATGGCGATCACCAAGAGTAACAAGCATGAACTCTCACTTGACCACGCGAAGCCTAATGAGAACGGTGGATGCACACTTTGCTACTCTTGATTCACTAATGAGGCTAATCTCTTGGATTCTTAAATCTCAATCACCTCACTAGGACCTTGCCCTTCTTGGCACTCACAAACGTGTTTCTCAGCTGTTGGAATGAGCAAAAGTGACTCCACACACGAGTGGAGCTTCTATTTATAACACCGGCTGAAAAACGAACCGTTTGTGCCTCTGCGGGGTGACCGGACGCTCCGGTCATGTTGACCGGACGCTCCGGTCAGTTCAACTCGCACACCAGTGTTTGTTGACCGGACGCTGGCAGCGTCCGATCATCACTGACCGAACGCGTCCGGTCGCATTTAACCCTCACTGGAACCTTACTGTACTTGACCGGACGCTGAACCCTAGGGTCCGATCAGTACTGACCGGACACGTCCGGTCGTAGTTTTTCTCTTCTAGAACCTTACTGGAGTCGACCGGACGCTGAACCTCAGCGTCCGGTCACTTGACCACTCAGCGTCCGGTCGCACCAGACGCAATCTCCTTGATCAAATGAACTGACCGGACCCTTCGGCCAGCGTCCGGTCGCACCAGAGCCAACGTCCGATCAGTACTTGACCCTCCATTCACTTCCAACGCTCGATCATATGTGAATGAAGTTCGCTCCAAAGGATCTCAAGCATATGTAGGAGCTACCTAGCGCTAGTTTTGACAAGTGTGCACCACACCTAACTCACTAGACTCATCTAAGTCAAGCTACCCATCCATACACCCCTTAATAGTACGACCAAAGGAAAAACAAAGTTCTAAACTACTCTAAGTGTCTCCAACTCCAATCGACACTTAGAACTAGTCATCCTTAACCTTGTCGTCCATCCTTTGAAAACCGAAACGATTTCCATCGTAGGGCATGACCACCTTGATTGCCTAATTGATCTCCATTACCATGACCTAACTTAATTGCCTCTGTAAAACACACGTTAGTTATAGTAATCTTGTATTGTCATTAATCACCGAAACCCAACAAAGGGCCTAGATGCTTTCAGTAGTGTTGCATCTTATCCTTGGAAAAGTAACATTATCTACATGATGGTTTGGCTGTTGACAGTAAACAAGGCACATCAGTTCCTGCAATAGATAGGTTATGCAATCAGCACTAATAACTCGAGATGATTCTATTAAAACCCAAGAATTTAAGAAACATTGAGTTATTAGTGCTGAAACCAAAGACATTGGAAATATGCCAGTTGCAATAGATAGGTACTCCGGCTCCGCTTCGACGGGCTCTTCTCTACAAAAAAAAGAAACATAAAACTGTCAATACAAAATTTCGGCAGCACCTTCCCTGCACGGTGAGGTTTCCAAAACCTGCAAGAAAACCAATGACACGATGGCCGACATGCATATATATATGAACGGCACAATGGCCGACATGCACAAGATTATATCCAACCACATATATATAACAATGTCACAACCACTCATACGACTACCACCACTGCTACTCTACCACTACTACTACCGCAACTACTAGTAATACTACTACGACAACGATGGTAGGGCATACCTAGTGGGCGTCGTAGGGCGGTGGTGGTGAAGGAGCCAGGGCGCCGGTGGACAAGGCGACGGCTGGGAAGCGCCAGGGACGGCGCGGGGGGGCGGCGGCGCGGGCATAGACAGGGGGGGGGGGGCTAGCGCCTCCTTCTTTTTCCTCCTCCTTCTCTTCCTCCTTCCTCCTCTCCTCCTCCTCAGGCGGCGCGGGCGGGGGTGGCGGCGACGCTGGTGCGGGCGGCGACAGCGCTAGTGCGGGCGTGCATGCGTGCGTGTGTGCGGTGTGTGTGGGCCGGCTGGGCCGAGAGGTTAAATCCCCTCTTTATCGAGTGCCCCCGATCTGGCACTCGACAATTTTTTTTTATTTTTAATTCTTTACCGAGTGCCACCTGGGCAGGCACTCGGCAAAGAGGGGTTTTTAAAAAAACTTAATTTTTTTTTAAATTCTTTGCCGAGTGCCACTGAACTGGTACTCGGCAAAGAGGTGTTTTTATTTTTTTTAAAAATTCTTTGTCGAGTACCACCCGGACTGGCACTCGGCAAAGAGGGTTTTTTTTCAAAATTTTTTAAAAATTCTTTGCCGAGTGCCATAGGTCCTGACCCTCGGCAAAGATGCTCCTTTGCCGAGTGTCATTTTTTTGACACTCGACAAACCATATTTTTTTCACTTTTGACCTCCAAATTTTTTCTGCAATTCTCAGACAATACTTGGTACTCCATGTTCCAATGTGGCACATTTCTCGGACTTTTTCTATATTTCTTTAATTTATTTCATTTAATTGATTTTTCTTGGATAATTCAAATTATAACCGCTAGTCATTCGAATAATGAAAATAAAATGAATGGAAAAATGATATTCATGTTATTTAGTATAATGTGAGGCCGTATCCAGGAACATACCACCAATTTCGAACATCTTGTTCACGAAACATGACCACGAACTTGCGATCGAGTTATTTTTAAATTCTATAAAAAGCAAAAGAAGTCCGAAAATCATGAAACTTGTCAAGACATCAAGATATCATATGTGAAGGCTGTGATAAAAAATTGAGGAGGTTTCGCGGAAGTTGTCACGTACATGCTTGCAAACCGTAGTCGGCCTCTTAACTCCACAAACGGCCCTCCGCCTCCTGACGCTGCACTCCGCCGAGGTCCGACTGTCGGTGCCCAGACCCCCTCGAGGGCCGCGCGGGGGACCTTCGGCCACTGCAGCGTCCTACTGAAGCACGCGGTGTGAAAAGAGTAAAGCCTATTTTCCAATCTTCAACGATGGGCGTACTACAAAGCCAGACGCTAGCTACTCCCTTACCATAGAAACGAGGTAAAACATACAACCTCATAGCAAATATGCCTTGATTTCATCACACATGCCGCTTGCGTGGAGCAGTTTTGATATGTCAGCTAATGGTTTCAAAAGAAAAGGTTGAAATATGAAAATTGAACTTCAATGGAAGTTAAGATTGAAATCTAGATGCCACCTTAATAGAATTTTGTTCATCTACAAATTCTAATATATTCTTTTGATAGTCTATTTAAAGTAATCCTAAGTAAAAGATTTTTACTTTTGCCAACGAATTTTTGTAATAGTAGGATTAGTCTTTCTGCCAAGCTCACTTACAAAGAAATGCAGAACACATCAACTCATGGGAAGGTAACAGCAAAGGTGTGAGTGTATTCCATTGGAAAGAGTATCAATATATCCCGGTCTCCGTATCCATTTGATGTGAGAATAAATAGTGTTACATCTCTTGGTTATGAAGGAGAAATATCAGGTATAAAATTATATTGCCTTCAACAATTTGCATCTGTGCCTATATGGAAATTTAGGCCCTGGAGAGTGAACACCAGAGGAGGAAAAGTATCATTATCCACATGATGGTTTGGACGCTGACAGTAAACAAGGCACACCATAACACCTGTCCCTAAAATAGATAGGATATGCAATAAGCACTAATAACTCGAGATGATTGTAATTAAGACCCAATAATTTAAGAAATGCTGATGCTACTAACCAGTCTATCAACCTTTCAGGTACTTGGCGTTACTTCCATCTCACTAATTGCTACAGCTGGCGTATTTCCATGTCTTCGGCTTCAGTAACTTTGCACCTGGTGATAGCTGATGTTAGGATTTGTCCATAGAAATATAGAGTAACTGAAAAGGCATACAAAGATTCGAGAGTATGGCATCTGAAAGGTATATTGCTATTTAATTGTACCGAGTAATTTCCCAATTCTTTCTAAAACAAATGGCATACATTGTGCATCCGAGCAGTGAAGTTATTAGAAAAAAAACGTTATTAACAGGAAAAAAAGCCATTTTAGTCGTCCCTCAAACGCTGGGTCCTGATTTTAGAAGTCAATGTTAGTTCCTTGAACTTCAGTTAGTCAAATTTTGTCAGCTAGACAGAAGAAATATCAATTAAATTGACAAGTATAAACTTTCCTTGCATCTCTGTTGGAAAGGTAACATCAGGGGGGGATAGAAACATATCCGTTTAATTAAAGTCTTTTAGCTAGTTGTGTCCTTAATTGTTGCGTCTCCATCTGTTCGAGTGTAACGGGATCACTTGGAAATTGGAATACATTTTTTTCTTGTATTTTCTAAATGTTTAAACCAGCAAGCTACGGTGACAATTCCATAAAGAAAAGGAACTTTTGGGGACATTATTGATGCTGTAATTGCTGAGTAATTTCCAATGGGTTAATAATTTCTGGAGACAGTTGACACGTATAGACGCACATACGAACAGAAGAAAAATTAATGAGTCATTTGGCAAACTCGTGTCAGAAGATGAACTTAAGACTATATTTGGATGACCAAAGCAGAAATGATTCTTGTGGATGATGCATGTACTATCACTTAACGGTTCTATTAGGAGCAAAGCAAAAATACCACACTAGTTGATCAGTGAACATTCGGCCCCACATGTACATTCAAATGATAAATATATCTCAGGAGTCAGGACCTAAACACTGGTGATACTGCATGCATGCCTAAGGGGTAGGGATGAAAACGGTACGGATATTTTCCGACCGTATTCGAAATCGAATCTGTTTAGAGAGGTTGAGATCTGTCCGTATTCGAGTCCGGATATCCAACATCCGATACCGTATCCGTATCCGTATCCGAATACTCAAATCGCATATTTTTGATATCGATATCCAATCGTATCCTATCCGACATAGTTGACACTATCCATATTCGAATCCAAATCCGAACAGAAATATAAAAACAAATATAATATCAGTAATATCCGTCCGTATCCGATCCGTTTTCGTCCCTGCTAAGGGCTAAGGAAACTGATATAGTATATTTTTAGATAGCGAGTAGCAGCTTGACGAGGACAATACACACGAGCAGACGATTTTACGCAGTTGATGGTGAGAGCGTGTTTACTTCCCACCCCAAAATTCAAAAAAGTGCTACAGTACCAATCACATCGAATCTTATGATACATGTATGGAGCATTAAATGTAGACGAAAAAAAAACTAATTGCACAGTTTGGTTGGAAATTGCGAGACGAACGTTTTGAGCCTAATTAGTCCACGATTGAATACTATTTGTCAAATAAAAACGAAACTACAGTAGTCCAAATTCCTAAATTTAGGCAACTAAACACGCTCTGAAATGGCAAAGTTATAGTTTAGTGGGTACCTTGTCCAGTCGCTGCTGCAGGGACCAAGGGAGCGACTTTACACTTCGGCAGTATGTAATTGTAAGCTTACGAAGACATGAGTATGCTGGTGGCCCATCGGGCAATGATCTCAACCTCGGGCGTCCACTAATCTGTAGTGTTTGGAGTCCATACAGCTGGCCCGAGAGGAGTTGTAGTTTGTCGCATTCCAAAATATGCTTAGCTGTCACACTTCCATATGCTTAGCGATTCAAGGCATGGAAGGAAGTGATCCCTGGTCGATGAAGACAGCTGTGGTACATCAGCTATGGATGACAGCTGTGGTACATCGGCGAAGGCTGAAACGATCGTATACGATCGTGGATTATTACTGCTGGCTAGTTTGGTGTGAAAGAAAAATACCATTCTGGCTGGAAATTTACGATCGTTTACGACCAAGTGAACAGGCTGAGTGCTAGAACTTTTACCTCAAGGCTGTCCAGTCGCTGCCGCAGGGACCAAGGGAGCGACTTTATACCTGGGCAGTGTGTAATTGCAAGCTCACGAAGACATGAGTATGCTGGTGGCGCATCGGGCAAGAAAGGCGCTAGGCTTTCGCAACCCCGAAGACGGAGGCATTCCAGCGTTTGGAGCTCTCCGGAGACAGATTCCAGTGATCTCAACTCTGGGCACAATTCAATATCCAGTATTCGGAGTCCATACAGCTGGCCCGAGAGGAGTTGTAGTTTGTCGCATTGAAAAATATATATTTCCCTGAGTGATGGGGGAAGGTTGAGAACCTCTGACAAGCTGCCACACATCCGTATCCTTAGCGATTCAAGGCATGGAAGGAAGTGATCCCTGGTCGATGAAGACAGCTGTGGTACAGCAGCTATGGATGCCATGACGTCATTGCTAGGCTCTTGATTCAATATCGGCTTGTCCTGTTGCTTGCCGAATATGGAGTCAAGATAAGGACACCTCCGAACATCCATTTTCTTGAGAGATGCGGGCACATTGAAGACCTCTACCAGACTTTCACAATCCCGTACTATGTCTAGAGACTCGAGGTTGGGCAGAAGTTGGCTCCTTTCTGATGCTGGTTGGCCAGGAACAGCTCGTGCGTATCCAATCAGACTATAGCAGTCCCAAATCACCAGATTCCTCAAGGATACCAAGCTCTGGAACTCCTCCGGCCAGTAGACAAGCGCATCGCAGTAAATAAATTCCAGATCTTGAAGCTGTACAAAACATGTCCATACAGCTAGTGCGGTTGAGTGGAAGAGGAAGTGACAGCCCCGTCCTAGCTCCAGTCTTGTCAGAGGGGATCTAGGTCCTGTTTCGTTGATCTATGGATTTTGAAAAAGTAGCTGTGAGCTGTGGCTTTTCGAAAAGCTGCTGTAGATTGAGGGCTGTGGCTTTTGAAAAAGTCCATTTGGTTAAATAGCCGTAGCTACACTCACAGGCGCACCCCACATGTCATACACACACTGCTTCTTCATCCTCTAGCCACCATGGGGATGGCCGTGCTCGCCGGAGCTGGCCGCACCCACCACGGGGACGTACGAATCTGCTCATGCCTACGCCGGGAAGGGCCGGATCCACTCGCGCCTACGCCGGGAGGGGCGGAGCTTGTCCGCGCCGCGTTGGGGAGGGCCGTGGAGGGGCGGAGCCTCCTGTGCCGCGACGAGAAGGGCCGGAGCCACCTGCGCCACGCGGGGAGGGTTGGGAGGGGCGGAGGGAAGGGCCGAGGGAGGGAGGTGCCGGCCGCCGATGAGGAGCTGAGGGAAGGCCGCGGCCGTTGGGCCTCCCGCGCGCGCGCGCCCGAGGCGGCAGCGGCGGAGCTCCCGCACGCCCCGTGCTGGCCGCCGGAGGCAGGGTGGCGCTCGCTCTGGTCGTCGGGGAACGAGCCTGCGCGCCGGCGAGGTAGCTAGGCGGCGCGGCGCGGAGGAATCGCGGCGGCACGGAGCGGAGGAAGTCGCGGCGGCGGGGAAAAGAACGAACCGTTTTCTTCATAATGGATGGCATTGCGGGTAATTTTGATAAAAATAAGGAAGCTACAGCCGGTGAAAGCAGCCTCCCCCTGCTGTGAAAATTGAATTGGGCAAAAGCTAGCTTTTGGAGAAGCTGTTGGTCTATCCAAACCCCTTTGGTTAGCTTTTTAACTTCTGGAGAAGCTACAACCGGTTGGAAGCTGAACCAAGCACCCCCCTTAATGTTGTTGCTGTCCGCCAGCTCAAACGCACCGTGCTCAGCTGGTAAGGCTGTTTCTGCATATTTGAAAGACATCGCCAGTTTGGACAGTGAATCAATAGCTCTAGGAATTGCTGCTAAGAGGATCTGCTGGTGGCCGTCTCGTATTTCTAATGAGCTGAGCTTTGGTCCCTCAGGTAGAGTTGTCAACTGTTGGTTTCCAACAATCAAAACAGTCTCAAGGTCAGGGAACGTCCACTGTTCACCATTAATTGCTTCCGTGACCCTCCAGCTCTTAAAACTCTTTAAAGCATGGAACCTGAGTTTCTTTAATTTTGGAAACAATGAACGTGTTGTAATATCACTACGGCCAATTGATGGTTCCAAAGATAATGTACCTGCTGATAATGCTGTCATCTTTGGGCAGTAACAAATCGATAACTCTTCAAGATGTGGGAATATTGTGTCTCCTCCTTGAGTTGCCCCAACTTGTTCCCATCTCTCAAAATTCTCCAATCGCTCCAGTTCAAGTACCTTCAACGCCGGAAATGCTGAGCGTGCCTTTTCATAATCTTCACCACACAATTCTTGGAGCAATGGTCCTTCCGGTAGTGCTATTAGATTTTTGCAATCGAGCACTAATAAATCTTCAAGGCACGGAAATATTATCTGTTGTCCTTGAGTTGCTTCATCAGCTGACCCCCATTTCTGAAATTTATCTAACACTTTCAACTTTAGCACCTTCAATGCAGGAAACGCTGACCATGTTTTGATATCACTACGGCCAACTGATGGTTCCAAAGATGATGTACCTGCTGGTAATGCTGTCATCTTTGGGCAGTCACGAATCGATAACTCTTCAAGATGTGGGAACATCATGTCTCCTCCTTGAGTTGCCCCAACTTGTTCCCATCTCTCAAAATTCTCCAATCGGGGAAATGCTGAGCGTGCCTTTTCATAATCTTCACCACACAATTCTCGGAGCAATGGTCCTTCCGGTAGTGCTATCAGATTTTTGCAATCGAGAACTAATAAATCTTCAAGGCACGGAAATATTATCTGTTGTCCTTGAGTTGCTTCATCAGCTGACCCCCATTTCTGAAATTTATCTAACTCTTTCAACTTTAGCACCTTCAATGTTGGAAATGCTGAGCGTGCCATTTTATAATGTACCCCACACAGTTCTTCGAGCAGTGGAGCTTCTGGTAGAGCTATCAATTCTTGGCAGCTGCGAATAGATAACTTTTCAAGATGAGGAAACATTATCTGGTGTCCTTGAGTGGCTTCGACTGCCTCCCATCTATCAAAGCTCTCTAGATCTTTTAATTTGAGTATCTTCAATGCCGGAAATGCTGACCGTATCTCAGTATGATTTTGACTGCATGATTGTCCAAGTGGTGCTGCTTCTGGTAATGCTGTCAGCTTTTCACATTTCTGAATGCACAACTTCTCGGGATGAGGAAATATTACCTGCTCTCCTTGGAGCCAGTTTACTTCACACCATCTATCAAAAGCAGGCAGTCTGACCAGCATGAGCTCCTTTAGGTTAGGAAAATTGAAGAATGTACCACCGCTGCACAAGCATTGCAATTCTTCCAATCCTTCCAAACATAGAACTTGTAGAGCTGGTACTTGCCGCAGTGGTGGAAGTTTCTTCGACTTCTTACAATCATAAAGGTGAAGCTCAACCATGTTTCCCAGCATACCCATCCACGCCGGGAAACTGATTCCTTGGTAATCATTTATCCTCAGAGCCTCCAGTCCACGAGGAGCTTCCAGACCTTCTAGGACCTTGTCACAGTGTGGTTTCCCCTCCTCGGTAGCTGTCCATCTTAATGACAATGCTATGAGATCCTTTTTATTTGCAAGATTGGCCAGCTTCGCATCTGTTCCTTCTTTTACATTTTCGAGTTGACTAAGAAGCAGTGAACCACCAAGGTTATTTAATTGCTGCAACTCTCCGATACTACTGCAATCAGACCCTACACCCACTACAAAATTAGTGAGTGTTTGCAAGGAAGTGAGTTGCCCAAGCTTTGGCGGCATGCCCTTCAAGTTCTCACATCCGTGAGTGTAGAGGTGCCGAAGTGCAGTCATGTACTTTATTTCCTTTGGAAGCCGGCTAAGATCCTTACAGCCAGAAACATCCAACGTATGCAGATGATATAAGATGCTTATATCTTCTGGAAGTGACTCTATATCACTCAATGAAACATCAAGATACCTCAGGTGACGTAGATACTCTGGTTTCAGTAGGAACGTGTCATTACTCTGAAAGATTGATAAGGCTCGCATAGAGCTGTACTTTCCTAAATGATGCAGCGAACTTTCAATTCTTCGAGGACATAGTAGTGTTTGGATAGCTGGAGATCTTGTCTCCAGAGAACCGTTCAAAAAGTCCTCTGGCTCATCACATGACAAAAATAAATGGCGACAAGTGTTCTGAAGAAATTGACTCTGCTCTGGATTCTCGTCAGTTACTGTAGCAACTTCAGTTTCCATCGCATACAATGCCACATCATGCATGAGATCATGGATTTTGCATGTAGTCCTAGGGCAATACCAATACACGCCATCGTCTTCCTTTTTATCATCTGTTTTGACTTGCTTCACATCTTGAAAAAATGACCTTGAGACAAGCTCCTCAAAAATATGTTTACCGGTGGTTTCAAGATGAATATCTTTTTCTTTTGGAACAAAGCCATTTGCCATCCATAGTTGGATTAGGAATTCCATGTCAATCTCAGTATCCTTGGGAAACACAGCACAGAAAGCAAAGCACTGCTTCATGTGTGATGGAAGGTCATCATAACTGAGCTTGAGAATAGGCAAGATTTTATCTTCCTTGTTATGGGCGATGCTTTTGCTTATGACAGCCTTCCATTCTCTTGGACTAGCCTTGCCACGTAGCACTGATCCTAGTGCATTCGCAGCCAAGGGAGATCCTGCACATCTTTGCACAACGTCATCAACCAAGGCCAGTAGCTCAGCTGGCCTATTCTCTTGCGAACCGAATGCCTTAGTCTCAATAATTTCCTTTATGGATCCATCATCCAGAAGTGCAATGTCATGGGCTTTAATTGTACCCATTAGTTTCGCAACTCCTTCCTTGCGAGTGGTTGTCAATACGACACAACCGTTCCCACCATGGTTAAGGCTGGCTTTTAGCTTCTCCCACTTGTCACCGTCCTCATTCCAGACGTCGTCCAACACGATAAGATACCTGTGTGACAAATAAGCCTGGCATTAGTGCATGGAGAGCACAAGAGATTGCAAGTTTTGTGCATGTTGGAGAGGGTAACGTGCAACTCAGATTGAGCATGGCGTTCACCTACAACTTATTTAACTGTCAGGTTTGAGGGCCAGTAGTTTTTGTGGCCTTCGAGCTTCGTAAGACGAATGGAGTGACCGTGAACTACTTAAAATGAAAATTGCATGCACCTGGTGGGGTTTGTTTGCTCTTGTGCTTATGTTGAGTAGTAGATACTGTGTCAAAAATAGAGTTCAATTCTAGGTTTTGACTAAGTCAAATTTTATTAAATTTAACTTTATTTATAGAAAACAATATCTATAATTATATAGTGCAAGTTTATACTCCATCCACCTCTGAATAAATCAATTTTTAAAGAGTTGTCTTAAGTCAATTTTTAAGTTTGAACGAATTCATAGAAAAAAATAGCAAATTTTATGAAACCAATTAATATCACTATATACACCATAAACTATATTTTTATAATGTGTTCATTCGTTGTTTGTAAATATTTATGCTCATTTCTATAAATTTGGTTAAACATTAAAAAAAATAACTTAAGATAGCTCTCTAGAAATTAATTTATTTAGAGACGAGAGAGTAGAAAATATATCAATATTTATATCTCATTGTAAGGGTTTGCTTCCTAGTCGCGTTGATGCTTTGGTTAACGTGGAAGGAGCAGAAAAAAGGCGCGTCTTCCATGGGTGGCTCTATGTCTCCATATTGCTAGGCGCTTTGGCACTAAGGATTAAAGAGGAGGCGCAATGGTAGGTTCAGGCTGGCTATGGATGCCTGCTATGGATGCCTGTGGTCGTTGTTTGTTCTGTTCTGAACTTCGTCCTTCTTAGCTGTTGTTGAGTAGAACTTTGTAGGTCTGTATTCGTGCCGTCCAAGCTAATAAATAGCGGATATCGGTTTCATAAGGGATTAATGTCTATGTAGCGGATCACAGATAGCGGGTGCTATAGCGGACACTAAGTTCCAATAGCGAAATATTAAAAATAATCAGTTCTTTTGTAGGATATGTTAATACTAATATCATGTTTTCTTGAAGAATTAGAAGTTTTTAGTTAATTATTACATTTAATGACACCACATAGAAGCATATAAATGAATAAGGTATAAAGAAGGCACGTGGGGATATGATTAATCATCCCATCATTCTTTATGATTGTCCAAATTACCATCTTAACATTTTATTGCCATCGGAAACCATCCACATCATCACTTGAATCATCGACATAGTGAAATAGCGGACATGTGTGTGATCGCATGTTTCCTTATTTATTAATTAAATACTTGCTCAGGCACACTCGTGAAAAAAATTATATCTCCAAATGTATTCCATGATTCGGACAAAAAATATTAGTATTTGTTATATGTTTGGTTAAACTTAAGATTGATTGACTAAAAAGACCTAGAACTCGATGCTTTTTTAGACGAAGGGTGTAAGTTCGAGAAAAATATTCTCTACAAAAAGAAAAGGTTTAGAAACATATGAGAGAGAATCCACTTTACCTCTTTCCTTTAAGCTCATCCTGGAGCTTCTTGTGTGCCTCTTCAAGGTTCTTTTCGGAGCTGTTACAGATTTTGTTTGCAAGCTTAAAAACATCAAACTCGTCTGACACGCAGACCCACTTGTGTAGCTCAAAATGCTTCTTGACATCAGGGTGGTTGTAGATGAGCTGAGCTAGGGTAGTCTTACCCAACCCACCCATTCCAACGATAGGAAGGACAGTGGGCTCTGCGACGCTAGCCCTATCGATCAGGATCTTAACAATCTTCTGCGTCTCTGCATCTCTTGATTTGGTGGCAATATTACCGGAGTCAATAAGGATGGAATCAGTCTCACGCCACTGCTTGGGTGCTGGTGCTTCGTTTTGATAGTTGAATCCAAATGTATTCATTTCAGTCACAAGGACCTCAATGGTCTGCACGATCCTGCGAAGCTTGTTGCCCATTCTATTACGGAATGCAACACGGTTGTGAGTAGGAAAGAGCTTCACTCCCTCAAAGCCAAGCTTGCGGATGTGCCCCTTCTCCTTGGCTTCACGACGGAGCGCCTCGTAGTTGAACTCGTCAAAGGCTTCATTCGCCTCGTATGCCACCGTCTTGACCTCCTTGAGCCACGCCTTCACTCCTTCTCGGCGCCTCGCCTTCTCCTCGGCATCGGTGATGACGTCGAGGATGGCAGGCAGCTTGCGCATGAGGATCTTGTGCTGCTCCTCCATGCCCTCCATCACCTTGTACTGCTCCAGGAGGTAGCTGGACGCCTTCTCCTTCACTAGGGACAGCAGTGGCCCGACCACCATGCTGACCACCAGCTCCGCCATTGCACCCAGAGCACACAGCACACGAGCGCCGGAGTTGAGGAGGCAAGGAGAGGACGGAGAGAGGCTGGAGAGGAGATAATATGGTGGGAAAGGAGGACACTGAAGGTAGATGAAACTTCAATGGTGCCTTCAACACGGGAGCATCGATTCGATTGGTCCCTCACACCGAAGGATAGTAGGTGGTTGTGCCTATCGTTCACGAGTAGGTAGCTGTGCCTATCGTTCACACCGAAGGATAGTATATCGTTCACACCGAAGGACAGTAGGTAGCTGTGCCTATCATTCACGAGTAGGTAGTTGTGCCTATATCGTTCACACCGAAGGATAGTAGGTAGCTGTGCCTATCGTTGACACCGAAGGATAGTAGGTAGCTGTGCCTATCGTTCACGAGTAGGTAGCTGTGCCTATCGTTCACACCGAAGGATAGTAGGTAGTTGTGTCTATCATTCACGAGTAGGTAGCTGTGCCTATCGTTCACACCGAAGGATAGTAGGTAGCCGTGCCTATCGTTCATACGTAACTTTCACTCTTTTAGTGTGTGGAAGAAATTTCGCCACCACTTGCCAATGTGTCATGTGTGATGTGGACGAGACAACCAAGCGCACTAACCATGCTGATAAGCCCAGCCATTCGCTACGAAAGCACACTAGAGTGTACTTTTCTAATCTGCAACTGAGGCACCATGATAAAATGGAGACATTATTAGTTGTTTATTAGGGAGGAGAGCAGTGACGAAGCCAGCGGTGGGGCTAGCCCCCTATCGATTCTGGACACGTGGAGCCCCTCTAATCATTCTCTTAAAATTTTATGCATATATGTATTAGGTAGGAGATGCTAAGGTTAAGAGAAGATAAAAAAAATCTTTATTCTTTTGTTCAGCTCCTCCTAGATATTTTTCTGGCTTCGTCACTGGAGGAGAGCATGTACATTGTATTTCTTGATTTCATTTGGTTTCCACTGTGTTTGAAATCATGTGAATTCAGGCTCCGGTTTCCATCCAATGACGAAGATGAATCAAGAGATTGTGAAGTAGCTAAAGTTCACTAGTTCAGTCCTACCAGGCTACGACCATTTCACTTAGTAATTATTTATCAATTTTGGTCTACTGTATTTGCAAGCAACAATGTAAACCGTTCATGAATGAATCTGGAAAGTAGAGGCGTACGGAATATTCAAAATGTGGCGGAGTCACTGAACCATCCGAGTCTTGGATTTTTTTGGGGGGGGACCTTTGTTAGGAGGAGGGGGGACCTTTGTTAGGATGCATGGTTAAGCGGGGGCAAAAGTATATTTGTTAGGCTGTCTCCAACAGGAGATCTATTGTGAAATCTAAATCTAAAATTGATCTTTAACACAATACATATAACCTTCCACAGAGTACCTATATAGAAACCCATTTTAAATGCCAGGAGAGGCATAACCCAAATTTGAGTATCCTCTCTCCTGAAGACCCGTTTGCAGAAAGGGTTGTCTTTTTGGTCTTGTTGTTGGAGAAGACCAAAATAGATATTGAACCATTTGTCTGTAGCGCTATGTAAAGGATGAATGGGTCTTATATTTTGGGTCGTGGTTGTTGGAGACGGTATGAGGATGCATGCTTGATTTAGTTGCTTTAAACATATAAACAGTATAAGGTGGCGGGCCATCACTCGTAGAAACACCTAGCCTGTTCGGTTGGCTGGTTCATATCATTGTTGGTTCGTGAAAAAGTACTGCTGGCTGATTTATGTGCGAAAAAAATACTGTTCCGACTGAAAATTTACGATAAGCCGCAGCGAACAGGCTGACCGCTGAGACGTCTGTGTGCAAGGACAATTATGTTTGCTGCCAGCTGTAGCCAACGAGGTCGTGCATGTGTGGACAAGTATCTAAAGGTTGATGGTTACTGCTCATGACCATGGCGGGTTACTGCTCATGGCGTCCAGGTTCACATGCTTCTCCATAAAGAAGTCATTCTACTTTTTTTTGTCTAGCAGCTTCTCTTTTGTCTCTCCACTTCATTTTGTAAGAGACACCTTCGATATTGATAACGGAATCTACGATGTCACTGTACTCAAGTGGCATAATTATGCATGGTTATACATCAATTATACTTCACTGACAAAAGAGCATGTAGAATGGGTGTGCAGACCTTCGAGTGATCGGTAGAGTATGCAGACCTCGATATTCAGTCCTTTTCTTTTCATCTTTGTTTTAGTAGAGTACTGTGGTTTCCTTTTGTTGTTCAAGGTCCTAGCCTTCGAACACAAAGTTGTCGCGCGAGCGATGTCAGATGTGAAATGAAGTGAAGGGAAAACGTATTCAAAAAAAATGGACAATTTCATTGATCTTGTTTTCCTCCTCTTTACACTCCCCCGACAAGGGTTATTTATACACGCCCGTAGGCTTTTCTCCGGATAAGAATGCCCTTCCAACTACTACACATTCGGAGAATATTCCCCGACGCCATATGCTTGCCCGCCATTCGGAGTTGCCGCCTGCCTTAGGTAACGCCGGTCTCGACCGGCCCTGCTTCATGTCGCTTCCCGGGAGACCGTGCAGGCCCCGGTGAACCGAAGCCGCCGGCACCGTGAAGACGGTTGGCTACTCCTCCAGCGAAACCTGCAAAACAATTAAATGGGTCACCAAGGACTATTCGCCTAGGCGAATAGCCCTAGTCGATGCAACACCACCGACCGAGCTTTTCCGGGCCGAGCTATTCCTTTCGTCGAGGCGAGAAGACCGTTCCCCGCCTGACGGCGTCGCCGCCCCATTCGCCTAAGCGAAATGACCGGGCCGACCGCGGATCACGGGCGACATTGGCGAAAGGGTGCTATTGAATCCACTGTCGTCCTACTTTGGCTGAAAGCCCCACGGTGCAAAGTCTTGCCCTTCTGCTTATGTCTTGTCATTTCGCCCGAGCGAAACGCTAGGTGCGCCTTTCCTCACGGTAGTCTTGGCCTTCCACTTATACGTTTTGCCATTTCGCCCAAGCAAAATGTTGGGCGCGCCTTTCCCCGCGGCAGTCTTGCCCTACTGCTTATATGTTTTGCCATTTCGCCCAAGCGAAATGCTAGGCGCGCCTTTACCCACGAAAGTAGGGCGACGTCCGAGACCCGGCTGGGGTGCCCAAAGGCCAGCCCTGCCCCCAACATTAGCCCCTCAGCATCGCGCGAAGAGGCTTTTGATCTCCGTGTGGATGCCTTACGTTATTAAAAGAGCGATGCGCCATGGGGCTCGGATGCCGTCCCCGGCGAAGGGCGGAGATCCGCAACGGTGGGCGTACCAATGTGGCATAAGGTAACCGAGCATGTTTTTTAGGCGACCATTTTCTGTTTTTTCGGTTCTCGTGCTAAGGTTACTATTTCTTGGAAGTCGAACCGCCGCGGTGGTTATGCGAACTGTCGCGCCGGTTCCTCGAGGCTTGCGCCGCGCGGCGGGCGCCTATATAAGCCCTCCCCTGAGTCAGGAGAGCCGTGCGCGCTTGTTTTTCCCCTAGCCCCCATTCGAGAACCAAACTTTTGCTTTTCGGCTTTTCGCTCAGTTGGTTGCTTGCTCGCATTCGCCGGGGATCCACTCTTTGCAGAATTCCTCACAGGTTAATTTTCGCTTCTTGTTCGCTTTTACTTCCCTTTGTGCACTTGTACTATTTTAGCATTTTGCTCCTTTCGCTTCTTTACTATTTTTGGTTTTTGGGTTTTTGTATGTAACTCGCTTGAATAGATGTCAAGTGAGTCGTCGTCTGGTGACAATTCGTCCAGCGGGAGCTCATCTGACGGCTCTAGCTCAGGATCTCGCACCCGTTCACGAAGCGGATCTAAGCAATTGATGGCTCGATCACCGAATACACAGGACGATAATTTGAGGGCGAATAGAATGTTGAGGGCGCTCCCACCGTCGATGAGGACCTTCTGAAAGCGCACGTCCTTGATGTTGGGATCTAGGACGAGCGGGAAATGCCCTGGATATGGGATGTCCAACCACTGGTCGGCCCTAGAGAAGGTGATCGGGTGCTCTGACCAGTCGAGGTACTTGGGATCAGTAATGGGGCCGTCGTATGTAGCGACCAACATGATACATCGGGCTACAAGCTTTTGCTCGCGCTTGTCCTTGGTGATAGCTCTCCCATCGAAGATAGTGGCGATGGTCTTGGTGGCGTCCTAGTAGACAGGACCCTTGCTCTTGTCTCGATCTCCATCTTGGCCGTCTTCGGTCTCGTTGTCGTTACGCCGTGGCCTTTTTGCTGGTTCACCGCGGAACGCTTTCTTTAGGCCTCTGCGCTCTCCCATGATGTGCTTGGCATCCTTGTGGATAGGACACGGACTGTCCATGAGCTTGGCGTAGTCAACGTCGTAGGTGCGCTTAGCATGGGTGTTAGCGGCGTTGACGGAGTTGTCAGGCCGGCGGCGGTGGCCTTGTCTTCCTCTCGAGCTATCAGGGTGGTCATCACACCAGTGCTCGCGGTCGTCTTGGCGATGCTCACGATCATCATGGAGGCGGTCACTATCATCACGGCGACGGTCGCCATCGACGTAGCGCCTCTCCTCGTGGCGATCATCATCGCGGCGTTGGTGGCGATCAGGGCTGGCAGCCCGTTCGGCTTCCTCGGCGTCAGCGTAGCTGTTTGCAATTTGTATCAGCTCGCCGATGGTCGTGGGCCTCTTGCGGTATAGCTTTTCGCGGAGCTGTTCGTGCTGGAGCCCCTTGGTAAATGCAGCGATGGCCTCAGCGTCGCTGATGTTGGGGACGGAGTTCCTTGTCTCCGAGAAGCGCCTGATGAAGTTACGTAGGGACTCCCTAGAGGTCTAGTGAAGCTTCTCCAGGTCGTACTTAGTACCGAGCTGCTCGCATGTAGCCATATAATTCTCGGTGAAGACTGAGCACATAAAGCAAAGCACTGCTTCATGTGTGATGGCAGGTCATCATAACTGAGCTTGAGAATAGGCAAGATTTTATCTTCCTTGTTATGGGCGATGCTTTTGCTTATGACAGCCTTCCATTGTCTTGGACTTGCCTTGCCACGTAGCACAGATCCTAGTGCATTCGCAGCCAAGGGAGATCCAGCACATCTCCGGACAACACCATCAATCAAGGCCACTGGTAGCTTAGTTGGCCTATTCTCTTGCGAACCGAATGCTTTAGTCTCAATAATTTTCTTTATGAGTTCGTCATCCAGAAGTGCAATATCATGGGCTTCAACTGTACCCATTAGTTTTTTGCAACTCCTTGCTTGCGAGTTGTTGTCAATACGGCACAACCGTTCCCAAAATCCTTAAGGCTGACTTTTAGCTTTTCCCACTTGTCACCGTCCTCATTCCAGACGTCGTCCAACACGATAAAATACCTGTGTGACAAATATTCCTGGCATTAGTGCGTGGAGGGCACAAGAGATTGCAAGTTTTTTTTTACAGGCTAGCGCAACACTAATACTGGCATTAGTGCGTGTGACAAATATGGATGCCCGTGCTCATTGTTTGCTAGGTTCTGATGCACAGTTTATTGTTTTTTTACGGTAGGTCCTTCTTGGTTGTTGAGTAAAACTTTATACTCGCGTCGTTTAAATATTGTACTTGTTTGGGCGTGTATGCGGTCGCACGTTACCTTCTCTTAATTTAATTAAATATGTGGTCAGGCACGTTCGCGGATAGGTTTACTCTAAAAACAAATATATAAACATATTATATGATTAGATATCTTGAATATTAGTATTTTTTATATATTTAAGTTTGAGATTGATTGATTAAAAAAGGCTGTACAATTTGCAGTGGCATGATTACTCCTCCCACGTACCAGGCGCATTAACCATACTGATAAGCCCAGCCATTCGCTATGAAAGCACGCCAGAGTGTACTTCTAATTTGCAACTGAGAGGCACCATGATAAAATGGAGACGGTATTAGTTGTTTATTAGGGAAGAGAGCACATGTAAATTATATTTCTTGATTTCATTTGGCTTCCACTGTGTTTGAAATCATGTGAATTCAGGCTCCGGTTTCCATCCAATGACAAAGATGAATCAAGAGATTGTGAAGTAGCTAAAGTTCACTAGTTTAGTCCTACCAGGCTGTGACCTTTTCACTTACTAATCCAAACATTACCTTGGTCCGTGACCTGAAAGTGCTACAGTAATGGTCTGTTACCGTCTGTTTGGTTGGAGTGCTGGAGCCAACCCGAATGGGTTCGACCCATTTTCTGGTTGTTTGGATGGAGGTTTGGGATGGGTTGGGTTCGACCCCAGGAGAATATTCCTTCAATATGTGGGTTCGGTTGCTCCGTTGAAATCTGGTGGACGGAGCCGCTCCGCTCGGGTTGAGAAATTCACGTGCGCTGCAGTAACTCCAAACCTTATCCCTTCACCTCCCCCAAACCTTATCCCTTCACCTCCCCTCCACTCGACCGCTCCATCAGACCGCCGCCGCCCAGCGTCGAGCCCCGCATCTCCGCCAGGGTCGCGCAGCGCCGGCCTCGCCCAGCGCCGGCCCCGCCTGGTCCGCCGCGCTCGAGGAGCCGCCCCGCCCGCCTCCAGGTCCGCCCGAGGAGCCGCCCCGCCCGCCTCCAGGTCCGCCCGAGGAGCCGGCCGCCCGCCGGCCTCTGCCCCGGACCAGCGCCGCCCTCTGCCCCGGACCGGCTCCGCATCTCCGCCCCGGATCCCTGCAGGTGAGTACTGGTTTAGTCTTGTTCTGTTGTTATTTTTTCATAGCGACTTCATTGATGCGATTGATGAAATGCCGAGAGGTTTCAGGGCGCTACCCTGAAACCCGCGAGGGGGCGTCCCCCCCTCCTTGACCCCCCGCCCGCTGATCGGCCAGCGGGGCCGCCGTTTGCGTACAACGCCTAGATGGTTAGGAGCACCCTTTTCCTATGAATAGAAACAAACTATGGATGGTCTTTCAGTAGTATATTATGCTCAGACTTAAATTGTAAGTAACTTTGAACCAAACTACATGAATTTTAAGACCATGTTACCTCTTGTATGGAATTGGATGGGGTCTGCTTTCTGAATATTTGCTTTTACCTACCTGATCTATATTGATTGTGCTGCTGTGCTTGATTGTGCTGCTGTATGTAGATGAATAACAGGCTTAAGGCATTTGTTTTTGCTGCTGCTGCACATTGGTTGTTGTGTGTCATGGCAATTGTTGTTCGGTCTAGGAAAAGAAAACGAGTTGCAAGAAGGGAAGGGATTACTTATGCACCAATATATGAAAGGGATAGGAAGAGAATGGAATACCTCAATGACAAAATCTGGAAGGATGACACAACTTGTGTAAACATGCTGAGAATGAACAAAGCACGTTTCTTTAGGTTTTGTAAGTTGTTTAGAGATCGTGGTTTACTTGAAGATACCATTCATATGTGTGTTGAGGAGCAAGTGGCAATGTTTTTGCATACTGTGGGGCACAATGTTAGGAATAAAGTAATTGCAACCAATTTTGGTAGATCCGGAGAAACGGTCAGTCGTTATTTTAACAAAGTACTTCATGCTATTGGTGAGCTACGAGATGATTATATTAGGCCCCCTTCATTGGACACTCCAGCTAAAATTGAAGGAGACCCAAGGTGGTATCCATACTTTAAGGTGTGAAGCTCAACCTTATGTCATATTCTAAGTTTATTTTTTGACAAACCTAATTGACCTAATCTTGACTTCTTTGAACATCACGTAGGATTGTATAGGAGCACTTGATGGTACACATATAAGAGCCACTATTCCAAAGGAAATGCAGCATGCTTTTCGTGGTAGATACAAGCATTGTACTCAAAATGTACTGGCAGCCGTAGATTTTGACCAAAAGTTTACCTATGTGTTGGCCGGATGGGAGGGGACAGCACATGACGCACTAGTTTTACGTGATGCTTTAACACGTGAGGGTGGCCTTCGTGTGCCACAAGGTAATACAAGAACCTATGTCTTGTCCATAAATTTGTTCATCAAAATTAATGGATCATTGAGATGTAACCTAACTATGCATCATATGTTAGGTAAATATTACCTAGTTGATGCTGGATATGGAGCCAAACTAGGATTTTTACCCCCTTTTCGGGGTGTACGATACCACTTGAATAAATGGGGGAGGAATCCGGTGCAAAATGAGAAGGAATTGTTCAACCGTAGGCACTGCTCATTGAGAATCATAGTAGAGCAAGCATTTGGAGCACTAAAAAGGAGATTCAAAGTACTTAATGATGCCTCTCCTTTTTTCCTTATGAAACTCAAGTTGATATTGTTGTTGCTTGCTGCATCATTCATAATTGGGTGATTGAAGATGGGAGTGATGAATTCAATATACCAAGTGACAACGATGAGGACACCCAGCACACCACATATGCTGGGACAGCAAGTGAGAATGCCATTATGCTAGCTTTTAGGGAAGGCCTGGCTGCCCAAATGTGGGTAGATCGTCAAAGCCATGGAAACTAGTATCGGTCAATGTAATATGTGTTGTATTTTTTTTCTTGGACAATGTAATAATTGTACTTGAGGGCTGCAATTGTATTTGAGGACATATTTCTACAGATATTTGATTGCCACGTTGTTTGCTACTTTGTTTGCTACTTTGTTGGCATTATTATTTGAGGACATATATTGCATTGTTTATTTTGTAGGGGAATGGAAGCAGAGGGTAGTGCAGGGACTGGTGGACATGCTACTTGGACTTCAACTTTGTCAGCCTACATGCTCGAATACCTTGCCAATTTAGTGGTTAATGGCACCAAGACTTCATCCACCTTCAAGATGGTTCACTACAATGGGTGTGCAAAGGCTCTTCAAGAGAAATTTGGCATTGTGCGCAGTGGTGAGCAGGTTAAGAATCACCTTAAGACATGGCAAAAGAAGTTTCGTAAAATATGTGACCTTCGTGGTTTGAGTGCTGCTGGTTGGGATGAAGATACCTTCACTATAACTCTTGATGATGAGCACTATAACAATCATATTAAGGTATTTGCTGAATTATTAGTTCTCACATATAATAATCTAATAATAGTTGCTGAATTATTAGTTGTCACATAATAGTAGTTGCTAAAATTGTACATATATTGCAGGATCACAAGTCTGATGCTGATTTTCTAAACAAGCCTATTCAACACTTTGAGGAGATGCACACAATATTTGGAAGTACCATGGCTACAGGCAAGTTTGCAAAGGACTCGGGTGTGCCTCTAGGTACACAGGAAGACAGTACAGATGACTGGGACAATGAGGTGCAGAGGATGGAGGTACAGAGTGATAGGAATGCAAATGAAGACAACAATGCGGCAACTTCATCGGCTACCAAGGCCACCAATCCTAAGAAGAGGGACAAGGGCAAGAAGAGGGCCATGACTGACCAAGATCCATTGGTTGCTGCAATTAAATGGGGAAGTACCAAGTTAGCCAAGGCGATAAAGGAAGTGGGGAAACCTGACAATGATGTGCCGGATGATTTGTATGACAACTTGATGGCTATGAGTGGTAGTTTCAATTCGACTCACTTATCCTTCTACCATTCCTACTTGGTCCAACATCCTCACATAGCTAGAGCTTTCAACTCCTTGCCTTTTGAACATAAATTCAATTGGGTTGCAAAGCACATTGCTGACAACTACCCTGGGCAGTAAGGGTAAGTTGTAGTCATGGGATGGTTCTTTTGTTAGTACCACATATAACTTTATATTTGTGGTCTAAGTAAAGCTTGTGTCTTGCTATGTGGAAGCCTTGAACTTGCTATATATTGTGTAAGGCTTGAACTTGATGCATCGTGCAAGCATCAGACTTGATATTAGTGTGTAATGTGCCTATGGATATGGCCTAAGACTTTTATTTGTAATATGGCCAAGACTTTTATATGTGCCTGTTATATTATTTTGTGTGCTGATCTTTGATGCATGGTGCAAGCATATGAAATATTGCTATGTGTTGAGCACAAATATTGCTATGTGTTGCATAAATTGAGGAGGGTAACCTCACCATTTCAGTGCAATGGTGACCATATGCAGGTTCTGTTTGAATCCATCCAACCAAACAGAAAATAGGATGGATCCGACCCCATCTCAGTCCTCCAACTAAACAGAAGACGGATCAAACCCATTCTCACAACCAAACAAATCAAGGGTTAGAGCCAAAGAACCGTCCCCAAAACATGGGTTGGAGCCACTCCAACCCACTGATCCCACAACCAAACAAACGGTTAGGTGGCGGTTGCGCCATGCATGGACCAGCTGCTACAGTGCAAATCCAGTACAATGATCACAGCTCCGTACTTAAAGACCAACTGCCAGTGTGGACAGCGGCGCCTGGTTCTGGTTCAGTGAACTGCACGTAGCCAGCCTTGAGCATTTGTGCAGACGGTGTAGTGCTCCGAGCGTACGGATATGTATTATTTATATACGTAATCATGAAATCGATTAGAAGTAGTACCGCACTTTCGTTGTTATTTGACAATTAATGCTTCGAGCCTTGTTTAGTTGGCGAATTTTTTTGGGAAATAATACTTTAGCATTTTTGTTGTTATTTAGCAATTAGTGTTTAATCATAGTCTAATTAGGTTTAAAAGATTTGTCTCTTAAATTTCGTTTGTGTAATTAGTTTTATTTTTTATTTATATTTAATACTTTATGCATACGTTAAAGATTTGATGTAACAGAAAATCTTAAAAAATTTTGGAAACTAAACGCTACCTAACTGCGATCGGTGGTCGTGGCCAGTGGCCCCCAACCAAGCCAGGCCACCCGCGATGTGCTGATGTGCATGCAGCATGCGGCTATGGCCCACATGAGGACTCCATGAGTGCTTGCTGTCGCCGCTTTCTTCTGTTCACCGTCGTTGCTGCTCAAATAAACCCGTCCCTGATCTCACTGTCGTGTCTTTACCACATTCACTCTCTCTCTCTCTCTCATGCAAGGGTCCCACTCGCATGCTCGTGACTCAGGGGCCACGACGAGTATGCAAGGTTTCCATCCAATGACGAAGATGAATCAAGAGATTGCGAAGTAGCTAAAGTTCACTAGTTCAGTCCTACCAGGCTACGACCATTTCACTTAGTAATTTTTTCGCTAGAGATTGTGAAGTAGCTAAAGCTCAGTCCTACCAGGCTACGACCATTTCACTTAGTAATTATTTATCAATTATGTAAACCGTTCATGAATGAATATGGGTAGGTATGTCCATGCCGGAGCAATTGGATCACTCTGCGTGCTGGCGGTCCCTCTTAACTCCACCATGAACGGCCCTCCGCCTCCTGACGCCGCACTCCGCCGAGGTCCGACTGTCGGTGCCCAGACCCCCCGAGGGCAGCGTGGGGGACCTTCAGCCACTACAGCATCGAGCTCCCCTCCCTCTGACGAGCTCCGTGGAATCCCTCTCCCTTCGCCACACAACCGTCCGCCCACAAGCTACGCAGGAGACGACCTCACCGGCCTCGCTGGGAGGGCGTGGCGGAGGAGAACGTAGTCGCCCGCTTAGTTGCTCGTCTAGAGACCCGTGGATATCCTGGACTAATCAGCGCAGAAGGCGAAGGATTCGCGCGCGTAGAAGGCGCCACCACCACGGCCTGTCCCTCCACGGTCCACGCTCCGCACTTGTGGACCTGCAGCGCCGGACTGCCGGTGCCGTGGACGGTGGCTGAACTCAAGCAACTCCACTCCGAGGCACCGGCGCCTGGCGAAGACGCGACCAGAGAGCCACTGCTCATCACCAAGGCGCTGTTTGGCTGGTCGTTAAGTCGGCTGGTTTCGGCTGATTCAATAGTATTCTATGAGGAAGAATAAGCTGAAAACGGTTGACTTGGCTAAAAAGTAGTTCAAGCGAACAGGCTTCCTACTGAAGCACACGGTGTGAAAAGAGTAAAGCCTATTTTCACTACTAGGGATGTGTACATCAATGATGCTCTTCTTTCGTCACTGAAGACTCCAAAATCGTCACATATATTATTTTATGACGAAGTTGTGCGATATGGTACTCGTCATTGAATGCGCGTCATATTTTACCTACCGTGACGAAACGTATATTTTCGTCATAGATGTATTTTCATCATCATAGAAGTGGTCGTCGTCATAGAATGCGCGTCATAGATGTATTTTTGTTCTATGACGAAATGGTTGTCGTCATAGAAGTGTATTCTTTCTATGACGATCTATTTTCGTCATTGATATAGCCCCCTTTTCGTCATGACTTGCCGTCTGTTAGATGGCCAGACGTCGTCTGCCACGCTGGTAGCTGACGTGTCTTGTCCACGTGGCGTGTCCACATTGCAGGTGACATGTCTGACCACGTGGCAGCTAACGTGGCTAGTGATGTGGATGGTCCAGGTGTGACGTGTCCACTTTTTATTGGGCCACAAGGCTTGCTGTGATAGGTTCTCATTTTCGTCACTGAAGTAAATAGAAATTCGTCACAGAATCAATTACCAAATCGTCACAGAAAGGTCAGATAATTCATCACAAGTGCATATGTTGATTTCATTACAGAATGCAAATAATACTGGAATGACCAAAAGCTTCCATAAATTAACAGATCCAGTATTCCAATGACCAACAACTTAATCAACAATTCTAAACTCGGTTCACATAACTCACTAGACATCACATTTGAACTACTAGTTTCGTCTTAGTTTACATTAACGTCACAGAAAATAATAAAAAGTTGCCAACCACCAGCAACATAAGTTACTACATAAACAAAATCACCAGCAGACCCCTTGCTTAATGAACCAGCAGCTACGAGCAGCACTCATGTCGAAGAAGCATTGTTGATGGCCAAGATACGCTTGAGCAGCGCATTGTTCTCCTCCATTGCCTTGTTGTTTATCTCTGTCAGCTTCTTGTACTCCTCCATCTCCTTTTGTGTCCTCGCTAGCTTTTCCTCAGCTTCTTCACTTCTCTTCCTGAGTTCATCGATTTCACCTTGTACAGCAGCCGTAGCTTCAGCTGCTAGTTGCTCTCGAAGCTCGCTTTCATTTGATGATGATGATTTGGAGGATGGCGCTGGTTTGATGCCAACACTCTTCAGGAAAAGGTTTGAGCTGTTCTGGGAGAGCACTTGGGACACAACCTGCACACTGGACACTGATGTCTCACCTTCAGCAACAGGATCTGTCCTCAAAGCTTCCATATTTGACTGAAACAGCAATGACCCATCTTTAGTTGATACTTATTGCATTAATTTGAGGAGGAAATCAAATATCACACAAGATGTATTTTAAAAAATAAAAACCTATGCTGCATTGACAGAAACTGATGCTAAATAGGTATGCAATCATGAGTCATTTATTTGTTGTCAAGTAACTGAATACAAGTAGAAGTGAACAACATAGGATTATTATTTAGCAAGTATGTCTAGCTATATTGGATTATGACCAGTTTTGAGCAAAAGACAGAATACAAAATGTTTGAAACAAGACATATTATCCAATTAATGAATAATTGTTGGCACAGCGAAACAGATGTCGTGACTTACAACTACTTCTCTTGCTAGTTCAGTCAGACCATGTTTGGAGCTGGTATGGCAGGTCTTGAAGGCCTCCACCGCATCAAGTTCTTCATTTTGTTCTGTGCTTGGTTCTGCATTGTTTTTCTTCTTCTTCTGTTTCATAGATAATCAATTACAGCAAAGTTTTCTCAGATGAAATGCAAAATAAGTTGTTTAGTGCAAATATGTACAGGGTACTCTTTACTTACATATGCATGTAAGTGTGCCACATAGCTGCGAGAACCCGTAGCTTGATGATACTTGACTTTACGGCGATTCTGCTTGTTCTTTTCACTTGATTCCTACAAGATAATGAACATGTCAGATGAGATCATATGTTTAAAATGAGAAGATCCTTTGAAAACTGATTGAGAAAGAATATATGACAAGATACCTATTTATCTGAAAAACAGTAAGATGGTAATTTTTTAACTCCTACAGAGTTGTCTACTCTTTTATGCCCCTATACAACTTCTATGAAATGTACATCTCAGATTGTCTAAATGCTCACCATGAACTGCCTTTCTATTGTTCTGTTCATGATTTTGTCCTTTAGAATATGTTATTCTATCCTTTGATGAATCGACTGATATTTAAGGGCATATTTGTAATCCTTTTTGTTTGCAGGATATATATGACCAACCCTTTTTTCCCAAGTACATTATGCTAATTGCTCCAATTTAGGAGCTTAGGGAATCTTTATGTTTAAAAATATTTATGTGTTACACTGCTTTTCATTGAAGGGCCTGGGTATAGCAAGAAGGATTGATGAGATGATATGTTTAAAATGAGAAGATCCTTTGGAAACTGAATGAGAAAGAATATATGAGAAGATACACATACCATGTTTTTTTGGATCAGACCACTTTGCAACTAGTGCCTTCCACTGTTCATCAGTCATGCATGCAACTGGAGAAGTTGTCCTAATCTCACTTGCAGGTACACCATTGAAGTATTTATTCTTGAGCCGATAACGCATTTGTCGCACCCCAGAGCGCAGCATATCGGTGCAAGCTTCCTCTGTTGGCTTGTCGTCAGGGTTAATGGCCAAGCGCCCCTAGTCATATGACAATTCCATATTTAGTTAGTCAATTCAGGTTAAACAGATATACATGTTAACCATAGAAACAGTAATGCACTTACAGAGAGCTTTCCCACAAAGTTTTTGTAATATTGATCGTCTCTCTTGTATTCTTTCCAATGAGGTAGGATAGGAACCTTATCCCGAATGATGACACTAGCCTCAGATGCAAACTTGGCTGCTTGAACAGGTTCATGAGGCCTTCTTTTGCCTTCAGCAACAGCTATGGGCATTCTCCTTCCCATAGCTTTTGTCATCCTATCTAGCTGTGTTCCCTTGGTGGGTGGCCTGGGTCTCCTTGGGGCTCGTTGTGCAGGAGCTACAAAATAGAATTTGCATTAAAATGATTTAGTTTCATGTAGATAAGCAAAACAGATGACATATTTGAATGACAAAGAAACTATAACTTGCCTTCAGTGTCTTTCTCTCCAGCTACATTGTCTTCATCAGCACCTGTACTGTCTTGAGCACCAGCTCCACTGACTTCCTCTGCAGCTGTATTGTCCTGACCACCAGCTCCATTGCCTTCCTCTGCATCCGTATAAGACCTTTGTGGTGGTATTTCATCATGACCATCTGTAGGATCCTCTACATTCTGGCCATCTCTCGCTGAAGGTTGAAGCCTTTTTGATGATCTTGTTTGGGATTCAGGAGTTTGCACCTATGATCCTTGAGATGCCCTCACTCTCTTACTAGCCCTAACTCCTGGCGCCATGGTGGGACCTATCTTCTTCTTCTTTGAAGCTAGGACTTTCCAACTATACCCTGTAGGATACTATGGAAAAAAATCAAGTAAGTCATGTGCATTAATAAGCAAGACCATATATTAAAGAACAGGTATGCAAGAAACAAGATGCATCTAAAAGCAAGGGCATATATTAAAGAACAGATTAAAAACATTCAAATGCAATACAAATATTCCCCATCCAGTACTTTGAAGATAGAAGAAGCACCTTAGTTGCCAGGGGTTGTGGCTGCACATCAGATTCAGTGTCATCATCATCACTATCTCCTTGATCATCATCTTCAAGGAGATATTCCGATGAATCTGAATCTTCACTATTTGTTTTCTTGTTTGCTGATTTTTCCCCCTTCTTTGATGTAGATTGTGATACAGAGTTATTAAATTCAGTAGATAGATTTATCAGGCTGAATTCTTGCATCTTCTTTAAATTGTTCGCCACATGTGTATCCCGACGTCTCTCATAATCAGTTTTTGGAGGTTCTTACAAAAACAAGCAAATTGTGTCTATTAGAAAATAAAAACGAGTGAACTAAGTACTAAGAGGTAGTAATACTAGATGCTAGATAGATAAGAGGTAGGAGCTAGTAGTGCCTGCTGAAGAGCTAAGGGATAAGAGGTGATAGGTTACAGGCAACAAGTAATAGGTCAGAGGTAAGAGGTACAACTTTTTTTGTACTGAAGCACAAATACTCTAAATTATCTGAACATTTTGAAGATAGCTTGTACTGAACTACTCTTTTCCTATCAACACACATGCATGCACTCTGCTACATCCAAATCCAAATCATTAAAATGGTCAAACAGACCACGCCAAAATCTATTTGAAGTCAAGAGTCACAGCTACTTTCAGAATTGTACTACAATTGCTTTCAGAAAACATCACTGCTGCTTCTATTTTAGACAAATACAAGTGCAAAATAGATTACAGATCCAAGATTCAGAATACAATTTGACTGAATGGTTAGCAAACCCTAACTAGATACTAGGGCAATAGAATTGTACAACAGAATTCATCAATATAGAAGAGTTTTGCTTACCTTGTTCTTGTTCTGCAGGTCGCTTCCTACCTTGCCCCCTTGTTGCCACCATTGCGGTTGTGGCTAGGTTGCGGATGTAGACCAGGTGCTCATCGTCGGTGGTCGTCAAAGGGGAAGCAACCCTAGTGCGGTGAACCCTAGTCGATGGGGAAGCAGATCTAGTGCGGCGGCGACCCACAATCCGATGGTGGTTAGGGTTAGGTTGAGGCGAGAAAGAGGTGGATGGGGCGAGATAGGTGCATGGGGCGATGAGAGAGAGGGGGATGCGGCGATTGATGTCGGCGAGGACGCAGCTCGTGGGCGAGGACGCAGCTCGTCGACGGCGGTTGTGTCCCAGCGGTGGTGGATAGGGTTGGAGAAATGGGGGGAAGAGAGAACGAGTGGCCGATGAGGTGACGAGTGCGGAAAATGAGTAAATATACCGGTGTTTTTGGCCGAATTTTTGGACGAGGGAAATTGTTTTGGCGCCTTGAGGCGCGAGAGGTTGCAGTCTTTTTTTTTGGCATTGCGGGATCTGTTTATCAAAGATTGCACTCGAGAACTAATGAAACCACTTGAGTAGCACAATGGTATGGCCCTTTGAGTTTGATCCCGAGCTCCCGGGTTCGAACCCGATGATAGCCAATTTTTTTGGGTTTTTTCAATTTTTGGGTTTTGTCAACATTTATTGTGTTTATTCCTTTTTTTATTTCTCCATGTTCTTTTTTTGCCAGATTTTTAATTAGTACAATATAGCTTAATGATTTACCTTATTTTAGTGTATGATCATGACATAAAAATTTCTAAAAATTTGGATGGACACCTTATTTTAGTGTATGATCATGACATAAAAATTTCAAAAGGATTTCGACAAAGTGGTATTATACATCTGTAAAGAACTTCAGTCCAGATATATGGAATCTCTATCGTACTTGCTCATAGTCTAAAACGACTAATAATACGTGACAGAGGGAGTATGCCGTTGTGAGGATGTGCATGACCACATTCTTAGAATCAATTGAAACTTCGTTGTCATCATTATACTCCAAAATGAGGTGTCCATGTAAGTTTTAAGATCTTTCTACCTAGCTTAAGGTATGGTTACCGGAAGAAACCCTAAACTCGGAAAGATATGCTAACTGGGTTATTAGAAACAAGCAAGGACACATTGGGTCTATCTATGCTTCATTCTTCTGAAGGTGGGAGAAAAGATCAAACTGATTATTGATCAAAATTAGGGTTTGAAACTTAGGTAATTAACCTCTTCTGCTTAACCCAAGAAGAAATTGGATTGATTTTTGAGAAATTGAATTCAGTTAAGATAGGGGAAATTAAGATAGCAATTTTTGAGCCGTATGAGGTAGGAAACTCTCAAGTACGGTTCTAGGGAACTGCCTATTCCGGTCTTTCTCTAAAATAGCTATCTTTGAATTCCTACTTGTAAACAAACTAAACTAATAAATATGCCTAGCTAGCATCCGCCAATGCTTTTTACTATCCCGCGACAACAAAAACTTAGTCCCTTGCCACGCTCGCTTAAATGTGTCTTTCTTTGATAAATAAATACCAAAAGCAGAGCCTTTCTTCCCTTCCTCGACACAGTGGATTGCTTTTTTGCCAGGAAATGAGTTCCTAGACTTTGGGCTTGCATCCTTTTCTCTACTTCCTATATTGAAAGAGTGGACTACAGAGGCTGAGCGATCGATCAAATAGGATAGGATCCTAGCTGTCAATTTCCTTGAGTAGAAAGGAAAAGAATTCGACTAAAATGCTTGTTGGGGTAGGTCAAAGAGTATAGGTTTCACCTGGTGTAAGATAGAAATCCTAGTCTCGATAAAGCGTGTACCAAAGAGTTTAAAGGGAAAGAAGCAAGGGTAAGGGGCTTTGATGAAAAATAGGTGGTGGCTAAAGACTTTCGCGATCCTTCACTTCCTTAGGGAACAGACTTTGTTTAATAAAATAAATAGGGAGAAGAGACAATAACTAGCTGACTTAGCGTCACCGATCACAGTTCTATATTCACTAAGTGAATGAAATGCTGATTGCATCGTAGGTACTGACACCCTTCCATAGATCGAGCAGTTCTTCAATTAGGGGCTCAAGGAACAAATCAAAATCTTTTCCTGGAGATTTTGGACCTAGGATGAGTAAAGACATAAAGCAGTTTGCTGGATTCACGCATTCCCATGGTGGGAGATTCAGCGGTGTTAGAAGCACTAGCCACATACTGTACTGCGTACTCATGTTGCCAAATGGATTGAATCCATCGGTAGCTAAGGCAAGCCTCAGGTTCCTCGAATCATCTGCAAAGGTTGGTTCCCTCGTGTCGAACTCCTTCCATGCTTCTCCATCAGCTGGATGGCTCATTACATTATCGACTGGCGTCCTCGTTTTCTTGTGCCATTGTGTTTCCTCAGAAGTGTGCTTTGAAGCAAAAATTCTTTTCAACCTTGGCAAAAGTGGAAAATGTCTCAATACCTTGTGTGGAACCCGCTTGTTCCTAGTTTCATCTTGCCATCTAGACGCCTTGCATACTGGGCACACATTCTCTTTATAATACCTCTTCCGAAACAACACACAATTGTTCTTGCACACATGGATGTTTTCGAAACCAAGGCCCAGTTCTCCAAGATATTTCTTGGCCTCATCATATGATTTTGGCAACTCACTCTGAGGGTATCCTGATGACAACAACTTCAGCATTGTGGAAAATGCTGTATTGCCAATTCGATAACGAGACTTGATATACAACATCATCACCAGAAAAGAGAATTTTGAATGGCTAGATCCCGGGCTAAGTGACTTCTTTGCATCTTCAAGGACTCTTGCAAACCTTGGTTGTTCTCCATCAGCCTCTGCCGCAGCATACAGATCTCCTATCATCTCTGGTACTCCATGATCCTCATCGTAATCATCATCGGCCACATCCACATGTATCCCAAAGTCATGATCACTTCCTTCGACCTCCTGCTCCAAATTTTCAACTACTACAGTATCTGCCGACTCCCCATGATGAATCCACCTGGTGTATGTAGCTGACATTCCATAAATGTGTATATGGTCATTTACATCATCCTGAGGCCGTAAACTTTGATTAAGACATTTGCTGCATGGACAAAGTATGTGGCTGTCTTCGAGGTATCTTTCACTAACAAATTTCATGAACTCTTCAACTCCTTTCACATATGCAGGTGTGAATTGTGTCCCATAAATCCAGCTTCTATCCATCTGTTTTGAGAGTAAAATAAACCTTGCACTCAGTCCTAAAATTAGAGTAAACTCAACAAAATTCAAAAACACATCCAACACATGCATATATATAAAGAAATTAAAAAACAAATCAAACCTTGTACTGCTCTGTCCCACGCACCGGCGCTGCTCTGTCCCACGATCGTCGGCGCTCCTCTGTCCCACGCAAACCGCCGCTGCCCTGTCCCACGCAAGTCGCCGCTGCCCGCCGCTGCTCTCCTCGCCCCACGATCGCCGGTGCTGCTCTGACCGCCCCACGATCACCGACGCTGGTGCACTGACCCATGTGCGCCGCCGCTGCTCTGTCCCACGAGCGCTATATATATAGTTTGCTATGATTGTGAATGAATTGAAAAAAATACGAATGATTACTATTTAACTTTAGGGCCTCAGCGCCTCGCCTCGCCTGGGTCTGGGTGCCTCGCCGCCGTCAGGTCAGTTCATCATGCTCAACGCGATACGCGGCCGATAGGGCATCAGGGTGATAGGAGACGTCGAGTCGAGACTTAGGATTGCAGCAATCTAGGAGATAAAACGACATCCATCCAGCAGCCAGGAAATCATTTTCTATTGGGCTAATAGGCTTGCTAATGGGCGATGTTGCTATTGGGCCAAGGCTTCTGTGCTTACTGCTTAGCTATACGTTTACAAATAGAAAAACATGCATGCCTTTATCACAAAACGACGACTGCTCCAGTGGTAACGCACCAACATGTCTAACAGGAGGTCGCGGGTTCGAATCTCCCTACGCGCACTATTTTTTGGCAAAAAAAAGGGAGGCGGAAGGATGCAGGATCAACTGGACCGTGTGGGCCACGCTGCCCCACTTGTTCGCCGCCACGTCCTTAGGCTGAGACCCGCTGGTGGGACCGCATCGCCACGTCTTCAAGGTTGGGACCCAATGCTGGGACCACATCGCCACGTCCTCGAGGTGGGACCTGCTGGTGGGACCACGACGCCATGTCCTTGAGGTGGTACACGAGCCAAACGATCTATGATGATTTAGTTTTGTTGTTTTATGACGATTCTTTTGTTTTTGTCATTATTCTTCGTGCCAAAGCTCCGTCACTTGTTACTTATGACGAAGCTAGAAATTTCGTCATAGAAAGCGCTTGTTCTATGACGAAATTTGTAAGTGTCACGACTGAATCATCATTGATGAACACATTTCTAGTAGTGTTTCCAATCTTCAACGATGGGCTTACTATAAAGCAAGACGCTAGATGCTCCCTTACCATAGAAACGAGGTAAAACATACAACCTCATAGCAATTTTGCCTTGATTTCATCACACATGCCGTTTGCGTGCACGAGTGAACAAGTCTCTTAAGGTTGATGGTTACTGCTCATGGCCATGGCGGGTTGATAATGATGACAAGGACAGAGGCTCCGACACCAGACAAGCACTTAGCAAGCCGAATCAACTAACCTGTGTGCAAGAAATTCGTACCTGCAATTCACTCCTACCGGGGAGCCGCAAAACGTCGAGCAGCTAGCGTACAACCTCCCCTACACGCCGTCTTCTCGCTCCACCCGGCACGGGTAAGCGACCACAGAGGGAGCTTCTACGAAACCTCCGCACGGCGGCCGCTCTTAACTCCACGAATGGCCCTCCGCCTCCTGACGCCGCACTCCGCCGAGGTCCAACTGTCGGTGCCCAGACCCCCCGAGGGCCGCGCGGGGGACCTTTCAGCCACTGCAGCGCCGAGCTCCCCTCCCTCCAACGAGCTCCGCGGAATCCCTCTCCCTTTGCCACACAACCGTCCGCCCACAAGCTACGCTGGAGATGACCCCATCGGCCTCGTTGGGAGGGCGTGGCAGAGGAGAACGCAGTCGCCCGCTTAGTTGCCCGTCTAGAGACTTGTGGATATCCTAGACTAATCAGCGCAGAAGGCGAAGGATTCGCACGCGTAGAAGGCGCCACCACCATGGCCTGTCCCTCCACAGTCCACGCTCCGCACTTGTGGACCTGCAGTGCCGGACTGCCGGTGCCGTGGACGGTGGCTGAACTGAAGCAACTCCGCTCCGAGCCTCCGGCACCTGGCGAAGATGCGACCGGAGAGCCACTGCTCATCACCATGGCGGGTTAATAACGATGACAAGGACAGAGGCCTCCTACTGAAGCACGTGGTGTGAAAAGAGTAAAGCCTATTTTCCAATCTTCAACGACGGGCTTACTACAAAGCCAGACACTAGCTACTCCCTTACCATAGAAACGAGGTAAAACATACAACCTCATAGCAATTTTGCCTTGATTTCATCACACATGCCGCTTGCGTGGAGCGGTTTTGATATGTTAGCTAATGGTTTCAAAAGAAAGGTTGAAATATGAAAATTGAACTTCAATGGTTGTTAAGATTGAAATCTAGATGCCACCTTAATAGAATTTTGTTAATCTACAAATTCTAATATATTCTTTTGATAGTCTATTTAGAGTAATCCTAAGTAAAATATTTTTACTTTTGCCAACGAATTTTTGTAATAGTAAGATTATAGGCTAGTAGTCTTTCTGCCAACCGGGACTACGAATCTGGGACTAAAGGTCCTGGCCTTTAGTCCCGGGTCACATAACCGGGACTAAAGGTCCATACTCAGAAGAAAAATAAACAAAATTGTAGGGAGACCTCTCTTGTGATGTGTGAGATTCGAACCCAGGACCTCTTTCCTCGCGTATAAACTCCTTACCAATTCAGCTGTACACCACATGTGACAGGGTCCTGGACACTCTACTTTTGAATTGACCTGTGGGGTACCTTTAGTCCCGGGTGGGAGACCTTTAATCCGGGTTGGTGACACCAACCGGGACTAAAGGTTGAAGGACCTTCAGTCCGGGTTGGTAACACCAACCGGGACTAAAGGTGGCCTGCTGCGAAAGCATGCCAGGACAGGGGTCTTTAGTCCCTGTTGATAGCTCCAACCGGGACTAATTCTTCCTTTACTCCCGGACGCAAAAAATACCGAGACTAAAGTCCAAAATCAAAGCGGATGAAAGGTCATTTCTCTACTAGTGTCACTTACAAAGAAATGCAGAACACATCAACTCATGGGAAGGTAACAACAAAGGTGTGAGTGTATTTCGGTCCCGTTCGCTGGTCTGAAATTTGGCTGAAACTGACTGAAAACACTGTTCCGGTTGAATTGTTGTGAGAGGAAAACACTGTTCCGGCTGAAAAAAGAAGACGAACAAGCCGAATATGAGGTAAGCCGAACATTGCCTTCATTAGAAAGAGTATCAATATATCCCGGTCTCCGTATCCATTTGATGTGAGAATAAATAGTGTTACATCTCTTGGTTATTAAGGAGAAATATCAGGTATAAAAGTATATTGCCTTCAACAACTTGCATCTGTGCCTATATGGAAATTTAGGCCCTGGAGAGTGAACACCAGAGGAGGAAAAATATCATTATCCACATAATGGTTTGGACGCTGACAGCAAACAAGGCACACCATAACACGTGTCCCTAAAATAGATAGGATATGCAATAAGCACTAATAACTCGAGATGATTGTAATTAAGACCCAATAATTTAAGAAATGTTGATGCTACTAACCAGTTTATCAACCTTTCAGGTACTTGGCGTTACTTGCATCTCACTAATTGCTACAGCTGGCGTATTTCCATGTTTTGGCTTCAGTAACTTTGCACCTGGTGATAGCTGATGTTAGGATTTGTCCATAGAAATATAGAGTATGCTGGTGGCCCATTGGACAAGAAAGGCGCTAGGCTTTCGCAACCCCGAAGACGGAGGCATTCCAGCGTTTGGAGCTCTCCGGAGCCAGATTCTAGTGATCTCAACCTTGGGCAGCAATAAGGGCCCGTTTAGCACGGCTCGCAGCGGCTTCGGCTTACCCGATAAAACACTGTAGCACCACTGTAGCAAAGCCGGTTTTTTCTCTCCTACTTTTCTGCCTCGCTGTAGCAAAAACGCTGTAGCGCGCGGGGAAAAGCCAGGAAAACTGGCTTCTCCGGCTTCGATGAACAGCACCGATGTCAGTGAGAGGGGAGGGGAGGAGAGAGAAAACCGGCTTTTGCTACAGTACTGCTACAGTGTTTGTCAGATAAGCTGGAGCCACTGCGAGCCATGCCAAACGGGCCCTAAATCTCTAGTGTTCGGAGTGCATCCAGCTGGCCCGAGAGGAGTTGTAGTTTGTCGCATTGAGAAATATATATTCTGCAACCAGTCGAGCTACAGTGCCCGAGTGTACCCTCCGAACGCTCTGATATTTCCCTGAGTGATGGGGGAAGGTTGAGAACCTCTGACAAGCTGCCACACTTCCATATCCTTAGCGATTCAAGGCATGGAAGGAAGTGATCCCTGGTCGATGAAGACAGCTGTGGTACAGCAGCTATGGATGCCATGACGTCAGTGCTAGGCCCTTCATTCAATGTCGGCTTGTCCTCCTTGCCGAATATGGACTAAGAGTATAGGATTTGTTCAAGATATAGCATTTATAAAAAAAAAATCTAAAATTATATTATGTTGGACTTTCTTTCATTCAATAGCTCATAAGGTGTCTTCTCCATCATGGGGTGACAATAGAGTTGTATGCTATAGTAGCAAGCCTTGTTGATTGCTTCGGCCCAAAATGAACGACTCACATTGTACTCACTCAACATTGATCTTGCCATGTCAATCAAAGTTCTATTCTTTCTTTCAACTAGGTCATTTGATTGTGGAGTATACTTGGTCAAAAATTGATGCCTAATTCCAAACTCATCACATAAATCATCCACTCTTGTGTTCTTGAACTCACTTCCATTGTCACTTCTCACTTTCCTGATGGTTGTTTCAAACTCATTATGAATTCTCTTGATGAATGTCTTGAAGGTTGCAAACACATTACTCTTGTCAACAAGAAAGAACACCCATGTGTATCTAGTGAAATCATCCACAATCACAAATCCATATTTGTTTCCACCAATACTAGTATATGTGGTTGGTCCAAGCAAGTCTATGTGCAACAACTCAAATGCCTTAAATGTGCTCATTATGCTCTTCTTAGGATGTGTGTTACCAACTTGCTTTCCGGCTTAACATGCACTACATAGTTTAATCTTCTCAAATGTGACATCTTTCAAGCCTCTAACTAAGTTATGCTTAATCAACTTGTTCAATTATTTCATTCCAACGTGACCAAGCCTTCTATGGCATAACCAACCCATGCTAGACTTAATGAGCAAACATTTTGACAATTGAGCTTCTCTAGCATTGAAATCAACCAAGTATAGATTCTTATATCTAAATTCTTTGAATATCAAGTTAGAGCCATCTACACTTATGATCTCTACATCATCCATACCAAATATGCACTTAAAACTAAGATCACACAATTGAGCTACTGATAATAGGTTGAAGTTTAAGCTCTCTACTAGTAGCACATTGGAAATGCTCAAGTCATTGGATATTACAATCTTACTAAGATATTTGACCTTGCCTTTGCCATTGTCACCAAATATGATACTATCAGTCCCATTGCTCTTATTTTCATTGATTGAATTGAACATTCTTGGATCACCGGTCATGTGTTGTGTGCACCCACTATCAAGCATCCAATGCCTTCCTCCGGCTTTATAATTGACATACAAAAGAAGATCAATTTTTTAGGTACCCAAACTTGCTTGGGTCCTTGAAGGTTAGTTATCAAGGTCTTTGGTACCTAAATGACCTTCTTCTTTGGGCCTACAATTGATGTACCAATGAACTTAGCCTTCACACCATTGGCACCCTTAACAAGCATGTAACAAGAATCAAATCTAATTGAGGATACATTAGGTTGTTTGTTCTTGTTAGTCTTGCAATATTGCTCTATATGCCCAACTTGCTTGCATCTATTGCAAAACCGACCATTGCCCTTTACAAAGCCAGCTTTGGGAGTGACAAGGTCCACCTTGCCTTTCTTAGGGGGTATAGCCTAATCCCTCTTTGTTGAAAGAAAACCTTTGGTTATCAAGCACTTTAACAAGCGGGCATCTCCACCATAGGTATTGCCTAAGGCACGAGAGAGCAGGAGTACGAGGAGGTGATCGAGGAGTATGAGGAGGAGGTTATCGTATAGGAGGAAGCCTCGGAGCCACCGGCGACTGACTTAGCTGACACCCCGCCTGCCCAAGGCAAGCCCCGGTACATAACCCTTATTTTGAATAATCACTGGATATATATATATGTGATGTGCATTTACGTTACAGGATTTATATTGAAACAACATGCATAGATAAACCTACCTATGAGTTCTACTAGCATAGATCGAGTAGCTGCTATGCTTAGGCTACCAGTAGCTTGAGTAACCTGTCGTTACTCACAATAGGTGATTATTATTATTACTCTCATGATAAAATGGTGAAAGGAAATGGAGACGGGGCAGGGATATGGTATGGGTATTGGTGGGTGTAATAGGTTGTGTCTGGCAGCCAACAGGTGAAAGGTCCTAATATGGCTAGAGGGGGGGTGAATAGCCTATTTAAAAATCTACAAACCAACTAGAACAATTTGATTAGTATGACAAATAGGGAAATGCAAACTTGCTCTAGCTCTACAAGGGTTGCAAGCCACCTATCCAACAATTCTAGTTACTATGATCACTAGACACACAATTTACTTAGTTACTACTCACTAAGAGCTCTCACACTTGCTACACTAAAGAGCTCCACTAGATGAACTTAAGCGATAAAGCAAGCTCTCAATTCTAGCTACACTAAAGAGCTTGCTACAACTAGTTTGCAGGAATATAAATGAGTAAGTAAGGTAATTATACCGCCACGTAGAGGAGTGAACCAATCACAAGATGAATACCAATTTAGGGCATGTTTGGAATGCGGGATTTTTTCCCCATTCCTGCGTTTTTTCTGTGAAATTGAACTGATTCCTGTGTAATTCCTGTGAAATTCCTGCGTTCCAAATAGGCCCTTAATCACCGGGAGAATACCAAAGGGCAAGAGACAACCAATTTTTCTCCCGAGGTTCACGTGCTTGCCGACACGCTAGTCTCTGTTATGTCGACCAACACTTGGAGGTTCAACGGCTAAGAGGTATTGCACGAACCTCGTCCACACAATTGGACACCGCAAGAACTTATCCACAAATAAGATAACTCAATGACACGAATAATCCACTAGAGTTACCTTTCGGTGCTCCGCCGGGGAAGGCACAAGACCCCTCACAATCACCACGATCGGAGTCAGAGACAATCACCAACCTCTGCTCGACGATCCTCGCTGCTCCAAGCCGTCTAGGTGGCGGCAACCACCAAGAGTAACAAGTGAATCCCGCAGCAAAACACGAACACCAAGTGCCTCTAGATGCAATCACTCAAGCAATGCACTTGGATTCTCTCCCAATCTCACAAAGATGATGCATCAATGATGGAGATGAGTGGGAGGGCTTTGGCTAAGCTCACAAAGTTGCTAGATTAATACAAATAGCCAAGACAGTGAGCTAGAGCCGACCACATGACTTTAAAATAGATCCCCCAACGAAATAGAGCCGTTGGCTCCTCAGTCCTCTGAAATTCGGGCTGATCGGACGCGCCAGTCAGATTGACCGGATGCTGCACCCTATGTCCGATCGCCTGATGATTGCCACGTGTCATCAGCTTCAAATGCTGAGCGCCCAATCTTAACAGCTAGTCTGCTTCATGCCACGTGTTAAGTTGCGATCGGACGCGCTGCTCAAAGTGATCGGACGCTCCATCACTGGAGTCCGGTCGTTTCCAGCAAGGTTTCAGAGATGGTTTTTCGCGATCGGACGCGTCCGATCACAGGTGACTGGACGCAGCACAGAGTCCGGTCCTTACTGGCTTGTTCTGATGCTTGCGTCAGCGTACGTCATAGTCTGACCGGACGCACCCCAGTGCGTCCGGTCCTTTTTCTTCTCAGCGTCCGGTCAAAGGACCGAGGGCGGCCTTCACTGCGCACCACTGACCGGACGCAGGGTCAGAGTCCGATCACTGCCCAAGGCAGAGTCCGGTCAATACGAAATAACTCCTTTTGACCCCTAAACTTCACCACCCTTGATCAAATGTGCCAACCACCAAGTGTATCACCTTGTGCACGTGTGTTAGCATATTTTCACAAATATTTTCAAGGGTGTTAGCTTTCCACTAGATCCTAAATGCATATGCAACGGGTTAGAGCATCTAGTGATACTTTGATAACCACATTTCGATACGAATTTCACTCCTCTTAATAGTACGGCTATCGATCATAAATGTGATCACACTCGCTAAGTGTCTCGATCACTAAATCGAAAGGCTCCTATCAATTTTTCCTTTGCCTTGAGCTTTTTGTATTTCTCTTTTTTCATTTTCAAGTCCAAGCACTTGATCATTACCATGACATCACCATCATCATGCCATGATCTTCATTTGCTTCATCACTTGGAATATGCCACCTATCTCATAAATCACTTTGATAAACTAGATTAGCACTTAGGGTTTCATCAATTCACCAAAATCAAACTAGAGCTTTCAACGGGGCATAGCTTGGTTACACTGTTTTCTCTATTCGTGTCGGTTAAGGACCGTCCGTTGCTGTGGATGGTAGTCAGGTCATAGATTTATTATTCTGAGCACATACTTATTTATGGGAGCGAGAAGGCTCGTTGCTCTTTTGTCGTGGGTTCCGGCTCAAAGGTATGACACAATTGCAATGCAGCCAAGTGATAGCTGTTTTAATTGCGTCTCTAGGCATGCAAGGAATAATGAATGTTGGACATGCAAATTTGTGAATGAATTGATCATGTTACGAAATGCATTCCATACTGTCTGAAATAGGAAACAGTGATCTGTCAATGGCAACAGAACTAAAATTTGTCCTTCATGTAATCAGATATGAGGAATTGGTCTCTAACACGAGACATAATGAGCATGCACACCATATAGTGATACAGAAATACTCTAACTGTAGCAAAAATATCTATCTTGTAATAAATTGCAAGTCCCAAAAAGAATCCTTGATGCCTCAAACACACCAGTATTCTAATCCGAACCGAAGTCCAATCAGATCAGGAATCTGGTGTGGGTTCAAGCGCATTGGTACCTAGCATTGTCCATCCAAGACATGAACAACGAGCATGACCAGCACAGGCACTGCCCCTCAGCATTCTCGACCTGGAGCCTCACCTCCCACGAATCAGGCCGCCGAAGCCGTGATTTCCTCGCACTGGTGACCGGAGCTGTGGTCGCCTACCAGGCAGCGGGCCACCGGAGCCACCGTAGAGGCCTTCACATGGCAGGCCGCCTCTCACATGACGTATAGGGATAGATAGAATTTGTTCTTTCTGGCATTTAGGTGAGCACCTTGCAAACGATGTCCCTGGGTTTGCCGTACAAGCAAGAAAACCTGTGTGTAAATCAAGCACGGAAGCTGTGGGTTGATGCAAGCAAGCTCAATCTCCAGGGCTGCTGCTCGCTCCATCGCGTGCTCGACGTGGCAGCTGGTCGCTTGATGCGGCTGTTTTCCGGCACGCTCGTCGAAGGCTGCTCCTTGTGTGCTCGAGCGGGGTTGCTTGCCTGCACGCTCGCCGCCAACTACTGCTCATCGCGCGCTCGAGCTGGCAACTCCACTCTGGCCCGGAGCTTGCATCCGCCGACCTCACTGTCCCAAGCGAGCTCGCCGGCGCCTCAACATTGCCGGCTCCGTCGACTCGCATTGGAGAACTGGGGCTGGGGCTGTGGTGGCTGGTGAACACAAGCGAGCCTCGTGGAGGACGACCATGCGGAGAGGGAGATAAAGCATGGGCGGTAGGGAAAAGGCGAGGTGGAGCGGACGTCCACCGGGGAACAAGCACCTCTCGCCGCCATCCCCGTCCGATCTGCGGCGGCGGCATGAGCATAGGAGGACGACGACGTCGACACAGGGGCGGATGGTGAAGAGAGATCCAGCAAGGGAGGTTGGAGGAGCCAACGAGTTTCCGGACCACGGCCGGCGAGCGGCGCGGCAGGAGCCAACTGAGAATGGAACGGCGGGCGCTAGGCGACGGCGGATGATGGCCTGATGGGGCCCAGATGGAGGAGGGGGTGGATGGGGACTGAGGAGTGAAATGCTAGGCCGCCAGGCGAGGTGGGTGACGTGCACCTGGCCCACCTGTCGGCGCGCACGGGGAGAAAGACGGAGCGGGGAGCACGCTGAAGTGCTGAAGGCAGGAGCAGGAGCAGGAGCAGGAGGCAGGTTGGATTGGGGTTGACGTCTCCTGTTTCGTTTTTTTAGGAGTCGAGATTGATCTGGAAACAAATAAGATAGTTGATTTCATCAAGTTTGGTGTGGGCAATGTTGTTCAACCTGTTCGCATTATCGTATCAGCCATGCTTATCAGTCATGATACAGTATTTTTCTTTCATAACAAAACAGCATCAGTCGGCTTATAAGCTACAGAAATGATCTAAGCGAACAGGGTGGTTATTGTCACCGGAGGGAGGAACACTGGTCGTGTTGGTGTGATAGAAAACAGGAAGAAGCACAAGGAAAGTTTTGAGACCATTCATGTGGAGGATGCCATGGGCCATGCCTTTGCCACCCGCATGGGCAATGTGTTCACAATAGGCAATGGCAACAAAACCATGGTTGAGTCTCCCCAAGGGCAAGGGTATTAAGCTCAGCATCATTGAGGAGCAGAGAAAGCAGGGTGCTGCTGCTCAGGCTGCTGGGAATGCTTAAGTAGTTTGCATAAAGTTTGTTGTAACATTGACTTCAATGAAAATATGCCTTGCATTTGAGTTTGTGGCTGAAATGTAACCCTTCTAAGCTAGGAGTAATTAGTATTTTAAAATACTGTAGACATCTATCTACCAGGTTTACATCATCTCATGGCCAAGTCATTTCAGAAATTTTAATTTTGTTCCATTCTAGATTTTGTTGTGCTATCTTAATAATTTGCGTTGTTCAACTTCAACTTAGATGAATGAGTTAAAAGGTTTGGTTTTTGTTCTTGACAGTTCATTTCGTGATGAAGGAATGAATTTATCTGTTTATGCGGCTTTGTTTGTTGTTGCGAAGAACCCAATGCTGTGCACTAAACAATGCTCACACTTATGTATCGCTGTGCACCTGCGAGCACGAAATAAGCCAGTATCTGCTGCTTGTAACTTGAAACGTATTTGTAGAATCTCATTTAACCCGGAAGTTGGTTATCTTCTCTGCACAAAGCATCACAGCTGTAATCATTTCAAACACCAAGTTAGCATCGTTTGATTGTATTATTCTTTAGGTTGTTTTCGTGTGGCTGGATTTCAAACCGACTATTTTTGTGTGTCGATAGCATTACTGTGGAACCGGTCAGCTACTTATGTCCAATGACAACTAGCAATTTTTCATAAACAATTGACAATAGCAACTAGCAATTTTTCATAAACATTAGAGCCATTACAAGCCAAGTCTCTCTGCCGAGCTCACTTAAAAAGAAATGCCATGCTTGCAGTTCATTTGTGAAATGCAGAACTCATCTGTTAGATTAATTTGGGCCAGGCCCATTATTTATTCTAATTAATCAAATAAACTTCAAAGGCCCACAATTATTATTAAGTGCAAAGTGATTAGTACCATATGGGAAATTCACTAAAAAAGGTTATCAACTTAAATAGTGAGTCTTAGGACTCTTACATAGACAAGTTGAGAGGGAGAACCGGGAGGCCACACGCGCGCCGCCGCCGCCGAGCCGGGCCGGGGCCTGGGCCTGGGAATTGCGCGGCTATAATAAGGGGAGGGCGCCCCTGTTCCAGGTGTGCGAGACCCGACTCTTCCTCTGCATCTCCGACCGGAGTCCTGGGAATTGCGCGGCTATAATAAGGGGAGGGCGCCCCTGTTCCAGGTGTGCGAGACCCGACTCTTCCTCTGCATCTTCGACCGGAGTCCCCTGTAGCAGGCCTCCGGAACTTCCCCCGTTAAGCGTACCTGCACGGGTAGACGGGGAATCAAGTTTTTGGGGAGCGCCGGCTTCCCGGTGCGACTGCTGCCCCGTCTGCAGTTTCCTGTTCGGGGGCTTTTGCTTCCTGACGGGAGAGTCTCGTTCTACTGCTCCGACGCCGCACCTGCAGGAGCTTCCCGTGCCACTGCTCCGACACCGCACCTGTAGGAGCTTCCCGTGCTACTGCTGTGACACCGCACCTGCACGAGCTTCCCGTGCCACTGCTCCGACACCGCACCTGCAGGAGCCTCCCGGCGCGACCTCCTCTGCAACATGGTGGACACGAGGAGGACTGGTGGCCGCACCAACACCAACGACGGAGAAGATGGTGGCTCACTATCCGCGGGTACCGGCAGTCCCACCCTAGGGTATAAATCTAATCCCACTGTGCGTTATTGTTCATATGCTATTCTGTTAGCGTTTTTAGCACACTTGGTTGCTGCACTGTTAAATACTATCTGCAGTAGTGGTGCTGTTATAGTATGGTTAGTGGTACTGTTACTATTGTTTAAGTCGTATTTATGGATTAATATAAGTCGTAAATTGACCAAATGTTCAACAATCCAAAAACTTGATAGGTCATTTTCGGCTGCTAGTTTTGCTGCGTCACTAAAACCACCACCATTGAAAGATGATGGATCCAACTATAAAGTGTGGCGTGTCCGCTCCAAGCTGTGGTTCACTAGTATGCGTTGTGAGCACGTGATCAAGGGGAAACGCATTGAACCTCCTTTCTCTCACGAGGAGGAGATTAAGTTCAATGAGGCAGATAACTTGTTCAAGGGGGGTCTCATCAGCATATTAGCTGAAACCATGGTGCAAGTGTACATGGATATGGACACTGGCAAGGACATGTGGGATGCACTTGAGGCCAAGTTCGGTGTTGTCGATGCTAGCACTGAATTGTACATCATGGAGAAGTTCTATGACTACAAGATGGTCGATGACCGATCTGTAGTAGAGCAGGCTCATGAGATACAGATGCTGGCAAAGGAACTCCAGAACAATGAGTGTGAGTTGCCTGACAAGTTTGTGGCCGGCGGTATCATCGCTAAGCTGCCACCTACTTGGTCGAGCTTTGCCACTACTCTAAAGCACAGGAGGCAAGTGTTCAGTGTGACTGATCTCATTGCTACTCTTGGTGTGGAGGAGAATGCTAGGGCAAAGGACACTCATGGCAAGAAAGCGCATGAGGAAAGTTCTAGCGCCAATCTGGTGCAAAAGAAGAACTTTCATGCCGCACAGAGGAAGAAGAAAAACAGGCCTGCAGTCAAGCCTAAAGCTGCAACTTTTAAGAAGAAGGGCAAGGAAAAAGAAAAGGACCTTTGCTTTGTCTGCGGTGCATCTGACCATTGGGCAAAAGAGTGCCCTGACCGTAAGGACAAGCAGAAGAAGTCCGCAAACATGGTTGTTAGCGAATCTGGAGGATCTGGGTACGGTAATCATCTACCTACAGTATTTTCAGTGTCTCTCGCCTGAGTGGTGGGTTGACACGGATGCTAACATTCATGTTTGTTCTGATGTTTCTTTGTTTTCTTCTTATCAGGAACAAAGAGGTTGCTCCTTGCTGATGGGAAACGGTACGCATGCTGCTGTACTTGGTGTTGGTACGATCAATCTGAAGTTTACTTCGGGAAAGATCGTGCAGCTAAAGAACGTACAGCATGTCCCCTCCATTAAGAAGAATCTCGTTAGTGGATCTCTATTATGTAGAGATGGCTTTAGACTTGTATTTGAGTCCAATAAATGTGTTGTATCCAAGTATGGAACCTTTGTTGGAAAAGGCTATGAAAGCGGAGGCTTGTTCCGCTTCTCTTTGATGGATTCTTGTGATAAAATTATGAACCATATGAGAAATGATAATGAGTCTAATGTTTGGCATTCCCGACTCTGTCACATCAATGTTGGTTGTATGACGCGCTTAGCTAGTTTAAAATTAATCCCTAAAATCGATCTGGTCAAAGGGTCTAAGTGCCATGCTTGTGTTCAAGCGAAGCAACCTCGTAAGCCTCACAAGGCTGTGAAAGAGGCGAGAAATTTGGCACCGCTAGATCTCATTCATTCTGATCTGTGCGAGATGAATGGTGTATTGACCAAAGGAGGAAAGAATATTTCATGACTCTTATTGATGATAGCACTAGATTTTGCTATGTGTACTTGCTAAAAACAAAGGATGAAGCAATGCATTATTTTAAAATCTATAAAGCTGAAGTAGAGAACCAATTGGAAAGAAAAATCAAACGGTTGAGGTCTGACCGTGGGGGAGAATACTTTTCACATGAGTTTGATTCATTCTGCGAGGAACATGGAATTATTCATGAGAGGACGCCTCCATACTCCCCCCAATCCAATGGGATTGCCGAACGAAAGAATCGCACTCTAACTGATTTGGTTAACGCCATGTTAGACACTGCGGGACTTTCCAACAAATGGTGGGGTGAGGCTATATTGACGGCATGTCATGTCCTGAATAGAGATTCTACAAAGAATAAAGAAGTAACACCATTCGAGGAATGGGAAAAGAAAAGGTTGACTCTCTCATACCTACGCACTTGGGGATGCTTGGCCAAGGTGAATGTGCCAATCGTCAAAAAGCGCAAACTTGGACAAAAAACTGTAGATTGTGTGTTCCTCGGTTACGCTTTACACAGCATCGGCTATAGATTCCTAGTTGTAAGCTCTGGAGTACCTGACATGCGTGTTGGTGCAGTGATTGAGTCTAGAGATGCTACATTCTTTGAGAATGAATTTCCTATGAGAGAAAATGAACCTAGCACATCTAGTCAAAAACTTGTTGATTCCCCCGTGGCGCCAACAGAACATCTTGAACAAACATGTGTTGAGAATCTAGAGGAGGATAATAGTGGAGCTACTCGAAAGAGTAAGAGACAGAGGACTATAAAGTCTTTTGGTGATGATTTCACTATATACCTCGTGGATGACACTCCAAGCACCATTGCTGAGGCATTTTCCTCTCCCGACGCTGACTACTGGAAGGAAGCAGTGCGAAGTGAGATGGATTCAATTATGACCAATGGAACTTGGGAGATTGTTGATCGTCCTTACGGATGCAAGCCTGTAGGATGTAAATGGGTGTTCAAGAAAAAGCTTAGGCCTGATGGTACGATTGAAAAGTACAAGGCAAGGCTTGTGGCTAAGGGTTATACCCAGAAAGAAGGCGAGGACTTCTTTGATACTTATTCACCAGTGGCCCGATTGACCACAATCCGAGTACTGCTTGCCCTGGCTGCGTCTCATGGTCTTTTCGTTCATCAGATGGATGTTAAGACAACTTTCCTAAATGGGGAGCTAGATGAGGAGATCTACATGGATCAGCCTGATGGCTTCGTAGTAGAAGGTCAAGAAGGAAAGGTGTGTAAATTATTGAAGTCTTTGTATGGCCTAAAATAAGCACCTAAGCAATGGCATAAAAAGTTTGATAAAACTATGACATCTGCTGGTTTTGTTGCGAATGAAGCCGACAAATGTGTGTACTACCGCTATGGTGGGGGAGAAGGAGTAATCCTGTGCTTGTATGTGGATGACATACTAATCTTTGGGACAAGCCTCAATGTGATTGAGGAAGTCAAGGACTTTCTGTCAAAGAGCTTTGACATGAAGGATTTGGGAGTGGCTGATGTGATACTAAACATCAAACTTCTAAGGGGAGAAAATGGTGGGGTAACACTTGTACAAACTCACTATGTGGAAAAGGTACTGAGTCGCTTTGGTTATAGTGACTGCAAGCCCGTGTCCACTCCCTATGATCCAAGCGTGATCCTGAGAAAGAACCGAAGAATAATGAGGGATCAGTTGAGATACTCCCAAATCATCGGCTCGCTAATGTACTTGGCTAGTGCAACGAGGCCTGACATCTCATTTGCTGTGAGCAAATTAAGCCGGTTTGTTTCAAATCCAGGAGATGATCACTGGCGTGCTCTTGAAAAAATATTGCGCTATCTAAAGGGAACGTCGAGCTTTGGCATTCACTATACGGGGTACCCGAAGGTACTCGAGGGCTATTGTGATGCAAATTGGATATCTGATGCTGATGAGTTAAAAGCCACAAGTGGATATACATTCACACTTGGAGGTGGCGCTGTTTCCTGGAAGTCTTGCAAGCAGACCATCTTAACAAGGTCAACAATGGAAGCAGAACTTGCAGCACTTGATACCGCTACTGTTGAGGCTGAATGGCTCCGTGAGCTCCTTATGGATTTGCCGGTGGTTGAAAAACCTGTGCCCGCAATTTCTATGAACTGTGATAACCAAACAGTAATTATCAAGATAAACAGTTCAAAGGACAACATGAAGACCACTAGGCATGTAAAGCGGCGGTTAAAATCTGTCAGAAAATTGAGAAACTCTGGAGTAATAGCATTGGACTATGTCCATACGTCTAAAAATCTGGCAGATCAATTTACTAAGGGACTATCGCGTAATGTGATAGATAGTGCATCGAGTGAGATGGGACTGAGACCCACATGAAGTTCTATCGTGGTGGCAACCTGTCCTATGTGATCGGAGATCCCGTGAATTAGGATGGTGAAACAAGCTATGGGTAGACTGAGGGAAGAGACCCTTTTTAATAAAGGTCAATCTCTTGAGTAATGCACTTCTCTTCCTATCTGTATGGCAGGTTGGTAAATACCTCAATGTGATCCGAGTGGCTTAATGAGAAGCAAAGATGTCGGCCTACAGGGCATCTTAAAGGAACACACCTATGTGAGTTCGATTGCTAGTCGCAATCTATGAGATGTGGGTGATCTCTAGATACTCATGAATAGGCCAGGAGTATGACTTATATGCTCCAACCAGAGGGGATGCTACAGGTAGCCTAGTATCAGTAAAGGAATCGAGTGAGCCTCACTTTGCACAAAACTGTTAATTCAAGGCATAGTCCATTGGTCAGTTGTAAATGAGTGTAAACTCCTTTTCTAGATGGATGTTCAACTTAACAGTCTCCATCGAAACACTGGTATATCAAACAAGCTCAGATCTGAAGACATTAACTGTGGGCTTCTGAAGTTTGGTGGGGATTGTTAGATTAATTTGAGCCAGGCCCATTATTTATTCTAATTAATCAAATAAACTTCAAAGGCCCACAATTATTGTTAAGTGGAAAAGTGATTAGTACCATATGGGAAATTCACTAAAAAGGTTATCAACTTAAATAGTGAGTCTTAGGACTCTCACATAGACAAGTTGAGAGGGAGAACCGGGAGGCCACACGCGCGCCGCCGCCGCCGAGCCGAGCCGCGCCGCCCGCGCGCGCGACGCGACGCGCTGGGCCGGGCCGGGCCGGGGCCGGGGCCGTGGCCTGGTTTGGCCTGGTTTTGTCGCTTGGCCCAACCAAAACCCTAGCCGCCGCAGCCAACTCCCAACGCTCAATCACCCTGTCCAGGTTCATTCCCCCGACAGGGCCTAACGGACAGATGGGGAATTGCGCGGCTATAATAAGGGGATGGCGCCCCTGTTCCAGGTGTGCGAGACCCGACTCTTCCTCTTCCTCCTCTCCGCAACATCTGAGCGCTGAGCTGTTCGTCTGCATCTCCGACCGAAGTCCCCTGCGCGCACAGGGAGCCGCAGCCAACTCCCAACGCCCAATCACCCTGTCCAGGTTCATTCCCCCGACAGGGCCTAACGGACAGATGGAGAATTGCGCGGCTATAATAAGGGGAGGGTGCCCCTGTTCCAGGTGTGCGAGACCTGACTCTTCCTCTTCCTCCTCTCCGCAACATCTGAGCGCTGAGCTGTTCGTCTACATCTCCGACCGGAGTCCCCTGCGCGCACAGGGAGCTTCGGTAGCAGGCCTCTGGAACTTCCCCCGTCAAGCGTACCTGCACGGGTAGGCGGGGAATCAAGTTTTTGGGGAGCGCCGGCTTCCCGGTGCGACTGCTGCCCCGTCTGCAGTTTTCTGTTCGGGGGCTTCTGCTTCCTGACGGGAGAGTCTCGTTCTACTGCTCCGATGCCGCACCTGCAGGAGCTTCCCGTGCCACTGCTCCGACACCGCACCTGCAGGAGTCTCCCGGCGCGACCTCCTCTGCAACATGGTGGACACGAGGAGGACTGGTGGCCGCACCAACACCAACGACGGAGAAGATGGTGGCTCACTGTCCGCGGATACCGGCAGTCCCACCCTAAGGTATAAATCTAATCCCACTGTGCGCTATTGTTCATATGCTATTCTGTTAGCGTTTTTAGCGCACTTGGTTGCTGCACTGTTAAATACTATCTGCAGTAGTGGTGCTGTTACAGTATGGTTAGTGGTACTGTTACTATTATTTAAGTCGTATTTATGGATTAATATAAGTCGTAAATTGACCAAATGTTCAACATCATCATGGGGAGATAAAAACAGCCAGGATGTATATGTATTCCATGGGAAATAGTTCCAATATCCAGTCTCTGCATCCATTTGATGCGAGAATAAATAGTGTTACATCTCATGTTTGCCAAAGAGAAATGCGATAATGAATAATGTTACATCTCCTGCTTGTCAAACAGAAATTTAGGCCCTGGAGGGTGAACATCATAGGAGGAAAAGTAACATTATATACATGATGGTTTGGCTGTTGGCAGTAAACAAGGCACATCAGTCCCTGCAATAGATAGGTTATGCAGCTTCATGGTGATTCATAGGAGCACTAATAACTCGAGACGATAGTAATCGAAACCCAAGAATTTAATAAGAAACGTTGATGGTACTAACCTGTTTATTAACCTTTCTTGTGCTCCTCGTTATTTCCAATCCCAGCTCACTAATTTCTACAGCTCGAATATTTCCATGTCTTTGGCTTCAGTAGCTTAGCACCTGGTGATAGCTAATATTAGGATTTGTCCCTAAAAATTTATAGTAACATGAAAAAGCGTACAGCGAGAAGATTAGAGTATATTGCTACTGAATTGTACAGAGTAGCTCAATTCTTTCTGAAACGAAAAACAGACATATTACACTTTTGTGCATCCTAATAGTGAAGTTTAAGCCTAACACTGGCTCCCGATTTTAGAACTCAATGTTAGTTTCCTGAACTTCAACTAGTCAAATTTCGTCAGCTAGACAGGAGAAATACCAATTAAATTGGCAAGTACAAATCTTCGTTGGCATCTCTGTTATAAAGGTAACATTAGTCTTGTGTACAACTACCTCTTTAGTAATGTTTGCTATTTAGAAAGTCAAAGTGGCATCATTAAGTGATAAAAAAACTTGCAAGCATAGGAACTCGTATGAGCTTCAATGGAAATTCAGGGATTAACGAGATGAATAGAAAGGCACCACAGTCATGTATGGTTGTGTGCTGCACTTTTCTCCAACGAAAATAGTATCAACATTTGTACACCCGAATAGGTCCACTATGAAAATATATGATATGATTAATCTAATCATGTTTATTTGGTATCACAATACTATTATTGTTTCGTATATCTTTGGTTGAAATTGAGATTGTTTGGCCCTTCGAAATGCGAGATGAAGACTTATTTTGAGACGGAGGGAGTATTTGCTACATAGAAAGTCAAAGTGCCATAATTAAGTGATACTACAGAACTTGCAAGTATAGGAACGTTCTTATGAATTTCAGTGGAATTCAGGGATTAATGACAAGAACAGAAAGGCACCACAATCATGTGTGGTGTGCTGCACTTTTCTCCAATGAAAAACATAAGCTCATTAATGGTTCTATTAGGATCAAAGCAAAAATAGCACACCGGCGACTACGTAGTTGATCAGTGAACATTCAACCGCACATGTATATTCAAATGATAAATATATCTCAGGACCTAAACGAGATACTACATGCATGCTTAAGCTAATTGATATATATTTATAGATAGCAAGTAGGAGCTTTGACGAGGACAATCCACACGAGCAGACGATTCTATGCAATTGATGGTGAAATAGCAAAGTTATAGTTTAGTGGGTACCTTCGTAACGAGCATCCAGATATTTTTCCTCGAGGCTGTCCAGTCGCTGCCGCAAGGACGAAGGGAGCGACTTTATACCTGGGCAGTCTGTAATTGTAAGCTCACGAAGACATGAGTATGCTGATGGCCCATCGGGCAAGAAAGGCGCTAGGCTTTCGCAATCCCGAAGACGGAGGCATTCCAGCGTTTGGAGCTCTCCGGAGCCAGATTCCAGTGATCTCAACTCTGGGCACCAATAAATCTGTAGTGTTCGGAGTGCATCCAGCTGGCCCGAGAGGAGTTGTAGTTTGTTGCATCCCAAAATATATATTTCCCTGAGGGACGGGGGAAGGTTGAGAACCTCTGACAAGCTGCCACACCTCCGTATCCTTAGCGATTCAAGGCATGGAAGGAAGTGATCCCTGGTCGATGAAGTCAGCTGTGGTACAGCAGCTATGGATGCCATGACGTCAGTGCTAGGCTCTTGATTCAATGTCGGCTTGTCCTGTTGCTTGCCGAATATGGACTCAAGCGCTTGTTTAGTTTCATCAAATTCTCAACTTTGACACTATGCAAAAAGAAGATTTCTCGTCACATCAAACTTATGGTACATGTATGGAGTACTAAATGTTGACGAAATCAAAAACTAATTGCACAATTTAGTTGTACTTTACGAGACGAACGTTTTGAGTAACGATTGGACAATTATTATCAAATAAAAACGAGACGCTACCGTACGCTACAGTGTTAATCTCTAGAGACTTGAGGTTGGGCAGAAGTTGGCTCCTTTCTGATGCTGGTTGGCCAGGAGCAGCTCGTGCGTATCCAGTCAGATCATTGCAGTCCCGAATCACCAGATTCCTCAAGGATACCAAGCTCTGGAACTCCTCCGGCCAGTAGACCAGTGCATCGCAGTAAATAAATTTCAGATCTTGGAGCTGTACAAAACATGTCCATACTGCTCGGCCTTGTTCACTTTGCAAAAAAAAGTGAACCTGATGAATAGTACCACTTTCGTTTTATTTGACAAATATTATCCAATCGTGGACCAACTAGGCTCAAAAGATTCATCTCGTGATTTTCAACTAAACTGTGTAATTAGTTATTTTTTTACCTACATTTAATACTCCATACAAACGGTTAAAAATTGATGTGATGAAGAAAATAAAAAAACTTAAAATTTAGATGGCATCTAAACAAGGCCCTAATATGTTTGAGTGGAAGAGGAAGTGGCAGCCCCACCCTAGCTCCAGTCTTGTCAGAGTGGATTTAATGTTGTTGCTGTCCGCCAGCTCAAACGCACCGTGCTCAGCTGGTAAGGCTGTTTCTGCATCTTTGAAAGACATCGCCAGTTCGGACAGTGAATCAATAACTATAGGAATTGCTGCTAAGAAGATCTGCTGGTGGCCTTCTCGTATTGTTAATGAGCTGAGCTTTGGTCCCTCCGGTAAAGTTGTCAACTCTGGGCTTCCATCAATCAAAACAGTCTCAAGATCAGGGAACGTCCACTGTTCACTATTAATTACTTCCGTGACCCCCCAGCTCTTAAAATTTATTAAATCACGGAACGTGAGTGTCTTTAATTTTGGAAACAATGGCCGTGTTGTAATATCACTACGGCCAATTAATGGTTCCAAAGATAATGTACCTGCTGGTAATGCTGTCATCTTTGGGCAGTCACCAATCCATAACTCTTCAAGATATGGGAACATCGTGTCTCCTTGAGTCGCCCCAACTTGTTCCCATCTCTCAAAATTCTCCAATCCCTCAAGTTCAAGTACCTTCAACGCCGGAAATGCTGAGCGTGCATTTTCATAATCTTCACCACAAAATTCTTGGAGCAATGGTCCTTCCGGTAGTGCTATCAGATTTTTGCAATCGAGAACTGATAAATCTTCAAGGCACGGAAATATTATCTGTTGTCCTTGAGTTGCTTCATCAGCTGACCCCCATTTCTGAAATTTATCTAACCCTTTCAACTTTAGCACCTTCAATGCCGGAAACGCTGACCATGTTTTGATATCACTACGGCCAACTGATGGTGCCAAAGATGATGTACCTGCTGGTAATGCTGTCATCTTTGGGCAGTTACCAATCCATAACTCTTCAAGATGTGGGAACATCGTGTCTCCTCCTTGAGTTGCCCCAACTTGTTCCCATCTCTCAAAATTCTCCAATCCCTCCGGTTTAAGTACCTTCAACGCCGGAAATGCTGAGCGTGCCTTTTCATAATCTTCACCACACAATTCTTGGAGCAATGGTCCTTCAGGTAGTGCTATCAGATTTTTACAATCGAGAACTGATAAATCTTCATGGCACGGAAATATTATCTGTTGTCCTTGAGTTGCTTCATCAGCTGACCCCCATTTCTGAAATTTATCTAACTCTTTCAACTTTAGCACCTTCAATGTTGGAAATGCTGAGCGTGCCATTTTATAATGTACCCCACACAGTTCTTCGAGCAGTGGAGCTTCTGGTAGAGCTATCAATTCTTGGCAGCTGCGAATTGATAACTTTTCAAGATGAGGGCCTTGTTTAGATCACCCCAAAATTCCAAGTTTTTTCACTCTCTCTCCATCACATCAATTTTTAGCCACTTGCATGGAGCATTAAATGTAGGTAAAAAAAATAACTAATTGCACAGTTTAGTTGGAAATCACGAGATGAATCTTTTGAACTTAGTTGGTCCACGATTAGACAATATTTACCAAATAAGACGAAAGTGCTACTATTCATCGAGTTGAAATTTTCTTCAATCTAAACAAAGCCGAGGAAACATTATCTCGTGTCCTTGAGTGGCTTCGACTGCCTCCCATCCATCAAAGCTCTTTAGATATTTTAATTTGAGTACCTTTAATGCTGGAAATGCTGACCGTATCTCAGTATGATTTTGACTGCATGATGGTCCAAGTGGTGCTGCTTCTGGTAATGCTGTCAGCTTTTCACATTTCTGAATGCACAACTTCTTGAGATGAGGAAATATTACCTGCTCTCCTTGGAGCCAGTTTACTTCACACCATCTATCAAAAGCAGGCAGTCTGACCAGCATAAGCTCCTTTAGATTAGGAAAATTGAAGAATGTACCACCACTGCACAAGCATTGCAATTCTTCCAATCCTTCCAAACATAGAACTTGTAGAGCTGGCACTTGCCGCAGTGGTGGAAGATTCTTCGACTTCTTACAATCATAAAGATGAAGCTCAACCATGTTTGGCAGCATACCAATCCACACTGGGAAACTGGTTCCTAGGTAATCATTTATCCTTAGAGCCGTGAGTCCATGAGGAGCTTCCAGACCTTCTAGGATCTTATGACAGTGTGGTTTCTCCTCCTCGGTTGGTGTCCATCTTAATGACAGTGCTATGAGTTCCTTTTTATTTCCAAGATTGGCCATCTTCGCATCAATTGCTTCTGTCACATTTTCAAGTTGACTAAGCATTAGTGAACCACCAAGGTTATTTAAATGCTGCAGCTCTCCGATACTACTGCAATCAGACCCTACACCCACTACAAAATTAGTGAGTGTTTGCAAGGAAGTGAGTTGCCCAAGCTTTGGCGGCATGCCCTTCAACTTCCCACATCCATGAGTGTAGAGGTGCCGAAGTGCAGTCATGTACTTTATTTCCTTTGGAAGCCGGGCAAGATAGAAACAGTGAGAAACATCCAGCGTATGCAGATGATATAAGATGCTTATATCTTCTGGAAGTGACTCTATATAACTCTGTGAAACATTAAGATACCTCAGGTGACGTAGATACTTTGGTTTCAGTACAAATGCACCCCTACTCTGAAAGAGTGATAAGGCTCGCAAAGAGTTGTACTTTCCTAAATGATGCAGTGAAGTTCCAATTCTTCTATGGCATAGTAGTGTTTGGATAGCTGGAGATCTTGTCTTCAGAGAATCATTCAAAAGGGCCTCTGGCTCATCACACAACAAAAAGAAATGACGACAAGTGTTCTGAAGAAACTCACTGTGCTTTGGCTTATTCTCATCAGTTATGGTAGCAACTTCATTTTCCATGGCAGACAGTGCAACATCATGCATGAGATCATGGATTTTACATGTAGTCCTAGGGCAATACCAATCCACGTCCTCGTCCTCTCTATCCCCTCTGACTTGCTTCACATCTTGAAAGAATGACCTTGAGACAAGCTCCTCGAAAATGTGTTTACCAGTGGTTTCAAGATGAATGTCTTTTTCTTTGGGAACAAAGCCATTTGGCATCCATAGTTGGATCAGGAGTTCCATGTCAATATCAAAGTCCTTGGGAAACACAGCACAGAAAGCAAAGCACTGCTTCATGTGTGATGGCAGGTCACCGTAACTGAGCTTGAGAATAGGCAGGATTTTCTCATCCTTGTTATGGGCGATGTTTTTGCTTAGGACAGCCTTCCATTCTTCTGGACTTGTCTTGCCACGTAGCACAGATCCTAGTGCATTCGCAGCCAAGGGAGATCCTGCACATCTTTGCACAACGTCATCAACCAAGGCCAGTAGCTCAGCTGGCCTATTCTCTTGCGAACCGAATGCCTTAGTCTCAATAATTTCCTTTATGGATCCATCATCCAGAAGTGCAATGTCATGGGCTTTAATTGTACCCATTAGTTTCGCAACTCCTTCCTTGCGAGTGGTTGTCAATACGACACAACCGTTCCCACCATGCTTAAGGCTGGCTTTTAGCTTCTCCCACTTGTCACCGTCCTCATTCCAGACGTCGTCCAACACGATAAGATATCTGTGTGACAAATAAGCCTGGCATTAGTGCATGGAGAGCACAAGAGATTGCAAGTTTTGTGCATGTTGGAGAGGGTAACGTGCAACTCAGATTGAGCATGGCGTTCACCTACAACTTATTTGACTGTCAGGTTTGAGGGCCAGTGGTTTTTGTGGCCTTCGAGCTTCGTAAGACGAATGGTCCGACCGTGAAATACTTAAAATGAAAATTACATGCACCTGGTGGGGTTTGTTTGCTCTTGTGCTTATGTTGAGTAGTAGATACTGTGTCAAAAATAGAGTTCAATTCTAGGTTTAGACTAGGTCAAATTTTATTAAATTTAACTTTATTTATAGAAAACAATATCTATAATTATATAGTGCAAGTTTATACTCCATCCACCTCTGAATAAATCAATTTTTAAAGAGTTATCTTAAGTCAATTTTTAAGTTTGAACGAATTCATAGAAAAAATAGCAAAATTTATGAAACCAATTAATGTCACTATATACACCATAAACTATATTTTTATAATGTGTTCATTCGTTGTCATAAATACTTATGCTCATTTCTATAAACTTGGTTAAACATTAAAAAAAATTAACTTAAGATAGCTCTCTAGAAATTAATTTATTTAGAGGCGAGAGAGTAGAAAATATATCAATATTTATATCTCATTGTAAGGGTTTGCTTCCTAGTCGCGTTGATGCTTTGGTTAACGTGGAAGGAGCAGAAAAAGGCGCGTCTTCCATGGGTGGCTCTATGTCTCCATATTGCTAGGCGCTTTGGCACTAAGGATTAAAGAGGAGGCGCAATGGTAGGTTCAGGCTGGCTATGGATGCCTGTGGTCGTTGTTTGTTCTGTTCTGAACTTCGTCCTTCTTAGTTGTTGTTGAGTAGAACTTTGTAGGTCTGTATTCGTGCCGTCCAAGCTAATAAATAGCGGATAACGGTTTCATAAGGGATTAATGTCTATGTAGCGAATCACAGACAGCGGGTGCTATAGCAGACACTAAGTTCCAATAGCGAAATATTTAAAATAATCAATTCTTTTAGAGGATATGTTAATACTAATATCATGTTTTCTTGAAGAATTAAAAGTTTTTAGTTAATTATTACATTTAATGACACCACATAGAAGCATACAAATGAATAAGGTATAAAGAAGCATGTGGGGGATATGATTAATCATCCCATCATTCTTTATGATTGTCCAAATTACCATCTTAACATTTTATTGCCATCGGAAACCATCCACATCATCACTTGAATCATCGACATAGTGAAATAGCGGACATGTGTGTGGTCACATGTTTCCTTATTTCTTAATTAAATACTTCCTCAGGCACATTCGTGAAAAAAAATATATCTCCAAATATATAGGTTTGCTCTGAAAATATATTCGGTACCAAAAATATTAGTATTTGTTATAGGTTTGGTTAAACTTAAGATTGATTGACTAAAAAGAACTAGAACTCGATACTTTTTTAGACAAAGGGTGTAAGTTTGAGAATAATATTCTCCATAAAAAAGAAAAACTTTGAGAAGGACATGGGAGAGAATACACTTTACCTCTTTCCGTTAAGTATATCCTGGAGCTTCTTTTGTGCCTCCTCAAGGTTCTTCTCAGTGCTATTGCAGATCTTGTTTGCAAGCTTGAAAACATCAAACTCGTCTGACACGCAGACCCACTTGTGTAGCTCAAAATGCTTCTTGACATCAGGGTGGTTGTAGATGAGCTGAGCTAGGGTAGTCTTACCCAACCCACCCATTCCAACGATAGGAAGGACAGCGAGCTCTGTGACGTTAGCCCTATCATTCAGGATCTTAACAATCTTCTGCGTCTCTGCATCTCTTGATTTGGTGGCAATATTACCGGAGTCAATAAGGATGGAATCAGTCTCACGCCACTGCTTGGGTGCTGGTGCTTCGTTTTGATAGTTGAATCCAAATGTATTTATTTCAGTCACAAGGACCTCAATGGTCTGCACGATCCTGCAAAGCTTGTTGCCCATTCTATTACGGAATGCAACACGGTTGTGAGCAGGAAAGAGCTTCACTCCCTCGAAGCCAAGCTTGCGGATGTGCCCTTTCTCCTTGGCTTCACGACGGAGCGCCTCGTAGTTGAACTCGTCAAAGGCTTCATTCGCCTCATACGCCACCGTCTTGACCTCCTTGAGCCACGCCTTCACTCCTTCTCGGCGCCTCGCCTTCTCCTCGGCATCGGTTATGACGTCGAGGATGGCAGGCAGCTTGCGCATGAGCATCTTGTGCTGCTCCTCCATGCCCTCCATCACCTTGTACTGGTCGCTTGATGCCTTCTCCTTCACCAGGGACAGCAGTGGCCCGACCACCATGCTGACCACCAGCTCCGCCATTGGAGCAGTAGTCAGAGCTCACGAGAACACACGCTCAGAACGAAGTCAGGGAAACACCGCTGCTGAGCGCAGAAGAGAATGGTCTGAGCAAGCGGTTTGGAGGCAGATGGAGAGGAACACCAAGCCTTGATCTTCTCGGGAGTCAAGTGGATGTGTTTATTAGTTGCATCGGTAACAACACATGAGAGCTCGACTTCCCACTCCAGCTTGCAGCAGCCAGCAGCTCACCCAATGGATTCCTTTTGGACGTTCAGAGCAAACATTGACCAGTCACCAGACTGATCACTGTGCCATATCAACGTTAACAGCTAGCGAGGCATCTTGAATTTTTAAATCTCAACATCTAATACCATCATGGCTGGCCATGTTCATTTTGTCATTACAAAATTATCCACTTGCATAAATTACCGTTGAGCCAAATCTCGAGGCCCAGCCGTCCAGGTTCACGTGCAGACCTTCGAGTGATCGACAGAGTATGCATGTGAGGGTTTTTTTTTTTTTTTTTTACAACAAACACAATTTCATTTCAACAGCATCTAGCTGTAAGAACCATTACAGAGTCAATGGTTACAGATTGAACTGCCAGTGATAAAGTGCACTGGTTTACATGATCTGTATGAGAACAGAAATAGGAAACAACAGGAGCAGAAGACTGAAGTTCCTTTGTATCTTGAAAGTACCTATGCTTCTGTTGCGACTGAAGTTGTCAAAGAGCTGTGTTAGGTACTTGATTCTCCAATCCGGTGGATTGGAGTGATCTGAAGAATTTAAGAAGTCCACCAGCTGTTGACTATCAGATAGGAAATTTGTGTGTTGGAGTTGAAGTTGAGCCGTAATAGCTGAAGCTTCGGCCATCAGGACTGAGGTGGAGTGTTGCATAGCTGCTTATATATATATATATATATATATATATATATATATATATATATATATATATATATATATATATATATATATATATATATTGTGTGGAGGCTGGACCTGGGTATTGATGATGAAAATGCCGATTCCTGCTTTCCTTGGGAGAGAAGAGACCTGATCCGGCACAGTGGAGGCATCTGTGTAGCACCTAGATCCCTGAAGCAGAGGTGGAAAGGACACAGTGTGTCTGTGTGTTGCAGTCGCCATGAACCTGTGCATCTGATTTGTTGGGTAGTTGTTCCCTGCAATGCAACAGTTGTTCCCTGCAATGCAACAGTTCATACCTGGAGTTGCAGGTGTCAGAGTAGTGTTTGCTTGTTCCTGATGACTGTGCGCATGGCTCCTGTCTTGATTCCTGTTCTCCTGATTGGTGTAGGTGTGTGTAGCACACAGAGTCTGCACCCTGTAATCTGCAATTGCAGATCGGTGACCTGCATCAGCAGAAGGCATACCTGTGCTTGAATTGTTTGTGTTGGCAGGCAATATTCCTTGCCGGATGGGCACCATGTTGATCAGGTGTACTGTCCACCTCGTTGCATCGTCTTGCTCATTGTTCTCCATTGGTTCAGGTGAAGAAGTTGCACCTGTCATTTCATTGTTCATTCCTGGAGTGAAGGCGTTGATATTTGAGGTTACCGCCTCTGTGTTGTGCATTGCCTCCTGTGTTGCATAGTCCTGTGCATCCTCTACGGAGAATGGTGAGTTTGCTGTGCTGATATATGCCGCCACAGCATGATGTACCTGCCAAGTATTCCATGTTTTCCTGCCAAATCTTTGATCATTTCGGGCTTTCCATATATACCACATAGTTACAAGAATTTTTTGCATCAAGGAGTTATCAGTTGAATCAGTAATAAATACTGAAAGAATAACCTGTACTCCATCATCCTCATTTGGTAAAGTGTCAGTTCATAGAGGTGGAGTGGCTGAAAACCAAACTGCACGAGCAAAATCACAGTGAAAAAAATAAATGAGCATCAGTTTCAATTAGTCCACAGGTGCTGCAATGCTCGTCAATGTGTGTTGAATATCTTGCTGCTCGGCATCCGGTGGCAAGAGCTCTGCGTCTAAGTCTCCAAGTGAAAGTCTTGATAAGTGGAGGAAGGTTTTTCAGCTTCCACATTCGTTGAAGGATCTGGTTAGCCTGTTGCTGTATGCTCCTTGATCCTGTGAGCGGAAGCTGAACCTGAGCCTGCGAACTTAAAAATCTGTAAATATTTTTAGTTGTGCAGCCGCTTTTTCTTACCGAAGTCCATCGAAGGATGTCATGGTGCTGGCTGTCCACCGTTACAATTTGGGAAATAATCTGAACAGCCTGAGGATCAAAGATGGTGGAGAGGAGATCCAGGTTCCAAGTATGAGTATTAGGGAACCATAGATCAGAGACCACGCTTGGAAGAGGAGAGTGAGTGACAGGCAAGGGAAGGTGGTCATGAATGGAGTTCCAGATTTGACACCAAGGAGAAGACCAAATAGAAGTGTTGCCATTATGAATTTGGTAAATCACATTCTGGACAAAATCATTTTTAATCTGAAGGATAGAAGACCAGAAAATAGAGCGAGGCCCATCAGCTCTAGCCGTCCAAAACGAGGTGGAGTGGAAATATTTGGCTTTTAAGATGCTGGTGAGAAAGGGGTTTTTGTTGGTGGCAATGTTCTAGGCAGCGTGGGTGATCAGACTTTTGTTGACAGTGAAAAGGTCTCTGACTCCGAGACCCCCATTTTCTTTGGGTTGACAAATATCTTCCCAGGAGCGGCAGCCCACCAAAACCTCCAAATGATTCCAGTGATCTTTTCAACAAAAGTTTTGTAAAAAAGAACAGTGGACATGTAGTATATAGGAATAGAGGCAAGAACAAATTTGATGTAGGTGCCAGCATGGTTAAGCTTATTGGCTTTAACAGTGGTGAATTTGGAGCGGAACTTGTTGAGAATGAAATCATAAGCCTTATTCCTGTCCCTGTGACAAAATCATTGGACGACTAAGGTGCATAGTATTAGGAAGAAAAATGCTTTTAATTTGGGATCGGGTGGCACTGTCAACATTCTTGCTAAAGAGGATGGAAGATTTTTGGAAATTAGGAATTTGCCCGGATAACTGCGAGAATTGATGGAAAAGGGAATTAATAGTGGAAGCCTCAGCAACAGAGGCTTGACCACAGAGAATCAGATCATCGGCAAAAAGGAGAGAGTGGATGGGTGGACAGCCGGGCCCCAAGTTGATGCCTGAAAGATTCTTGTTCTGCAATTCAGCTTGCAAAAGAATAGACAGTTTATTAACTGCAATGACAAAAAGATACGGTGACAGGGGGCAGCCTTGACGAATGCCACGTTCAGAGCGGAAGGTGGCAAAAGGTTCACCGTTAACCAGTACAGAAAAAGACGGCGATGAAATGCATGCCTGGATGAGTTTAATGAAATGACCATGGCACCCTTGACGACGGAGGGCCGACTCAATGAAACCCCATTCTAGCCTATGAAAAGCTTTAGCAAGGTCTAATTTTAAGAGAAAAGCTTTCTGATTCCAGTTTTTAAGGTTGAAGGAGTGAATTATTTCCTGGGTGATGATGACATTAGAAGGTGTTCTGCCGTTTCATTAAGTTGAAAGCAAGTGCAATACTTGCATGGATCTGAGAACTGTTGACTGCAACACTACCCTTCTAAAACGAAGAAGAAAAGGAAATTGCAGTACCCTACTAAAACAAAGATGAAAAGAAATGGACTGAATATAGCCGCTCTAACTCACATCCAGCCTTGGTTTTCTTTTTCTCCATTTCCAAAGATCAGAGGCTAATTGAGACCCAGCTTCTCCAGCTTCAATCTAACCCGCCCAACCAGCAAAACCACTCTCTGCAAAGCCACCTTACCCAGCAGGCAGCAGCACCACGACCTCCTTGCCAAAGATGAGATTTACCACCTTCAGAGAACTAAAAAGGATTGGGCTGTCAATGGAGACCACAATACTACTTTCTTCCACCACTCCATAATTAAAAGAAATAGACGTAACCATATAACCTACCTCCACAATCGGGGGCATATCATAATGATGGTAAATATGTAAATAATCCATCCATCCACCCTGCTGGCATCTCCCAGGCGGTAACAGACATTTTGTCGAACACCAAACGAGCAAGGGGACTGGAACCACCACCTCCACTCCCGTGCGCGCGAACCACCTTCCTCGAGAGACAGGTTATGAGGGTAATGGCTGTCTGGTCTCTGGTGTGGGCGGCGGGTCTACTCTCTCCGTTCTGGATGGGGAAGCGCAGAGGGGCCAGCGGCGACTCGGCCCGAGGTGGTTGAGCTAACCAATGGCCGTTCGAGCTGAGAAGATGCCCGTTTCCGTCTGCGCAAAAGCGTCCGGACCCACGAGGCCTCGGTTCATTCGGGCGATTCGTGGGAAAAGGCATCATGACGCTTGGCAGCGAGTTTGAAATGGCAGTATGGATCAAGCAGTTCAGGCATACGCTTACTGCTCATTATCACAAGCTTTGAAATGCCGAGACATCAAACAATATGCAGCACCAGCACTGCAACTTCCATTTTAAGCAACCTAAGAAATGCACAAGTAACTAACTACTCAGCATCAGGAGTTCACGATCACAAGTGAAACTGACTCATTTGTGCCGTAAATACCTTCCTCGGATCTTCACTATAGAGGCGGTGCTGTTAAGACAGAAGCAATGTATGCCCAACAGGAGCAGATAACACAACAGACCTGTCAAAAACAGCTTTAAAACGAAATGTCATGTTTCCATGTGTTAACACTTTTAAGGTGAAGGATGATAAGATCCAACATCGATGGCAAGAGTATTTTAATAAATTATTCAATGATGAGAATACAGACATAACATTTTAGTTGGATGACTCTTTTGATGACACCAATAGGCGCTTTGTGCGGAGAATCCAATAATATGAGGTCCGAGAGGCGTTGAAAAGGACGAAAGGAGGTAAGGCGATAGGACCGGATGATGTCCCAATCGAGGTGTGGAGATGCCTCGGGGACATAGCTATAGTATGGCTAACCAAGCTGTTCAACCATATTTTTTGATCGAACAAGATGTTTGACGAGTGGAGGAGAAGTATATTGGTACCGATCTACAAGAATAAAGGGAATATTCAAAGTTGTACTAATTACCGGGGAATTAAGTTGATGAGCCATACTATGAAGCTATGGGAGAGAGTTATCAAGCATCGCTTGAGAGCAATAACACGGGTCTCTATGAATCAATTTGGTTTCATACCCGGAAGGTCAACTATGGAAGCCATTTTCTTAATAAGACAAGTTATGGAGCGGTATAGGGAGAAGAAGAAGGACCTACACATGGTTTTTATTGACTTGGAGAAGGCTTATGATAAAATAATAAGGAATATTATGTGATGGGCTTTGGACAAACATAAAGTCCCAACGAAGTACGTCGGGCTCATTAAGGACATGTACAACAACGTTGTGACTAGTGTTCGAACAAGTGATGTAGACACGGATAACTTCCCGATTAAGATATGACTACATTAAGGGTCAGCTTTGAGCCATTATCTGTTTATCTTAGTGATGGATGAGGTCACAAGGGACATACAAGAGGACATCCCTTGATGTATTTTTTTCGCGGATGATGTAGTGCTAATTGATGAAAGCCGGACAGGAGTGAATCAGAAACTGGAGTTATGGCGGGAGACTTTGGAGTCCAAAGGTTTTAGACTCAGTAGAACTAAAACTGAGTATATGAGATATGACTTCGGCATTACTACTCGGGAGGAGGAAGATATTAGTTTAGAAGGTCAAGTAGTGCCTAGGAAGGATACCTTTCGATATTTAGGATCAATGCTACAAAGAGACGACGATATTGATGAAGATGTTAGTCATAGAATCAAAGCAGGTTGGATAAAGTGGCACCAAGCATCTGATGTCCTATGTGACAAAAGGGTACCACATAAGCTAAAAGGCAAGTTTTATTGGACGACGATTAGACCTGCTATGTTGTATGATGCAGAATGTTGGCCTACGAAAAGACGACATGTTTAACAGATAAGTGTCGCGGAAATATGTATGTTGCGTTGGATTTGCGGTCATACAAGAAGGGATCAAGTTCGAAACAATGATATACGTGATAGATTAGAGGTAGCACCAATTGAAGAAAAGCTTGTCCAACACCGGTCGAGATGGTTTGAACATGTCCAACGGAGACCTCCAGAGACACCGGTGCATAGTGGAATCCTAAGCCAAGATAGTAACATAGAGAAAGACAGAAGAAGACCGAAGTTGACTTGGGTAGAGGTAATAAAAGGAGACTTGAAAGAATGAAATATATCCAAAGACTTAGCCTTAGATAGGAGTGTTTGTAAAACAGCTATTCACGTGCCTAAACCTTGATTGCTTCTGCTGAGTTTCAACTATAGCCTATCCCAACTTGTTTGGGACTTAAATGCTTTGTTGTTGTTGATGATGCTGCTTACAAAGACACTTCATCTACTTTGACATCTACAACAAAATAACTCCCATCCTTATTCTTCTACTTGTATATATATGTCGGTGTTTTGGGTCCGACGGATCCTCAACCGACTGGTGAAAGTGTACTGCGTGCCCCTAATCCCGGATGATGATGCAAAGAGACACAAGGTTTATACTAGTTCAGGCAATAGGTGTCCTACGTCCAGTCTGAGAGAGCGATCTTGTATTCCTTGCACCGAGGTGCTTGTAGTAGGGGTTTACAAGCTGAGCGAGAGAGGGAGCTAGTCCCAGGTCTCTGCGAGGAGTGGCGTGGATGCTTGAGATGTTGATCTCTTGCAGTGAGGGAGTGTGTGTGTTTCAGAGCGTTGTGCGTTGCTTGCCTGTGTGTGTCCATTGCCTAGAAGCGGCTCTGGTCACTCCCTTTTATAGTCGAAGGGAGGCACGGGGGTGGTACAATGGATTTGCTACGTGGCGTTTTGTGAGTAGAGGTGGCATGTCCGAGTCTTGTAGCTTGTCACTATGGCGGTATGGTCGGTGGTGGCAACTTGTCCTCGTGCACTGGAGCGACGTGTCGGTCACGCCTGATCCTATGCGACGTGGGAGCTCCTGTGGTGGCAATGCGTGCCTTCTTCTATTGGAGGTGTGCTGGTCACTGTACGTTTGACCAGCGTGGAGAGCCAAGGCTGGGTAGAGGCGACGACGCGGGTGTGCTGACTCTGAGGATACAGGAGCTTGGCCCTGTGCACGACGTGGGAGCTCCTGCGGCTTGGCGTAGGGTATGGTGCGTACTGCAGACGACGTGTCGGTCACTGTAGGTTGACAACGTAGAGAGCCGAGGTCCAGCCGGTGCAAAGGCTGAACCATTGTGGGGTGCTCGGCGGGTACGAATCTCGAGGCTACAGGGACCCCAAAGCGGATAGCCGAGGCTCAGAGGGAGCAGTTGGTCTTTGTACATTGATTTCGAGGCTACAGGGACCCGGACATGACTCTCCATGCCGTGCTGTCCTTGGAGCAGGGGTTAGGTAGTACAGTGTAGCACGGGTGTCAATCGCGGGCACAGTGCCAAGCACAGCGGCTGGTAACCTCTGCCCCGTCCTGTCCCGGACGGCATGGCGTCGATGTGACTCACGTCTCGTCGGCCACTCCGCTGTATCGAGCCATCGTTCGGTTGACGTCGTGGGAGTGGTTGAACGTGTTAGTTGGATGTGACATCATGTCAGAGAAGTCGGTCAAGGCGGAGGCGACGGGGTTGTTGCCGAGCCGGCCTCCAGCGAGGTGGAGAATCGGTACCTCGTCCAAGACCTTACGGGCGGGGCCTTGAGCGAGTCGGAGAATCGGTACCTCGTTTAAGGCCTTACATGTGGGGCCTCGAGCGAGACGGAGAAATCGGTACCTCATCCGAGGCCTTACGTGCGGGGCCTCGAGCGAGGCGGAGAATCGGTACCTCATCCGAGGCCTTACGTGCGGGGCCTCGAGCGAGTCGGAGAATCGGTACCTCGTTTGAGGCCTTACGTGCGGGGCCTCGAGTGAGGCAGAGAATCGGTACCTCGTCTGAGGCCTTACAGGCGGGGCCTCGAGTGAGTCGGAGAATCAGTACCTCGTCTGAGGCCTTATGTGCGGGGCCTCGAGCGAGGCGGAGAATCGGTACCTCGTCCGAGGCCTTATAGGTGGGGCCTCGAGCAAGGCGGAGAATTGGTACCTCGTCCGAGGCCTTACATGCGGGGCCTCGAGCGAGTCGGAGAATCGGTACCTTGTCCGAGGCCTCATGGTTTCATTTTGGGCCGAGCCCGCTTCGGGTGAGTTCGGATATTGTTCGAGGCGGGCAGGGCGGTCTAGCCGAGCCATGGATGAGGTGGGGGTTTACCGGTGGTTGTCTCTTAGCTTCGATTTTTACAAGGTCTAAGCGATTTTTTCAGTTCTTGTTTAGGGGACCCCTTTTTATGGTACCCGACAGTATCCCCCGAGCCTCGGGGAGAGTGTGAGCGCTCTTCCTGATGTTTTGACAAGACTTGGCTCGCGGTAGCTCCTGGCGGGATGGTATTTCGTACTCGAGGCCTCGGTGGGTGCGTGCGAGCACACCCGCTGGGTGTAGCCCCCGAGGCCCTGGAGGAGTGGATTTATTCCTCTAGGGGCTTTTCTCATGTTGAGCGAGGGGTTTTATCGTGTTTGCCGAGCCCACGAGTGCGAGTTCGGGTCGCTGGGCCTCGGCTAGGTTGTAGGAAGAGCCCCCGAGCCTCTGCTCGGAGCAAGAGGGCAATTGGGAGTTTCCCTATCTTTTTTGTGCGGCCCTCACGCATCCTTTTCATTCGAAAGGAGGGGTGGAGTATGCCAGGCTACCCTTGGTGGGCGTGAGCAGTGACACCTTCGGTGAGCTGTTACCAGGTAAGTCCAAGTGGAGGCCCATGCCCCATTCGATAGGGGTCGGCTAGTGGTCCAGAGATGCACTCCAAAAGTACTAGAGGGATTCTCTAGTGGGTCCCAGGGCCATTCGATTGGCCTTGGGGGCTCGGTACCTCCCTACGGTGGGATCCCATTTAGAGACCTCCCTGCCAGTCTTGGACACGACTCAGGGCATCCCAAGCAATTGCTTGCTTGGGCCTCGACCATGTACGGGCTCACCCATAGTCATCCCTGGCTCTGTTTGCCCTAGGGCGACTGTCGAGACCCTCGGGGGGCTAGCCTTCAAACCCCTAGACCGTAATGGGCTCGGTGCCTTTTATCGCGTTCGTTGAGCCCCCGGGTGCGAGTTCAAGTTGCTGGGCCTCAGCTTGTTTGTAGGACAAGCCCCCGAGCCTCTACGCGGAGCAAGAGGGCGATCAGGAGTTTCCCTATCTTTTTTGTGCGGCCCTCGCGCATCCTTTTCATTCAGAAAGAGGGGTGGAGTATGCCAGGCTACCCTCGGTGGGCGCGAGCAGTGACATCTCTAGTGAGCTGTTATCGGGTAAGTCCGAGTGGAGGCCTGTGCCCCATTCAATAGGGGTCAGCTAGCGGTCTAGAGACGCACTCCAAAAGTACTAGAGGGCTTCTCTAGTGGGTCCCAGGGCCGTTCGATTGGCCCCGGGGGCACGGTGCCTCCCTACGGTGGGATCCCATTCAGAGACCTCCCTACCGGTCTTAGACACGACTTAGGGCATCCCAAGCAATTGCTTGCTTGGGCCTCGGCCATGTACAGGCTCACCGATAGTCATCCCTGACTCTGTTTGTCCTAAGGCGGCTGTCGAGACCCTCGGGGGCCCAGCCTTCGTACCCCTGGACCGTATCGGGCTCAGTGCCCAATTCCTTCGTTTGTAAGGAATCAGGTGGGGGATATTCCCCTCCCATCGGCTGACAACGGTAGGTGCACCTTTTGAGGTGGTTCCTTGGGGAGATGGAGCGGCGCCTACCATCGCTATGGTCGGTTGCGACACGACGTCTATGGATGGGACGTTTCTGTGTGCACGCAGTTAATAAGGAAAAGGTGGACCCGTGGGCGGTTTAGTTGGATCCGGATTAACTGCGCTGGATCTGAGGGAAACTTCCCCGGTTTCATCACCCATTTGTTTCGCCCCCTTCCCCCCCTCATAAATACGTGATGAGCCTCGCCCTACACCTCCTTACCTTGCCTGCCTACGTTCGCCCTTTCTGCCTTCGAGCGGTTGCTAAGAACAGAGGAAGAGAGCGCCGGGGAGAAGAAGGGAGAAGGGGGGAGGAAAGGCAAGAGAGAGAGAGAGGGATAGCGAGAGCACGCCTTACCGCCGTAGCCGCATTCTCCACCGCACCCATGGCCGGTGGCGCTGTTGTCGTCCAGGTAGATCCTTAGGGTCTGTCCGATGTGACTGCAGCGACGCTGCAGTCGGTCGTCGACGATGGTCTCCTCCACCCGGTTACCGACCCCAACAGACCAGAGTGGATTGCTTCGAGGGGTGAGCCAGAGCCGAGGCCACGCGATGGATACATCATGAGCTTCGTGGCCTTCCACAAGCACGGTCTCAGCTTGCCGGTGGACCGGTTCATGCGGCGCTCCCGCATTACTACGGCATGGAGCTCGACAACTTCAACCCCAACTCCATCGTGCAGGCGGCCATCTTCGTCGCATGTCTGTGAAGGGTAACCTGGGCATTGCCCCCCACTTGGGAGCTGTGGCTCCACTTCTTTCGGGCAAGGGCTCAACACCAAGCCGATGAGCACGATGGGCATGCGGAAGGCGTTGAGGGCCGATGGCTGCACTCTCCAAGTGCGCCAAGACAGGCAGCCCTTCTACATCTTGGCCCAGCTTGCGTCATCTAACCGCCGCTGGTACAAACAGCTGGTTCTACCTCTGCAACGATGACAGCAGGCTTCCCCCCTATACCGGGTGGGTTGTGGAGAGCCAGCCGGAGAGGTGGAGGTACGGCGTCCTGGTGGTTGATCAGCCCAAGCTGCAGCCACTTCTAAAGGCGCTAGAGAGGCTGCGTAGCTGTGGCCTTACAGCAGGCATGGTCCGTGGTGGCGTTCCACTGCCGGAGGGTGCTACCGCTGATGGCTTAGAAGCAACGCCTGTTCGAGATGAACACCGAGTGAGCCGATCGACGGCATCCGGTTGTCCGCCGTCGCCCTTTCCGACGAGGGAGGTTCTGCGTCAGGTGAGAGAGACGGTGGAGGGGTGGTAGAGGAGCAGTGACCTGACCCCATTCCTAATGTGCCCGTCGTGGGGGTACATCTCTCTGGTGAGTCACGTGCCGCTGCGGCCCCTGAGGCCTCCTTGCTCCTTACATTTTCAATCTGTTCCCTTATTTGCATTTGTCGTTCCTATAGGGGATGAGGGATGTGTGAGCCCGCCCACCCGCCCGTTCCTGAGGACACAGAGCGGTGGGCAACGAACAGGGCGCATGTCGAGGCATACAAGGAGCGGAAGGATGCCGAAGAGGCAAGGTGCAAAAGGAAGAGCCTCGAGCGCGACAAGCTGGAGAAAACATCACTGGCAGTAGAGGCACGACGGTCTCCCTGTGGAGCCATCTCCATCACCATCGTCGATGGACTTCTTCGAGCGATGACGAGAGAGCGAGGTGGGGCGGGGTCCTTGGACCATCTCCCTGATGTCAGGGGGATGGCGCCTGAGGCGTCGGTGAGCGGCCTGGCATCTCTAGGAGGAGGAGGAGAGGACCGCCTCGGGGCTGGCGATCGCCTGCCCTAGGGCCAAGGTCGACACGCCCGAGACATGGGAATTGGGGAAGCGTTGCCGTCAGCCCGATGGCTCGACGGTGGAGGTGGAAAGGGCGATGGTGGGGGTGACCTAATAGCCTCTACCAGAGGGTTGAGGGGCGTTGGAGTCCGGCGAAGGCCGACCGGCACCGGTGGACATGGGGGGCGTGCCACCACCGCCGCCACCACCATTGCAGAGGACAAGGGACGCAATATGGAAGCTGTTGTGTCCCTATTCGAGGTAAGTGTTTTGTCAGTGGAGTTTGAAGCATCTTCCACTCGTTCTTTGGTCGTATGCTGACCAAGTAAGTGTTTTGTCTTTAGTCGGAAGCATCAGGCGGAAGCGCCCGCCCTGGCGCCACATAAGGCGCTCAAGGTGAGCACCAGCTCCACCGCCCGATGGGTGGTGGAGGCACAGGCTACCATACAGCGTGGCACGGCGTCGGCCAGGGCTAACCCAAAGGAGTCGGTCGCCCAAGGAGAGGCTACTGAGGCGGTCACGAAGTAGGCGGGGGAGGAGGCGCCTATGCCCCACAAGGCCGAGGCCCTTGGGTCAAGCAAGGCTGATGCGCCTTCAATCGCTAAGGCCACCGAGGGCGAGGCCCAGGCCCCTAGGACCTCCAAGGCCAATATGGTGGAGGCCGAGGCTCCTAGGACCACCGAGGCCGAGGTGGTGGACGCTGGGGCTCCTAGGACCACCGAGGCCAAGGTGGTGGAGGCTAGAGCACTCGGGACCACCGAGGCCAAGGTGGCGGAGGCCGGCTTGGGCGTGGTGGAGCTGATAGCCTAGGATGCGGAGATGGAGGCGGGGCAAGCTTTGGTACCGCCCCCGGTCCTAGACCCGCCGCCATCACAGGAGGGCACCCGGGAGGTGGAGGTCCATTCGATCTCCTCCGACGATACTTCCTGGGGGAAGGGGGTGGAGGACGCCGAGGTGGCCAACACCGTGGAGCAGCTAGCTCTGACCTCTGGCAAGGGAAGCTCGGCCCTCGTCCGAGTACAACCCGAGCCCCGCGGGTGGGATCGCGCGCGTGTCTTGTGGCGGATCTGGGATGACCCTAAGGGGGAGCCTCTATTCGCCCTTGAGGACACGGCCGAGGGGGGCGCTGGGGCTCCTTCAAGCAATTCTGCCAGCTGGCGGAGCGGTCGCTACGGACAGTGCTGTCTATTGTGGCTGACGATCTGCCCGGCGTCGCCCAGGTGCGCACTTTCTTTCCTTGCACTGTGTCGTCTTTTTCCCAAGTTTTCTTGTAGTGCTTGATGTCTATTCTTCCTATCCAAGAGCTCGAGGCCCGGTCCCTTGGGAAGTCGATGTTCCTCCAGCAGGAGAGGGACGTCTGGGACCAGCTCCGGCAGCAGAAGGACCTGCTCGCCAAAGCTAATGAGATTCTGTCATTGCGGAGCGCGAAGGTGGAGGACCTCTGCCTTTGCTATGCTGATATGAAGGCCGAGGTGACCATGGCTCCGTCCCTTTGGCGGTGCGGATCAAGGAGCTGGAGGAGGAGTTGACCCGAGTGGCCGGCGAGCAGGATAGCTTTAGGTCCCGGGCCAAACAGGTGGAGGTCTCTACCAAGGCTATCATCGGGTAGCTAGGGGCAGAGCAGGGCGTGCATCTGCTGACGAAAGGTGCCCTAGTAGAGGCCCTCAAGGTGGCCAAGGCCTCTCGGGTCGAGGCCTTGGCCTAGAAGAAAAAGGCCATGGGTGAGTCCCGTTGAGCCGCGCCCCTTGTTTTATTTGTTTTTCTTGCGTTCTACCCCTGACTCCCCGATGTGACACAGAGCTGGAGAGGGAGGCTTCCAGGGCAGCCGATGCCTCTTGGGTTGAGGTCCAAAACTAGAGGGAGAAAGCCGAGAGTGAGTCCCATAGGCTTGCGCCCCTGTTCGGCTTGTTTTTCTTTTGTGCTTAACCCCATCCCGCCTGTCTTGGTGTAGGGTTAGAGAAGGAGGTCACCCGGGTAGCTGAGGCCTCCGTCGCAGTGTAGGCAGTGCTTGAGACCGAGATCCAAGAGCACAACGTGATGTGGAGCATCGCCTGTACCATCTGTGAGGCCCTGGAGGTCGGAGGGGTTGAGTCAGGCAGCTCCCTCAGGAGCCGCTTGATCGCGTTGAGCGGCCGAGTCCACGAGCGGCTCCAGGCGGCACTGCATACGAGCGTCAAGCATGCCCTGGCTGTCATCTCCTCGCACTATGCCGACATCAACCTTGAGGCCATCAGCGACGGTTACGTCGTGGCTGATGATGACGAGAAGGTCGAGGAAGAGGTCATGAAGCTGGTGGAGGCGGCTGAGGCCCCTAGCATAGCGCTGGCCAAGCTATTCAAAGAGGAGGTAGTTCCCCCCATGCCGACCTCCGACGCTGGCGACCCTGAGCTTTGACCTAGGCCAAAGGGGCCATGGAAATAGATTAGGACTTACTTTATTGTACCATAACGCTTGTGGCCGTCGAGGCCTTTTAAAGTACTTGCGCATATACGCTTTTTAATCGTTTTTATTGTATTTCCGAGCCTCTGCCCTCTGTCTCGTCTTCGAACATATCTCTTGCAAAAAACTTCCTCAGAGCCTAAGCTACCCTTCGGGCAAAAGGTGGTGAGGGAGTTGCCGTAGCCCGGAGGCGTAGGCCGTCTCATGGCTCGACCAGCCTTTTGGCCCTGAGACAAAATTTTGGTCCTTAGGTTTTTTACAATCGATTTGTCAGAGTACGCGAGAGAGTTTGGCGTAGAATTTTTTTTTCAAAAAACCACTAAAAGACGGTATCAGGGACTTAGGGGGGGTCCCCCCTTCTAGCCCCCGAGGGAGGCTCGGTTCTGTAGAGGCAGAGCTAAGTCTTATTTGAGCCCCACAGTGGGCACCTCTGTAGAGGCAGAGCCGAGTCTCCCTTATAGTGTTATCGTAATGCTAAGCCCCACGATGGGCTCGGGGGGTTTCTTGAAAAATTAGAACAACTAAAGAATGTTTTTTTATTGTATTTCGAGAAACAATGTATACAATGCTTGGAAATTTAAGGGTAGAAGCGACGTAGCTGTTCTATGTTCCAAGCGTTGGTGAGGATTTCGCCCTTCTCATTGGCTAGCTTGTAGGTCCCGGGCTTTAGCACTTGGGCGATGATGTACGGCCCTTGCCATGGTGGGGTTAGCTTGTGGCAGCCCTTATTGCTCTACCTCAGTCTCAGCACCAGGTCGCCCACCTTCAGGTCTCGGCTTCAAATGCGCCAGGCTTGATAGCATCGTAGGGCTTGCTGGTACTTGGCCAAGTGTAGCAAGCGCAACGTCTCGGGCTTCCTCCAGTTGGTCGAGGGCGTCCTCGCGGGCAGTGCGGTTGCTTTGCTCGTTGTAGGCCTGATAGCCTTGGGGAACCGTACTCCAAGTCAGTGGGGAGGATGGCCTCAGCTCCATAGACCAGGAAGAACGGTGTGAACCCCGTGGCTCGGCTCGGAGTGTTCCTCAGGCTCCAGATGACCGATGGGAGTTCGGCAAGCCATTTCTTGCCAAATTTCTTCAACCGATTGTATATTCTTGGTTTGAGGCCCTATAGGATCATGTCATTGGCACGTTCTACTTGGCCGTTTGTCCTAGGGTGTCCTACGGCCGACCAGGCCACATAGATGTGGTGGTCATCGCAGAACATTAGGAACTTATGGCCGGTGAATTATGTCCCATTGTTAGTGATGATGGTGTTTGGAACCCTGAACCTGTGGATGATATCAGTGAAGAACAGCACCACTTGCTCGGATTTGATTCGAGTGATCGGACGAGCCTCGATCCACTTGGAGAACTTATCAATCGCTACCAGCAAATGGGTATAGCCCCCGGGGGCCTTCTGCAAAGGCCCAACCATGTCCAGCCCCCACACGGTGAATGGCCATGTAATGGGGATGGTTTGGAGGGCTTGGGCCGGGAGGTGCGTCTGTCGCGCATAGTACTGGCATCCCTCGCAGGAGCATACCAGCTTAGTGGCGTCAGCAACCGCCGTTGGCCAGTAGAACCCTTGGTAGAAGGTGTTTTCCAACGAGCATCCGAGGCACCTGCATGGTGCCCGTAGGCTCCTGCGTGCAAGTCCCAAAGTAGGGCTTGGCCTGCCTCGGTGGTGATGCACCGTTGGAGGACGCCAGATGGGCTTCGCCTATATAACTCGCCGTTGCTGAGGACATAAGTTTTGGCTCATCGTGCAAGCCGTCGGGCTTTGGTTCTGTCTACAGGAAGCTCTCCTTGAATGAGGCAATCAAGAAATGGGACTCGTCAGTCCGTGCCCTGGTTGTCCTCGGGAGGCTCCGCATTGATTTCCATGGCTTCGGGCTCGGCCGCAGGGGTCTCAATGATAGAGGGGGCCTCAGGCCTTGTGGTGGGCTCAACCGGTGGGCCCTCTTCCACCGCTGAGGTGCAGTCGATGGAAGGCTTGTGGAGTTCTTTGGCAAAGATGTTCGGGGGGACCGAGGCCCGCGCCCATGCCATCTTTGCCAGTTCATCCACGACCTCATTGAATTTTCGCGTAATGTGGTTGAGTTTGAGGCCGTCGAACTTGTCCTCTAGGCGACGTACCAACTTGCAGTACGCCTCCATTTTGGGGTCATGGCAGTTTGACTCCTTCATAACTTGATCGATGACGAGCTGCGAATCGCCCTGTATGTTGAGATGCCGTACTCCAAGTTCGATGGCAATCTGCAAGCCATTGACGAGGGCTTCATACTCGGCTGCATTGTTGGAGGCGGTGAAGTGGAGCCAAATCATGTAGCTCATGTGCACTCCGAGGGGTGAGATGAAGAGCAGACCCGCGCCTGCCCTGGTCTTCATCAGGGACCCATCAAAGTACATGGTCCAGTATTTCGCTTGGACTTAAGGTGGTGGCAGTTGGGTGTCGGTCCACTTAGCCACAAAATCGGCCAAGACCTGGGATTTAATTGCTTTTCGAGGTGCAAAAAGGCAGGGCTTCCCCCATGAGTTCAATGGCCCACTTGGCTATCCTACCCGAGGCCTCCTGGTTTTGGATTATCTCTCCCAAAGGGAAAGACGACACCACGGTCACCGGGTGGGACTCGAAGTAGTGACGCAGCTTGTGTCACGCCAAGACTATGGTGTAGATTAGCTTCTGGATGTGGGGGTAGCGCGTCTTAGTCATAGAAAGCACCTCGCTGATGAAGTAAACAGTTCGTTGGATGGATAGAGCATGCCCCTCTTCCTGCCTCTTGGCCACTACGGCCACACTGACCACTTGGGTCGTTGCGACAACGTAGAGTAAGAGGGCCTCACCCTTGGTCGGTGGCACTAGGATGGGAGGATTGGTGAGCAGTGCCTTGAGCTTGGCGAGGGCTTCTTTAGCCTCAGGGGTCCAAGAAAAGCGTTCGGACTTTCTCAAGAGGCGGTACAGAGGCAAGCCTTTTTCGCCAAGGCGCGAGATGAAGCGGCTCAGGGCTGCAAGGCATCCCATAACCCTCTGCACTCCCTTGAGGTCTCGGATTGGTCCCATGTTGGTCATGGCTGAGACCTTCTCTGGGTTGGCCTCGATGCCACACTCCGAGACTATGAATCCCAAGAGCATGCCTCGGGGGACCCCGAAGACACACTTCTCAGGGCTGAGCTTGATGCCCTTCTCTCTAAGGCATTTGAAGGCCACCTCCAAGTCATCAACAAGATCGCTGGCCTTCTTGGACTTGACCACGATGTCGTCCACGTAGGCCTTGATAGTTCACCCGATGTGCTCACCGAAGACCTGGGTCATGCACTGCTGGCATGTGGCCCCTGCGTTTCTGAGGCCGAATGGCATAGTCACATAGCAGTACATGGTGAATGGGGTGATGAAAGAAGTTGCGAGCTGGTCGGATTCTTTCATCTTGATTTGATGGTAACCGGAATATGCATCAAGGAAAGATAGGGTTTTGTATCCCACAGTGGAGTCGATGATTTGGTCAATTCGAGGTAATGGGAATGGAACTTTTGGACATGCTTTATTCAAACCGGTGTAGTCTACACACATTCTCCACTTCCCATTTTTCTTCTTAACTAATACGGGATTAGCTAACCACTCTGGGTGGGACACTTCCTTGATGAATCCGGCCACCAACAGCTTCTGCACCTCCTCGCCGATGGCCCTACGCTTTTCCTTGTTGAATCAGCGCAGGCGCTGCTTCACCGGTCTGGAGCCGGCCCGGATGTCCAAGGCGTGCTCACGCGACCTCCCTCGATATGCCCGGCATGTCCGAGGGACTCCACGCGAATATATTAGCATTCGCGTAGAGAAAGTCAATGAGCACGGCTTCCTATTTGCTACCGAGGGTGGCACCGATCCTCAGCGCTCGGTCGTTGGAGTAGGTGGGGGTCGACTGGGATGAGCTTGATGGCCTCTGCAGGCTCAAAAGTCCTGGCACGACACTTGGTGTTAGGCACCTCGCTACCAAGCTGGTCGAGGTTGACGATGAGGGTCTCGGCCTCCACGAGAGCCTCGGCGTACTCGATGCATTCGACATCGCAGTCGTATGCATGCTCATACATGGACTCGACAGTGACGACGACGTTGGGGCCCAGCATCTTGAGCTTAAGGTAGATGTAGTTGGGGATCGCCATGAACTTGGCATAGCACGGGTGCCCCAGGATGGCGTGGTAGGTCCCCTTGAACCCAACCACCTCGAAGGTAAGGACCTCCTTGCGGTAGTTGGAGGGATTGCCGAAGTAGACGGGCAAGTCGATGCGCCCAAGGGGTCACGTGTGCTTCCTCGGCATGATGTCGTGGAAGGGTGTGGCATTGCCTCAGAGCCATGACTGGTCAAGCTCTAGGAGCTCCAGCGTGTTAGCGTAGAGGATGTTGAGGCCGCTGCCTCCGTCCATCAACACCTTGGTGAGCCAGGTGTTGCCGATGATCGGGTCGACGATGAGTGGGTACTGCCCGGGGTTTGGGACATAATCGGGGTGGTCATCCCGATCAAAGGTGATCGCCTCCCAAGACCAGTCAAGGTACTGGGGAGTGGCCACCTTAACCGAGAAGACCTCCCAGCACTCCTTTCGCTGGCACGCCATGAGGCATGCTGAAGGCCCGCCAAAGATCATGAAGGCACTGTGCACCTCGGGGAACCTGTCGTCCTTGTCGTCGTCCCTATCGTCGGTGCCCTTCTTCTTGGCATCGTCGTTGGGGAGCCCAAGCTTGGTGTAGTAACACCGGAGCATGGTGCACTCCTCAAGGGTGTGCTTCACCGGTCCCTGGTGATAAGGACAGGGCTTCTTAAGCATGTCGTCGAAGAGCCCGGGGCCTCTGGTAGGGCCTCGGGAGACTTGCGATCTATGGCCACGACTAGTTCGGCCTCGAGGACCTCCTACTTCCCTTGGTGACCCTTTTTCTTTTTCTTGGGGAGGTGGGGGGGCCGAGGCCCTAGGGGCCTCGTCCCTCCGCTTCCCCTTGGCGTCGTTGTCGGGGAAGATGGCCCCGATAGCCTCTTCGCTCGAAGCAAAGTTGGTGGCGATGTCGAGGAGCGTGGCCACCGTGGTTGTTACGTTCTGTCCTAACTCTCAGACCAGGTCTCGGCAGGAGGTGCCGGAGAGGAACGCCTAGACAATTTCTGATTCACTGACGCGGGGCAACTCAGTGCATTGCTTGGAAAAGCATCGGATGAAGTCTCGGAGAGACTCGTCTGGCCTCTAGCGACAACTCTTGAGGTCCTAGGAGTTCCTAAGGCGCACATATGTGCCCTGGAAATTCCTGATGAAGACCTTTACCAAGTCGCGCCAGTTGTGGATCTGCAAGGGAGGGAGGTGTTCGAGCCAGGCTCGCGTCGAGTCTGACAGGAACAAGGGGAGGTTGTGGATGATGAGCAGGTCATCATCCACGCCGCCTAGCTAACAAGCTAGGCGGTAATTGGCTAGCCATAGCTCGGGGTTGGTCTCACCGCTGTACTTTGCGAGGTTGGCCGGTTGCTGAAACCGGGTGGGGAAGTGAGCGCCGCGGATGGCCTTGCTGAAGACTCGAGGGCCAGGTGGCCTAGGAGAAGGACTGCGGTCCTCCCCACTATCGTAGCGACCGCCTCGGTGCGGGTGATAGCTTCGAGTGGGTCCATCATTGTCGTGGTGCCATCGCCTGCTGACCACATCGTGGTCGCCTTGCTCCTCGCATCGGTCGCCGAGGCGATCGTGCACCGAGAGGGCCTTGTTGGCTATCGGTGCGCGAGCAGGCTTAGGACGAACTGAGGCCTCTCTATCCTACCGAGGTGGTGCCGTGGGTAGTTCCGAAGCGCCCTCGCATCGTCGAGAGGCAGAACTTTTTGGCCTGCTGTACCGCGGTGGTCTCGAGGAGGTCTCGGAGCTCGCCATGGACCCATCGCCCCTCTGAGGTAGAGGGCTCGGGCATCCTTCGGAGTAGCATCGCAGCCGCCGCGACATTCTGGCTAGCATGATTGAAGATAGGGGGTTGCTCGCCCCCTTCGTCGTTGTTGATGCGGTGGTTGACGTCGCGAGCCCTCCGCCAAGCTGCTCCGCCATCACTGTGCCCCCGCTGCTCTTGCTCGAGAGTGTCTCAGAGCTGCTGCAGAAGGAGTCGGTCTTGTTCGACCTTGGCCTGAAGCTCACGGAGCTGCTCTAGGTCTAGGCGTTGAAGTTCCTCGGGGGCAAGGTTCTCGTTCCGCACCGCCTGGGGCTCGACGCATGGTGCTGCAGCATCGCCTGCCCCCTCATGGGGCGGGGAGCGATTGCCTACCCCTTCATCCTCATCGCTCATGCTTGGCATCTCGAGCTCGACGTTGAAGCACTCACGAGTGGGATCGTAAGTGCCTTCGTCATCAGAGTCAAAGTAGCCGAAGCAGTAGTCGCTTGCGGCCATGAAGCGGTGCATGGCTTTAGGGTCACGAAGCCTAGAGAAGTCTGCTCTGGCCCACGCCTCATCCTCCTCCGAGGAGTCAGCGTGGGTGTGGGTCAGGGTTGTGGCGATGAGGTCGAGGGCAAAACATTGGTAGGTGGTGGCGGCATTACCCAACCCAAAGGGGTATGGGCACGATGTTGTCGCCGGGCTCTGCTTCGCCGGAGCCGACTCCTCAGGAGGTGGCAGGGCAGAGCTTGATGACGGGGGCGTCGTTGCGTGCCACCAACGTCTTTCCCTTGCCCAGGCTTAAGCTAGATAGGTCCCCAACCAGGGACTCTGTACCAATAGCCGGGCATGGGATACCGGTGGAGCGCGGTGCGTCGCCCTGAGCTCGCGCGGAGTCGGGGTGGTGCCGCCCGCGTCGCGCTTGGCGAGCACGACGAGAGCGGTGGCCTGGGCGTCGCCTGCGCCTAGGCTGCTGGTGCGTGATGTTGTCGTCGGTTGATGGGGCTCTAGGTGGGAGGAGTACCATATTGTACTCATGTCCTAGAGACATGAACTCTAGGCTCCCGAACTAGATCACCGTGCCGTGACGCAGTGGTCGCACGAGGTCTGCCATCCGGAACTTATTGGGATGACTAAGCTGACATGTAGTAGCTCCCCTACTTAGCGCGCCAACTGTCGGTGTTTTGGGTCCGACGGATCCTCAACCGACTGGTGAAAGTGTACTGCGTGCTCCTAATCCTGGATGGTGATGCAAAGAGACACAAGGTTTATACTGGTTCAGGCAATAGGTGCCCTATGTCCAGTCTGAGAGAGCGATCTTGTATTCCTTGCACCGAGGTGCTTGTAGTAAGGGTTTACAAGTTGAGTGAGAGGGAGCTAGTCCCATGTCTCTGCGAGGAGTGGTGTGGATTGCTTGAGATGTTGATCTCTTACAGTGAGGGAGCGCGTGTGTTTCAGAGCGTTGTGCGTTGCTTGCCTGTGTGTGTTCGTTGCCTAGAAGCGGCCCCGGTCACTCCCTTATATAGTCGAAGGGAGGCACGAGGGCGGTACATGGATTTGCTACGTGGCGTTTTGTGAGCAGAGGCGGCACATCCGAGCCCTATAGCTCGTCACTGTGGCGGTATGGTCGGTGGAGCGGCCTTGTCCTCGGTGCACTAGAGTGACGCACCAGTCACGCCTGATCCTGTGCGACGTGGGAGCTCCTGTGGTGGCATGCACGCCTTCTTCTGTTGGAGGCGTGCTGGTCACTGTACGTTTGACCGGCGCGAAGAGCCGAGGCTGGGTAGAGGCGACGACGCGGGTGTGCTGACTCCGAGGATACAGGAGCTTGGTCCTGTGCACGACTTGGGAGCTCCTACGGCTTGGCGCAGGGTATGGTGCGTACTGCAGACGACGTGCCGGTCGCTGTAAGTTGACAACGTAGAGAGCCGAGGCCTAGCCGGTTGCAGAGGCTGAACCATTGTGGGGGGCTCGGCGGGTGCGAATCCTGAGGCTATAGGGACCCCAAAGCGGATAGCCAAAGCTCGGAGGGAGCAGTTGGTCTTTGTACGTCGATTCCGAGGCTACAGGGGCCCGAACATGACTCTCCATGCCACGCTGTCCTTGGAGCAGGGGTTAGGCAGCACAGTGCAGCACGGGTGTTAGTCGCGGGCACAGTGCCGAGCATAGCGAGCGGTAACCCCTGCCCCATCCTATCCCGGACGGCATGGCGTCGATGTGACTCACGTCTCGTCGGCCACTCCGCTGTATCAAGCCGTCGTTCGGCGACATCGCGGGAGTCGTTGAACGCGTTAGTTGGACGTGACGTCCTGTTAGAGAAGTCGGTCAAGGCGGAGGCGACGAGGTTGTTACCGAGCCGGCCTCGGGAGGCGGAGGGAATGAATAGGAAGTGGAAAAAAAAGAAAACAAAAAAAAATTTTTTTTTGGTACCTTGTCGAGGCCTTACAGGCGGGGCCTCAAGCGAGGCGAAGAATCTGTACCTCAATCGGTACCTTGTCCGAGGCCTTACAGGCGGGGCCTCAAGCGAGGCGAAGAATCGGTACCTCGTCCGAGGCCTTACGTGCGGGGCCTCGAGCGAGTCAGAGAATCGATACCTCGTCCGAGGCCTTACGTGCGGGGCCTTGAGCGAGGTGGAGAATCGGTACCTCATCCGAGGCCTTACAGGCGAGGCCTCGAGCAAGGCGGAGAATCGGTACCTCGTCCGAGACCTTACATGCGGGGCCTCGAGCGAGTCGGAGAATCAGTACCTCATTCGAGGCCTCGTGGTTTCATTTTGAGCCAAGCCTGCTTCGGTTGAGTCCGAATATTGTTCGAGGCGGGCAGGGCGGTCCAGCCGAGCCTCGGATGAGGTGGGGGTTTGCCGGTGGTTGTCTCTTAGCTTCGATTTTTACAAGGTCTAAGCGATTTTTTCGGTTCTTGCTTAGAGGACCCATTTTTATGGTACCCGACAATATATTACAACCCTCGTAATTCACATTCTGAAATCATTAGAGGACCACGTCCAGAGCTTCTCCAGTTACGCCATTAGAAGTTCTCCTTGTGGAACTCAAACTTTGTATTTGTCTTGTGGGTGAAGTCTGCTGAAAACTGCCGAAGCTGTGGCACAAGGACAGGCTCACCGCAGTAGAAAACTCCTGAACAGTAATCAGATGTTAGATGATGAAGTCAATTGACGTTTCTAGTGCTTCGACATGATAGGAAGATGACATAGAATGCTTCGACATGATATGAAGATGACAAAGTGACATACCGACGTGTTGGTTCTCATGGTTCACAGCAACATGTTTGAAAACACTTCGCCAATTGGGACGCGCAAAGTGCGTCTTGACACTAGTTCCAGACAAGATGTCGACTCCCTTCTTCGCGTGTTGGAGCTCTTGAAGCATGACAATGAGGGCAGAACGTGCATCCCCTTCCTCGTACACACTCGAGCAGTGGTTGTGGAGTTCAATGACTCCATCCTTGTCCTCTGCCACCTCATTCATGACCCCTCGGAACCATTCAAAAGATCCCTCTTCTCTGGTCACCCAGTAGAAGTAGGCTCTCTTTGTCATGAATGGCCTCTTCTTGGCCTTGCCACTGCCCTCAGGCTCGGTGCCTGCAACAGATCCTCCATGCTGAATGTGGTTAAGTACATCCTTCACAATGCTAATCAATGGAGTGGCTCCAATGCCTAGTCCAATGAGCAGGAGCACATCATATTCCCTATAGTCTTGCGCCGGAGCACCGTATGGTCCATCAATTAAGAGTCTTGGGAACCTAGAGCATGTCAAAATTCAGGGTCAGATGAATCTAAGAAATGTATATTTTATTGTACTACATTTCAAAACAAATCAAACAAATTCTACCTGGCGTTGCTCTCAGTGATCCCCTTGGAAAGGTCAGCTCTGAGGAGTCCACTTTCTCCATCAGTTGGAGGACGGCATGCCTGGTACATATTTACATAATTGTCAGGTCCAATAACAAAAGCAATGGCATCAGATATCGAAGTTCACAAATAACAAATTTCACAAGTTGTGTTCACCATCCTCAAGAGTTATTGAGTCTTGTTCTAGAAGGGGCTTATTGGACCAATAAAAACTCAAAACCTACGAGCCAAATTACCTCAGAGAAGACAGTCCTAAGACGTGAAGTCCAATCACCCCTTGTGCGAATGTGGACACTAAGATAATCATCTCCTGGTGCTTATGTAATGGAAAATGGGTGCCTGCAAGAGAAGAAAATTATGAACTTCTGTCATCTGCTGATCATATAATCGAGGTACATCACTTTCCTTGAGGAAGGGTGTAACTGCCTACCATTCATATGGAGAGACAGCACGGCAGTTTATGAAGATATACTGCCCACTCCGATACCTGAATTCAGGTGGCTTGGACATATAGAGAGCCAAAACATTCCCTGGATATACTGCAACCTATTGAGAGGGCACAAAGTTAGAAGTCAAAAAGGAAAACCAAAATTTTCAAAATGACTTCTCATAAATAAAATGAAAATACTACAGAGTAAGTAGGTATCTTTGTAGAATGAAAGAAAATAGACACCAAAATTCGAATTGAACAGAAAATTTGGGTGGAAGGGTGTGTATCACACCTACTACTAACTGAACTTTGCTTTGTTCTCATCGTATGCAAGTTGAAAAATACATGGCAAAACCAAAGGAACGGAATTGCAGGTACCTTCTGAATCCTAACAGCATCATGGCTCCTAAATAGCCGAAGAATTCGCTCACTTACATACAAGAGCACAGGGACAGCAAGGTACATCCAGGTCTGCAATGGTAGAAATGCTCTGTAAGTAATGACTTTCAGAAATTAGATGCTCTCTAGCCAATGAGGGTACAGATGTTTACCGTTTTCTTGTACCATTTCCTGCTTAGATATAAGCAGATCCCGTGGACAACGAGCAGTGCATACACAATAACAAATAAGTGGTGCGTAAACCAAAAGGCATTGAAGCCAGTCATTTTCTTGAGGGGATTAGAATCCTTGAGCCTATTACGCCGAAACCATGGCTGGGCCAATACGAAAGCTATAGTCATAAGTACAACCATGACCACCCCTGTCCACCCTTCAGTTCCCTTTACAAACCACCAGTAATTTGGTGCCCTTTTGTCTCCAAAGAAAGGCTTCATTGGTTCATAGGCAGCATCACTTGCATGGAGCAGCCGGGGAAAATCACATGTCAGGTGAGCACCTGCATGCAAAGCAACACCAACTGCAACACCTGCTGCTATTACCTGCACAATAATTCCATACATATTACATAATGTAATTTCCACATTAGTAAGTGTAACTATCAGATGGGAAGGTTAACAATTCATTCTCACTGGTCCTCTAGGATAAAAAAAGAGAACTATGTTTCAATTGGAATGGATACTCCCACAGAATGGAAAGGTGCATCCTGTGTTCAATACTAACTGAGTACATATAGTCTTACCTTGTGGAAATTTATGTTGTCATTGAAGGGCACAACAGCTCCGATCTTTGTCTTTGATCAAATCCAAGTGATTGTATTTCGGCAAACAGGAAACAGAACCAGGGCCATATTGAATTTGAGGGTCTCTGCAGCACCTTTCGCAGTGCACACACAATAACCCATGATGCCAAATACAGCTCGATTACGGTATTGGATGAACTTCCAAATGAAGAGGCCAGTGCAGATCGAGAGCCAGAGAGTCATAACCCAAATGCGCTTCCAGTTCTCCTCAAGGAAGTACATGAACTCTTGCCAGTAGTGGTAAAATGGACCTGTGTTCTTGTTTGATGCAAGCTTCATGCTAAGAGCTTTGCTAAGTTTTGAGCTTTGTGTTGTCGATCTTGCAGCAGCTTGAGATGGTGATTGCAGCAAAAGTGCCTCCAGATCCTCAAGCTGTTAATTTTTTAGCATGGGTTAGTTCATGGACTGTGCCACAATTGTTATTTTTTGTGAGTATATTGGGCAGACCTCAATGTATCCCAGATTGTCGCGGTCAAGTTCTTCCATAATGAGTGCTGTGTACTCATCAGCCCATTCCTTGAGCTTGGAAAGTTTGTTTGCTGAAGCACTGAGGGTAATAATCTGCAAGAGCATATTATCATTTGCTTAGCACCTTACAACACACAGCAGCATTCTTGTCAACCCTGAACAGAAAAACTTAACACATGGTAAGTGCCAAATAAAATTGTTGAATACACAACAGCTGGTGTAAACTTATTACTGTACAATAGTTTTGCTTCATAGTTTTTTTAAGATAGCATGTTAGTAAGGCCAAGTATTTTTTTATGTGGAGGTGGATTTCGATAACGCATCGCATACAGTTATGCATAAAGAAGGAAACCATGCCAGGACTGATAAGATATTCATCAAAATTACTAACATGTCAAAGAATGTCTGTAGACGGTTGTCAAAACCCTGATCACTGAGTTGCTCCCAGAAACCTTTCAGCTCATCCTTAGTCAGCAGCTGCTTTGTTATCCCTCTCTTCCTTGCTAATGAATCGAAGACTTGCACTGCAAACTCATCAGATCCATCCATCCCTGCACAATCCAAAGCAATGCTTGTATTAGCATTGTTCAAATAGCTGTATGGAGATACATATTCAATAGAACCACTGAAATTACCAATGCATTTCCCAAATCTTGAACGTAGCAGCACGCCATCAACCTGTAGCTGGTTGAACCGTTTCTCCACTGCAGCCCAGCCGTCATGACCAACTTTTGCAGTCACAAACTGCAAGCCTTTGAGCGCTACAGCAGCCCCACTCTTGCTTCTGTCCAATCTCTTCCTCACGTTCTTTCCCAACTGTGTCTGTGGCACCTTATTGCTTGAGCTCTTCATCTTTAGCCCATTTTTCACCTGCCTAATCTTTGATGATAGGTTGCCGCTCCTTGACGAGGAAGGTGACACAAGTGACAGTCCGTCAAACCCACCACCATGCCCCGAGCCACCATCATCGACTGCCCTGACATCTTCAATTGCCACTGAATCACGCTGTACAATGGTGATTTCCACAACCTCATCATCATCTTTGAACCTGGTGGTCTTCACGCCCTTCCGGCTTGATTCTCCCAAATTGCCACTGTGTGGGATTAGTGTTGCAGTGTCTTCTTGTGACCTCCTAGAACTGCTTGTGTCCGTGGCAGCTTCAGTGGCTGCCATATTCTTCTCTACCGCTGAGGTCAAGTTCTCCTTACTCTCTGGTCAGAAGATAAAATTAATAACCAGGACGAGAATAGGGGAAACCCTTGCAATAAGTACTGAAGTAAGTAAAAACTTGCCAACTAAAATACATTTCTTATCTATCCATAATCAGTCAAGTAAAGAAAAAAAAACAAGAGGAGGAAGGCATCCTGATAGAGTAATATTTCAAGGAAGTGTTCATTTCTAAAAAGAAAGAAAAAAAAGAACAAATTTCAACAAGATTAAAACTACCTGTAGTTTAGGTACAGATATTTTGTAAGAAACATTGGCCAAAAGACAGGGAAGTCAAAGAGAAGTAAAGGTGACGTAAAATTCAATCAGATCCAGAACTTGCATCAGAGTACAAATATGCGTAACATGATGCTACTTTAAGTAAGAAGAAGATGATAGGGATAGCCCCAACGGATTTACAGCCAGGACGGCATCAGCGAGGTTTGAAAAGGGAGGAAGTAAAAGCACCCTAGCATAACATCTCCAAGAGTTCCTAAAACACTCTCCCAATTCTTTGATTTTTAGAAAAACTAAAAAATATGTCTCCAACAGTTACTAATAGCAGCTCCTAATCTTTGAGGACTCGATAAAAAATGACTCAATGCGCGTAAAGATCCGCCCTCTCCCGTCGCGCGTATCCCTCCGGGTCGCGCCGATCTTCTCCCTCGCGCGGCAAAGAGGAGATCTCGCGCACCTGCTCTTCCTCCCGGAGGCGAGGAACATGACGGCGCTCGTGCTCGAGTCCGGCCCGTGGGACGTGGGCGTGCCGTACCCGACCTACTTCCACCCATCCAGCGCCGCCGAGGTGGCCTCCTGGCAGCGGACACTCCGGCGCGCGCGGCGGCCCTGGATGTTCGCGTTCGTCGGCGCGCGGCGGCCCGGTGACGGCGGCACCCTGCGCAGCAGCGTGATCGACCAGTGCGCGCGGTCCCGGTGGTGCGGGCTGCTGTAGTGCGGCCGCGGGCAGCGCAGGGATCGGACTGCTACGCCGGGCAGAAGTGGCGGCGATGAGGGAGCAGGTGATCCAGATGATACCCAACATCATGTACAGGACCCGAGGGCTCCCTCCGTGGAGTTCAGGGACGCCAGGGTCAGCCGTGTCAAGCGGGAGCTGCCTCCGCGGCAGGACGACGATGACCGGCGCCGGTGGGATGGCTACTTCGACATGCGGTGATCTTGTGCAGCTTGCTCAATCCCTCATGCACACTGTTCTTGCTTTTGGACTAAAATAAAATCCTAGGCAAACAGATGATGTTACTTTGGCCCCCTGTATACTGTTTACCGTCATCAAGATACTGCGCGACAGCGTGATCGACCAGTGCGTGCGGTCCCGGCGGTGCGGGCTCCTGCAGTGTGGACGCGAGCGGCGCAAGGACTGCTTATGTGCTTCTTCTCACGAAGAAGATGATCGTATTTACGAAATTGCCATTGAACGATTGGAATATGGTTTTAGAATATATCTTTAGGAGTGAATTAATGGGTACTCTTGGAGATGGCTTAATTTAATACTCCCAATCTTTTTTTAGGAGTTGGAAAACAATATGTTTTTAGGAAGAAATTATAGGGTAAATCAGGGAAACACTCCCATATGGGAAGAAACCGCCCTCCGGTTTGAAATACCGCCCACACAAAAATTCCTCCTCGTGCTCAGATCTAGTGGGCGCTGTTCTCAAATATTAAAATAGAATGGAACACCAGCAACGACCTTTCTCAACCGAACAATCATTTCTCGGTACTAGAAAGAGCAAACTTTAAAATGGAACAAAATGGAGAAACGTTTCGGAGTGAGTCGCGGTTAAGAGGAGCGGGGAAAGAACTGAACCAAGTGGAGAGAGAAGAAGAAAATCAAGAACAGAAGAAGAAGAAGAAGAAAGTTTGGAAATTTGGGAGGCAGGGATCATGGAGAAGCCGGAGAAGAACTCTTACCTTAAACCCTCCCAGAAGTTTCAGCCGCGGAATGGAACTCCGAGCATTCCCTGAATCCTGCCCTGAAGAACAAAGAAAAACTAAAACTAAGGAGTCCAGTCTTCAGCGAGCAGTCGGATTGCAGGCTAAAAAAAGAAGAAACAGAGGAAGTAACTTCGCGCTAGAGGATTTCAGATTTCAGGGATGGAAACGGAAAGAGCAAAAGGACAAGGTCAGTGGTACCACAGAGCAGGAGTACACGCGGCGCTGAGCCTCAGCAAATGCAGGTGGATTCTCAGGCCAGCCGTCAGCAGCCGGGAGGCGTTCAGGGAAGCAGCAGATGCAGCAAGGGCAGGTGGGCAGGTACTAGAAAGCAGTACCACCCCGTTCCTCCTCAAAGCGATGAATGAACTACAGCCTACAGCGGTGGTGTGGCGTGTGCGGACTCGCTAGGAAGGAAGCGGGGCGGAGTGGAGTGGCGCTGGTGTTCGTGTCAGTTTGTGGCGAGTTGCATTTGTATTGTTGGTTTTCCCCCTAACAAACGCTGGATGGATGGACAGCTTGACTCCCTCGGACTGCTACTACCAACAAAACGCATGTGCTTTTGGTGGCATCGCTGGTGGTGGTGGTGGGGTTGGTGAAGGCGCACCTGCTGTTTCTATTGCCTCTGGACTTTGGACCTTGGGATTCGATGGGGTCCAATTGAAGCCTGTGAATCTGTGAGTGAATGCGCTGACCCTTCCACAAAAAAATAAAGTATATGCGCTGAGCTAAAATCTTGGGTTCATAATTAGAGGATGAGTTAGCTGTTTTCTGTAACGCTCGAGAATTATGGAGAGTATTTAAAACAGAGTGATGTTAGGGTTGTTAACCATGTACATTGAAGTATGGGGTGCTTTATTTAAGAATGTAAAACTCGTCTCGCTTGCAACCTGTTACAAGTTACTCCCTCCAATCATGAATAAATATAAACCCATTTCTAAAGGTTTACTAGCTACCATTACGTTTGTCCTAATTCAATCTTTTTTAATTCTGATCGAGTTCAATTAACATCTATTATACGAAATAAGTATATTGTAAAATTTACTGCATAATTGATCAAAGGATACTAATTCGGTGTTGGAGATGTTGAAATTTTCTCTTATGAGACGTTTGGATCCTTCATTTTGGAGGAATTAAAATCTACTTAATGGATAAGACTATTTGGCTTAAAATTTGACATTTCATAACTTTTTCAAGCTCACAAATAAGTCTATCTCAAATTCATAGGGTGAGAGATGGAAATGGATTTTATAGACCACTATGCTATAATTCTACTCTTCAACTCACTTCCCTACAATAGAAATACAATATATAAATATGTCCATTGTATGCCTAACAATAAATATATAACTATATTAGCTTAATTAATCTCTACTCAAAAAGATCAGACAGGACCTGTTCACCACCCGTGGTGAAGCCGGCGACGCTTCTGCTCTGTTCGGCTGATACATAAGCCGGCTGAAGCTGTTTTGTTGTGAGAGAAAAATACTGTAGATTCTAGCTGATAAGCCGGCTGATAATATTACTAGAATTCTAAAGGCTAGCTTGGTTTGCTTCCTAAAATGATAAGTCCTACTAGTTCTACTCTATAAATTAAACAAGGTAAGTAAAACAAGAGAGAAGACATAAGATACTTTTAGGGGCATTGCTTATTAGCTCACAAGGAATTACTTTATCTCTAATATAAGTCGTTTTAGGCTTACCTAATTTTAAATCTTAAAATAATGGTTCTAATATAATGAATCCAAGTACTAACTTAGAATAGAGGTATTTTGATTATTTAATAAAGCTATGCTTTATGAACACAGAATTTACTTAGAATAAATTGCTGAAAGGGTCATAATGGTCATTTAGATGGAGGGCTTGGTGGACACGGCTATTGAGCTGGTGCATGGATCGGATGATCCATAGAAATGACAATAGGTGGTTTCGGGTTAAATAGGTGTGTGTGCGCGCGCGTGTGCAGAGGCAATTTTCCCTCATGTTTTTTCAACTTATTGGCTTCGGTTTCAGGTTTTGCGCTCCACCCATGGATGCCCGGTGCAGACCCGAAATAGATTATTTTGAATAAAAACTCATGTCTTATTAATAAATTGCTTTTGTAAGCTATTAAGTTTGTTCTAAGTTGACTCTGTGTTGTTTGTTGCCTTTTGTTTATACATGTGAATATGTAATCTATGTCATGCATTTGTTGACGGAAATTCATTATTACTTTTATTGTATTGCGATAGAGTGGTGAGTTTTGGGATTTAGAGAACCGCTGAGTTTGGTGGTGAGGGTGGGTTATCACCTGAATCGATATTCGATCGGTTTTAGGTTTTGAGTTCGGCTTTTGGATTAAAGTCCAAGAAAACTCCACCCGACCCGAATCTACCCCATTACAACACTTGGGGCGTAGTTCCTCACCCCTTATGGGCCAATGTGGCGTCTAGCAAATGGATCTTCAAGCATGAGTTCAATGCCAATGGTTCCCTACTACGCTACAAAGCGCGTCACATGCTTCGTTGTTTCACATAGTGCCTAGGTGCAACTTTGATGAGACCTTCAACGTTATCGTCAAGCCATCAAGCGCACCACAGTGCCCACGGTCCTCTCATTGGCTCTATCTCACAACTGTCCACTCCATTAGCTTGATGTTAACACCATATTCCTTCATGGTACTCTATCTAAGCATGTCTAGTGCTCCTAGCTAGCAGGTTTTGAGGATTCCACTCATCCTGAGTTCGTGTGCCGCCTCAAACCGTTCACTCTATGGTCTTAAATAGACGCCAACATGCTTAGTATAGTTGGTTTGCTACATTTCTACTTCAACTAGGTTTTGTTGAGGCCACATGAGATAGCTCTTTTTTCATCTACCGCTAAAGCGACGACACTATATATCTCATCCTCTACATTGACATTCATACAACACACCACTCAAGCCCTATAGATAGAGTTCTCTATGAAGGACCTTGGTGAACTTCACCAATTTTTGGAGATACAAGTTTAGTGTTCTCATGTTGGCCTCTTCTTGTATTAGAGTTAGTACATGCTCGGCATCCTTGCCTGAGTGTAAGCCTTGTCTCACACTTGTCGATACCAAGTCAGAAGCCCAAGTCAAAAGCCTCTGGTAAAGCCGACACTCCTTTCCAGGATCCGAGGGACTTCCATAGTGTCACTACTGCTCCTTGGGCCCTCCACAGTGTGGGCACCGGTGCTCAGATGGTTATAGTGTGCGGTATCACTTCATGCAGCCCGTGGCCACCACCAGATGCCCCAAACCGTGATGAATGAAACCACAAGAAAACGAAAAAGGTTGACAACTCTCGTACCTTCTCTCTCACACCTGACACAATTTCTCTCTCTCTTCTTTGGAGCACCGGTGCTTCTGCATGCTCTGCTCCCATTTATTCGGCACTACTCTAAATTGGCACCACATGCTGCAGTGTGCTGAGTGATGCCCAAACACTCTCTTTCTCTCTTTTGGCATCACTCAAGGGCAACACTACGGAAGGCCTTAGTATTTAACCTCACTCGGTGTGCTTTTACATGCATGACTTGTGAGAACTTCACCTTGCTTCGTAATCTGAGCGAGACTCGTGTGTATGCTGACATCTTCACTAAGGGGTTGCCTTTTATAACGTTCACAAAGTTCAAATTCAGTCTCATGTGCATGGTGCCCATGATTAGAGTGGAGGACCCGTGTTAGATAGGTTGTTAGTAGGATGTTTGGTTTATTTGATGTATTGGCCTAAACCCATTGCACCTAAGAGCATCTCCCATAGATTGAGAAACTCAATCTTCTTTCCCTATAACTAGTGATAAAGGGGATTTGGTAAAAAAACTAGCTCCAACAGATTTTTCTCAATCCCTTTTTGAATCTCTTTTTCCTATATTTTTCTCAGTCCCTTGAAACCCCTCTCAATCTCTCGAAGAAAGAAGGTCAGATTTTTCTCAATCCCCTTACTTCCATTGTTTACAAGCACCATTGGATTCCCAGCATCCACGGCCAGCATGCCTCCACTAGTAGAGGTCGGACGTTGCCGCACCGAGGTGCCAGCCACATGGGCTAGGCACCACATGGCCATAGGCGGACACCGTCGCGCCGGGGTGCTGCATGAGGCCACATTTCCACTCACAACACGGAGCAAGGAGAGAGAACCACCGGCGTGCCCTGCCATGCTGCCGTCTCACCAGAGAAAGAGGAGAGAGAAGCACTTGCTAAGCATGGGTGAGCGATGGCACTCCACGCGACCAGAGCAAGGATGGGAGGGAGAGGGAAAGAGAAGAGAGAAGAAAGGAAACTCCTACTAATTGACAAGTTGGTCCATTAAATAAAAGGGATTGGATTTAGCTCACAATTGTGTTTTCTCAATCCTTTTTAGTAGATTTCATGGGAAAGAAAAAATGGATATAGTGGAGATGCTCTAAAGACTGTCCGCCTACTCAAGCTCCGACGCCCCCTATGGTCGCCTTATTTTCATACCTTTTGCAAACAATCCGACTACACACGATATATATACGATAATGATAGGGTCAGGGCGTCCAACGGACGAATGCTTTGCTTAATGGGCCAATGGACTGGCCTAGGCAACTGGCCCTTTGGCCTCCCAAATACTCCTATAACATTTTCCCACTCTCATTTGGTCACAGCCACTACTTCCACGAAGTCATTTGTCCACAACGGCCACATCCACCACGCAATCCGCCACTGCGGCCAACACGACATCCGCTAGCACCCACTCTGCCTCACTGTAACGGGCATCCTCCGTTGTGCCCCATCCCGTGCCATGCTCGCCCAAATCCACATCAGCCACCATCCCATGTCGCACCCCCGGCCATCTCACCTCGCCTGTGGTGGCTATGGTGTTCATCGCACCACCACTACCCTAGCGCACCAGGAGGAGGTCGCTGCTGGTGCGCCTACGCTTGGGTGTACACTAGGCCGTGGTTCTTGACATCCCCTTACCCGAGCTTGTTCACTACCACAGTTCCTCAGGACAAGCTTCTTCACACCTCATTTAAAGGGTTATCTTAATCATGTTGAGTTAAACACTTATAGCTCATTTTCTAGATCAATAGGTTCACAAGCCCACAAATATGTCATATGCTACCACTAGATCAAGTCAAGCATAGAAGCAATAGTGGTACCATATAAGCATTAAATTTATTTGATTTTCATGAATGAGCCTATTAAATGTGAGGAATGACTAGATGCACTAAATAAATCCTTAGTAAAGGATGTATGTCATGTCAATCAATTTTTACCTTGGATTGCTGAAAGGAGAGGCATGTCATATAAGTGGGGGGTGCAACAACACATATTTGAAAAATCCAATATATTCAACTCATTCCTTAGTTTGCAAAACCTCTTCTCATCAAGTGCCTTGGTGAATATATTGGCAAGTTGATCTTTGGTGCTCACACTCTTAATGTAAATGTCCCTTTTTTATTGATGATCTCTTATGAAATGGTGGCGGACATCAATGTGCTTTGTTCTTGCATGTTGAACCGGATTGTTGGTTAGCTTGATTGCACTCTCATTGTCACATAGCAGTGTCACTTTCTTGAACTTGATTCCAAAGTCATTCAAGGTGGCCTTCATCCAAAAAATTTGTGCACAACAACTATCGGTGGATATGTATTTGGCTTCAGCGGTTGATAATATAACACTATTTTACTTGTTTGATGACCATGAAATAAGTGATGTTCCCAACAATTAACAAGTGCCTGAGGTGTTTTTCCTTTCAACATTGCATCCCGCATAGTCGGAGTCCAAATATCCAACTAGTTCAAACTTTGCTCCTTTGGGATACCACAAACCAATATTTTGTGTATGCTTCAAGTACCTCAATATTCTCTTTGTAGCCTTCAAGTGACTTTCTCTTGGTGAGGCTTGAAATCTTGCACACATGCACACACTAAAATGACATCTAGCCTTGATACGGTCACATAGAGTAGGCTTCCAATCATAGAGTTATATAACTTTTGATCCACCATGTAGCCACTTGTATCACTATCCAAATTGCCATTTGTTTTCATGGGTGTACTAATTGTTTTACTCTCATTCATGCCAAACTTCTTGAGCATATCTTTGATGTACTTGCCTTAACTCACAAATGTACCATTCTTCAGTTGCTTGATTTGAAGACCGAGGAAGTAACTTAACTCTCCAATCATGGACATCTTAAATTCATTAGCCATCATATTCCTAAACTCTTCACAAAGTCTTGATTGGTTGATCCAAATATGATGTCATCAGCATAGATTTGCAACACAAATGAGTCATTTCCAATCTTCTTGGTGAAAAGAGTGGTGTCAACCTTGCCCATCATGAACCCTTTAGAGAGTAGAAACTCCCTCAACCTCTTATACCATGCTCTAGGTGCATGTTTCAAGCCATACAATGCCTTTTTCAATTTGTACACATGGTTGGGCTTCTTGTCATCTTCAAAACTAGGAGGTTGCTCAACATAAACTTCTTCATTGATGTAGCCATTGAGAAATGTACTCTTGACATCCATTTGATAGAGCTTGATATTATTCGCACAAGCATAGGCTAGCAAGATTCTAATTGCTTCCAATCTAGCAACCGGGGCATATGTTTCTCCAAAGTCAAGACCTTCCATTTGAGTATAACCTTGTGCTACCAATCTTGCTTTATTCCTTACAACTATCCCATCTTAATCTTGCTTATTTCTAAAGACCCATTTGGTTTCAATCACAATGTGTCCCTTTGGTCTCTCCACTAACTCTTATACTTGATTTTTTGTGAAGTTGTTCAATTCTTCATGTATTGCATTCACCCAATCAACATCCAACAATGCTTCATCTATCTTCTTTGGTTCTATGGATGACACAAATGAGAAATGTTCACAAAATGAAGCCAATCTTGATCTTGTTTGTACACCTCTAGAAATATCTCTAATTATAGCGTCCAATGGATGATCTCTTGCAATATGAGTTGGTTGGAGTATGGGAACATTACTTACACTTGCTTGATCATTAGGTTAAGATGATGTACTAGCCACTTGTTGATCTTGCACATTGTCATGATAGCCACTTGTACTTCCTTGATTTGTATCACATTTGAGTTAGAGAGCACTTGCACTTGATGATCTTCATCATCAATCACTTGCCTAGACCTCAATTCACCAATATCCATGTTCTTCATGGCATTTTAAAGTTGAATGCCTCTAACATCTTCTAAGTTCTCATTCTCATCTTGGGAACCCTTGGTTTCATCAAATTCCACATCATGAACTTCCTCAAGAGTACCACTTGACAAATTCTAAACTCTATAAGCTTTGCTAGTGGTTGAGTATCCAAGCAAGAATCACTCATCACATTTCTTCTCAAACTTGCCCAATCTAGTGCCTTTCTTCAAGATATAGCATTTGCAACCAAAAACATAAAAATATACAATATTGGGCTTTCTACCATTTAAGAGCTCATAAGGTGTATTCTCCTTCAATGGGTGACAATATAAGTGGCTGCTATAATAGCAAGCCGTGTTGATAGCTTCGGCCCAAAAGGATTGACTCACATTGTCTTGACTCAACATTGATCTTGCCATGTCAATCAAGGTTCTATTCTTTCTCTCAACAAGGCCATTTGATTGTAAAGTGTACTTGGCCGAGAATTGATGTCTAATTCCAAAGTCATCACACAACTCATCAATTCTTGTGTTCTTAAACTCACTACCATTATCACTTCTAACTCTCTTAATGGTTGTTTCAAAGTCATTGTGAATGCCCTTGACAAATTATTTGAATATTGCAAACACATCACTCTTGTCCACTAGAAAGAATGCCCAAGTGTATCTAGTAAAGTCATCCACTATCACAAAGCCATATTTGTTTCCACCGATGCTAGTGTATTATGTTATCCCAAACAAGTTCATGTGCAACAACTCAAGTGATTTACTAATGCTCATCATGCTTTTCTTAGGATGGGTGTTTCCAACTTGTTTGCCGGCTTGACAAGAGCTACAAAGCTTATCCTTCTCAAACACAACATCTTTCAAGCCTCTAACCAAGTCATGTTTAACCAATCTATTCAATTGTTTCATTCCAACATGACCAAGCCTTCTATGCCATAATCAACCCATACTAGACTTAGTGAACAATCATGTTGACAATTAAGCTTCACTAGCATTGAAATAAACCAAGTATAGATTCTCATATCTAAAGCCTTTGAAGATCAAATTAGATCCATCTACACTTATGATCACTACATCATCTACCCCAAATATGCATTTGAATCCAAGATCACACAATTGAGCCACGGATATCAAATTAAAGTTCAAGCTCGCTACTAGCAACACATTGGATATGCTCAAGCCATTGGATATTGCAATCTTACCAACCCTTTGACCTTGCCTTTGCCATTGTCACCAAATTCGATACTATCATAACCATTGTTATCATTGGCGTTGATTGAGTTGAATATTCTTGCATCACCGACCATGTGTTGAGTGCACCCACTATCAAGAACCTAATGTATTCCTCTGGCTTTATAGTTGACCTATAAAAGAAGATCAATTCTTTTTAGGTACCCAAACTTGCTTGGGTCCTTAAAGATTAGTCACTAAGCTCTTTGTTACCCAAATGGCCTTCTTTTTTGGGCCCAACATGGGTGTACCAACAAACTTAGCCTTCAAACCATTGGCACCCTTAGTGAGCAAGTAACAAGAATCAAACTTAATTGAGGATACAATAGCATTCTTCTTCTTATTCTTGCAATCATGCTCTTTGTGACCAACTTGCTTGTAACTAGTGTAAAACTGACCATTGTTCTTCACAAAACTAGTCTTGTGAGGAGCAAAGGCCGCCTTGCCTTTTTGGGGGTATAGCCAAATCTGTCTTTGTATAGAGAAGCTCTTTCGCTACCCAAGCACATAAGCAAGCTCTTTCTCAACCATAAGTGAGGCATCACAAGTGAAACCATCACTCATAGGTGAAGTGGAAGTGGATGATGAGCTACATAAAGGGTTAGTGGGAGTAACAATAATATGTTTATAGAAAGATTCATCAATTATGTCACATATTAAGCCTTTGTCACATGTTACAACATGCTCCTTCTCATTTTGCTCATCAAATAGAGAGGACTGAGCTTTTTCAAGCTTCTTGTGAGCCTTGCCAAGCTTCTCATGGGCTTCCTCTAGCCTCTCATGAGACACATTGAGCTCATCAAAGGCTTGCTTAAGGGCTTTTGGTTCCTTACGCAAGTCTTTATATTTCTTTCTCTTAATGTCAAAATGTTCTTTAGCATCTTCTAACATGTCAATTAGTTCATCTTTAGTTGGTTCATCATCATCACTTTCACTTTCATTATCATGTTCATCATCATATCCATCATCACAAGTTTGTACCTTAGTGGTCTTAGCCATAAAGCAAGTTGATGGAGTGTCAAAGAGAGAAGGCTTCTCATTGATAGCAATGCTTGTAAGAGCCTTTTTATTGGTGTTCTTGTCATCATCACTATCATCATCATCACTTGAGGAAGCATCACTATCCCAAGTGACCACATATAAACCACCCTTCTTCTTCTTGAAGGTCATCTTATCTTTCTTCTCCTTCTTTTCCTTCTTGTCCTTCTTCTTGCTCTTCTTGTTATCATCATCATTGTCGCTATTGTATGGGCATTGAGCAACAAGATGATCCTTGCTTCCACACTTGAAGCACCTTCTTGATTTCTGCTTGTTCTTCGATGAAGATTTCTTCTTTCTAGCACGATAACCTTTCTTCACCTTGAACTTGTCAAATCTCTTCACAAAGAGAGCCATCTTCTCATCATCATCATTATCCCAAGATAATGAACCTTCATCTTCACTTGATATGTCTTGCTTGCCCTTGTCCTTAGATGATGTGGCTTTGAATGCCACACTTTTTTTCTTCTCATCCTTCTTCTTAGCTTTCTTTTCTTCCTTCTCATCATCATCCCTATATGTGTCATCGAACATCACATCTCCCAACACTTGGTTTGGTGTCATGGTGTCTAAACCACTCCTCACTAGAATAGTGACCAATGTGCCAAATCTTGATGGTAAGCATCTCAAGAACTTGTGGGAGAAGTCCATGTCCTTCACTTCTTCTCCAAGTGCTTTGACATCATTGACAAGCACTTGAAGCCTATGGAACATCTCCGGCACGCTCTCATCTTCCTTTATCTTGAAGCTTGCAAACTTCTCCTTGAGAATATATGCCTTGGCACCCTTCACGGCTTGAGTGCCTTCAAATGACTCCTCCAACTTCTTTCATGCCTCATGTGCCATCTCAATGGTCTTGATTTGCTCAAATGTCCTCTCATCCATGGTATCATGAATGGCACTAAGAGCAATGCTATTGTTTTAGAGTTGCACTTCTTCAGCGGCGGTGAGAGCTTCCGCATTGGCAACCTTAATCTTGGTCTCCACCACCTTCCACACCTTCCTATTGATTGACTTGATGTAGGTGGTCATCTTTGCCTTCCAATATGGATAATTTGAGCCATCAAATTGGGGTGGCTTCTTGGTGTCGTTGATTTGAGCCATTTTGACATCGAAGGTTGTTAAGCCTCAAATCACGGTGACCATGGCTCCAATACCACTTCAAAGGTTCTAAAGGCTAGAGGGAGGGTGAATAGCCTATTAAAAATTCTACACGCCTAACCCACAACCGAGTGCCGCACAACCAACACAAGATGAGGATTCACAAGCCATACGTAATCCACTATAGTTGCCTTTGGCACTCCACCAAGGAAGGCACAAGAACCCCTCACAATCACAATGATCAGAGCCGGAGACAATCACCTTCCTCCGCTCGATGATCCAACAATCACCGAGTCATCTAGGTGTCGACAAACACCAAGAGTAACAAGTTCTCCACCAGCCCAAACTGCCCAACTAGTGCCACAAGATGCTAGAACACTAAGCAATGCACTAGAGGCTCTCCAATCTCACTCAAGATGATGAAATCAAGTATGCAAGTGAGTGAAGTGGTGTGCTCAGCTCCCAAAGGGCGTATTTAGGTGTGGGAAGTGCCAAGAGAGTGGCCAAGGTCAGCCACCACCTCTATTTATAAGCCCACAAGCAAATAGAGCCGTTACCTCTTTTGGAGCTGTATTTTGTGGGGTCACCGAACACGGCGGTAGTGCCCCCCAATGGTCGGTCCAATGGCTAGTTTGACTGGTCAGGCGGGCACTGGATAGGCAATGGTGGCACCGCCCCTAGGGTGGCGGTGACCACCCGACCAACCCTCCAAAAAACCATGTCTCTAGAAAATTATGGTGGTGCACCACCCTCACAGCGGCAGTGACTGTGGCGGTGACCAACCCGGTTTACCCCACTCTCTGGATAATTATGGTGGTGGCACCGCCCTACCAGTGTGAAAGCTCTAGTTTGGTTTTGGTGAATTGATGAAACCCTAAAGTGCTAACCTAGTTTATCAAGTGATCATGAGATAGGTAGCACATTCCAAGTAATGAAGCAAATGATGACCATGACATGATGATGGTGATGCCATGGTGATGATCAAGTGCTTGGACTTGAAAAGAAGAAAGAGAAAAACAAAAGGCTCAAGGCAAAGGTATAAATGGTAGGAGCTATTTTGTTTTGGTGATCAAGACACTTAGAGAGTATGATCACATTTAGGTTTGATAGCCATACTATTAAGAGGGGTGAAACTCATATCGAAATGCAGTTATCAAAGCACCACTAGATGCTCTAACTCATTGCATATGCATTTAGGATCTAGTGAAGTGCTAACACCCTTGAAAAATGTTTGTGAAAATATGCTAACACATGTGCACAAGGTGATAGACTTGGTGGTTGGTACATTTGAGCAAGGGTTAGGAACTTCACCGATGCCCTAGACAGAAAAGACGGAGGTCACTGTAAGTGACCAAATGCTGGTCTCGGTTGGACCGGCGTGTTCGGTCAGTGGCAGCAGAGGGCATGCAGCGTCGGTCTTTGATTGGATGCTGATAGGGTGCATCCGGTCCTGCTGATGTGGCTATGGACAGAGGAGTCATCGAGTGACCGGATGCTAGGTGTGTCCGGTTGAGCATGGCTGGGCGCGTCCGGTCGTGAAAAGTCATCTCTAGATATTTACTGGAAACGACCAGACGCTGAGGTCCAGCGTCCGGTCACTTTGAGCTATTGTGTCCGATCGTCACTTGACCGTTGAGACCGGGTGATCAACATTTGAAGAGAGGGGACATATGGCACGCATCACGTGACCAGATGCTGAGGTCCAGCGTTCGATCAATATGATCGGAGCGTTCGGTCACCCTGTGTTGTGCCTAGTGAAGGGGTACAATGGCTCTATTTTATGGGGGCTTCTATTTAAGCCCTATGGCCGGCTCAAGCTCACTCTCTTGGCCATTTGCATTGACATAGCAACCTTGTGAGCTTAGCCAAAGCCCTCCCACTCATCTCCATCATTGATTCAAAATTTTGTGAGATTGGGAGAGAATCCAAATGCATTGCTTGAGTGTTTGCATCTAGAGGCACTTGGTGTTCGTGTTTCGCTATGGGATTTGCTTGTTACTCTTGGTGGTTGCTGCCACCTAGATGGCTTGGAGCAGCGAGGATCGTCGAGCGGAGGGTGGTGATTGTCTTCGGCTCTGATCGTGGTGATTGTGAGGGGTTCTTGACCTTTCCCCGACGGAGAGCCAAAAGATACTCTAGTGAATTGCTCGTGGCTTATGTGATCCTTATCTTGTATTGGTTGTGCGGCACCCTATTAAGGGTTTGGCGTGTGATGCCAATTAGCGCGTGAACCTCCAAGTGAGTGAATCGCCACAACGAGGAGTAGCTTGCCGGCAAGCAAGTGAACCTCGGTAAAAAATCATTGTGTTCATCATTTGATTTTGAGGTGATTGGTCTTCATTGGTATTCATTCTTGTGATTGTTTGGCTCCTTCCTCAACACGGTAGTATAAACATCTTGCTCACTCTCTTTATATTACCGCAAACTAGTTGTCAAGCTCTTTAGTGTAGCTAGTTGTGAGAGCTTGTTAGTTTGGTTAGGGTGGCTCTTTAGTTAGCTTTTGAGAGCACACTAACTTAGTGTAGTGTCATAGCTATTATGTGGATAGATACTATATAAACTAGAATTGTGGTAGGTGGCTTGCTATTTTAGTAGGCTAGCGCAACACTTACTTCACCTCATAATTGTCTAACTAGTTTGTTAAGAGTTGTTGTAGATTTTTTTAATAGGCTATTCACCCCCCTCTAGCTATTAGGACCTTTCAAGTGGTATCAGAGCCGAGGTCACCGTAATTTGAGGCTTAACAACCTTTGGTGTAAAAATGGCTCAAATCAACAACACCAAGAAGCCGCCCTAATTTGATGGCACAAATTATCCATATTGGAAATCAAAGATGATCACATACATCAAGTCAATCAATAGAAAAGTATGGAAGGTGGTAGAAACCAAAATTGAGATTGGTGATCTGGAGAATCCCACCGTGGCCGAAGAAGTGCTTCTCCAAAACAATGGCATTACTCTAAGTGCCATTCATGATGCTATTGATGAGAGAACATTTGAGCAAATCAAGAATATTGAGATGGCTCATGAGGCATGGAATAAATTGGAGGAGTCATTTGAAGGCACTCAAGCCATGACGGGTGCAAAGGCATATATTCTCAAAGAGAAGTTTGCAAGCTTCAAGATGAAGGAGGATGAGAGTGTGCTGGAGATGTTTCATAGGCTTCAAGTGCTTGTCAATGATCTCAAAGCACTTAGAGAAGAGGTGAAGGACAAGGACTTCTCCCACAAGTTCTTAAGATGCTTACCTTCAAGATTTGGCACATTGGTCACTATTCTAGTGAGGAGTGGTTTGGACACCACGACACCAAACCAAGTGTCAGGAGATATAATGACCTATGATACATATAGAGATGATGATGAGAAGGAAAAAAAGAAGGAGAAGAAAGATGAGAAGAAAGATGAGAAGAAGAAGAGTGTGGCATTCAAAGTCACATCATCCAAGGGCAAGGCAAGGCAAGAAACATCAAGTGAAGATGATGGCTCATGGGATGATGATGATGATGAGAAGATGGCTCTCTTTGTCAAGAAATTTGGCAAGTTCATGATAAAGAAAGGGTACCATGCTAGAAGAAAGAAATCTTCATCCTAGAACAAGGAAGAGTCAAGAAGGTGCTTCAAATGTGGAAGCAAAGATCATCTTGTTGCTCAATGTCCATACAATAGCGACAATGATGACGACAACAAGAAGAACAAGAAGGAGAAGAAGGAAAAGAAAGAGAAGAAGGACAAGATGACCTTCAAGAAGAAGGGTGGTTCATATGTGGTCACTTGGGATAGTGATGTTTCCTCAAGTGATGATGATGATGATAGTGATGATGACAAGACCACCAAGAAGAAGGCACTTGCAAGCATTGCAATCAATGAGAAGCCTTCTCTCTTCGACACTCCATCATGCTTCATGGCTAAGGCAACTAAGGTACAAATTTATGATGATGGAAGTGATGAAGAACATGATAATGAAAATGAAAATGATAGTGATAGTGATGATGATAAACCTACTAAAGATGAATTATTTGACATGCTAGAAGATGCTAAAGAACACTTTGACATTAAGAGAAGGGAATGCAAGAGCTTGAATAAGGAGGTAAAAGCCCTTAAGCAAGCCCTTGATGAGCTCAAAGCAACTTATGAGAGGCTAGAGGAAGCCCATGAGAAGCTTGGCAAGGCTCACAAGAAGCTTGAAAAAGCTCATTCCTCTTTGCTTATTAAGCAAAATAAAAAGAAGTATGTTGAAACTTGCAATGTAGGCTTAACTTGTGATATAATTGATGAATCATTATCTATGCCTATCATTGTTGCTCTCACTAACCCTTCTTGTAGTACTTCTACTTCCACCTCATCTAGTAGTGATGGTCTCACTTGTGATGGCTCACTAATGGTTGAGAATGAAAACCTCAAGAAGGAGGTCAATAAGCTCACTCACACCTTGGTTAAGGCCTATGGTGGTGAGGACCGCTTGCTTATGTGCTTGGGTAGCCAAAGAGCTTCTCACTATAAAGAGAGATTGGGCTATACCCCCAAGAAAGGCAACACAACTTTTGCTCCTCACAAGACTAGTTTTGTGAAGAACAATAGTCAGTTTTACACTAGTTGCAAGCAAGTTGGTCATAAGGAGCATGAATGTAAAAACAAGAGCAAAAATGCTAATGTATCCTCCATTAAGCTTGATTCTTTCTATATGCTTACCAAGGGTGCAAATGGTATAAAGGCTAAGTTCATTGGCAAACCATGGATGGGCTCAAAGAAGAAAGCCATTTAGGTACCAAAGAGCTTAGTGACTAACCTTCAAGGACCCATGCAAGTTTGGGTACCTAAAAAGAATTGATATTCTTTTGTAGGTCAATTACAAAGCTAGAGGAAGGCATTGAGTTTTTGATAGTGGGTGTACTCAACACATGATCGGTGATGCAAGAATGTTCAACTCAATCAATACCAATGTCAATGATGGTTATGATAGTATCACATTTGGTGATAATGGCAAAGGCAAGGTCAAAGGGCTTGGTAAGATTGCAATATCCAATGACATGAGCATATCCAATGTGTTGCTAGTAGAGAGCTTGAATTTCAACTTACTATCCGTGGCTCAATTGTGTGATCTTGGATTCAAATACATATTTGGGGTAGATGATGTAGAGATCATAAGTGTAGATGGCTCTAACTTAATCTTCAAAGGCTTTAGATATGAGAATCTATACTTGGTTGATTTCAATGCTAGTGAAGCTAGATTATCTACATGCTTGTTCACTAAGTCTAGTATGGGTTGGTTATGGCATAGAAGGCTTGGTCATGTTGGAATGAAACATTTGAATAGATTGGTTAAGTATGACTTGGTTAGAGGCTTGAAAGATGTTGTGTTTGAAAAGGATAAGCTTTGTAGCTCTTGTCAAGCTAGAAAACAAGTTGGAAACACCCATCCCAAGAAAAGCATGATGAGCACAAGTAAAGCATTTGAGCTATTGCACATGGATTTGTTTGGGCCAAGATAATACACTATCATTGGTGGAAATAAATATGACTTTATGATAGTGGATGATTATACTAGATACACATGGGTATTCTTTATAGTGGATAAAAGTGATGTGCTTGCAACATTCAAATCATTTATCAAGGGCATTCACAATGAGTTTGAAACAACCATCAAGAGAGTTAGAAGTGACATTGGTAGTGAGTTCAAGAACACTAGAATTGATGAGTTGTGTAATGAATTTGGAATTAGACATCAATTCTCAACCAAGTACACTCCACAATCAAATAGCCTTGTTGAGAGAAAGAATAGAACACTCATTGATATGGTAAGGTCTATGCTTAGTGAGTACAATGTGAGTCAATCTTTTTGGGCCGAAGCTATTAACACGGTTTGCTATTGTAGCAACTGCCTCTATTGTCACCCATTGAAAGAGAAGACACCATATGAGCTCTTTAATGGTAGGAAGCCCAACATAGCATATTTTCGGGTCTTTGGTTGCAAGTGTTATGTATGAAGAATTGAATAACTTCACAAGAAATCAAGTAAAGGAATTAGTAGAGAGACCAAAAGGATACAATGTGATTGGAACCAAATGGGTCTTTAAAAATAAGCAAGATCAAGATGGGATAGTAGTAAGGAACAAAGCAAGATTGTTAGCACAAGGATATACACAAGTTGAAGGTCTTGACTTTGGAGAAACATATGCCCGGTTGCTAGATTGGAAGCAATTAGAATCTTATTAGCCTGTGCTTGTGCCCACAACATCAAGCTCTATCAAATGGATGTTAAGAGTGCATTTCTCAATGGTTACATCAATGAAGAAGTATATGTTGAGCAACCTCCCAGTTTTGAAGATGACAAGAAGCCCGACCATGTGTACAAGTTGAAGAAGGCATTGTATGGCTTGAAGCAAGCACCTAGAGCATGGTACGAGAGATTGAGGGACTTCCTACTCTCTAAAGGGTTCATGACGGGCAAGGTTGACACCACTTTTTTCATCAAGAAGATTGAAAAAGACTTGTTTGTGTTGCAAATCTATGTTGATGACATCATATTTGGATCAACCAATCAAGACTTTTATGATGAGTTTAGAAAGATGATGGCTAATGAGTTTGAGATGTCCATGATTGGAGAGTTAAGTTACTTCCTTGGTCTTCAAATCAAGCAATTGAAGAATGGCACTTTTGTGAGTCAAGGCAAGTATATCAAGGACATGATTAAGAAGTTTGGCATGAGTGATAGCAAAGTCATTAGCACACCAATAGGAACAAATGGTAACTTGGATAGTGATGCAAGTGGCAATATGGTGGATCAAAAATGGTATCGGTCTATGATTGAAAGTCTACTCTATGTGACCGCATCAAGGTTGGATTGGCATGGCATACATCCTTGCTAAGGACATGATTAGTGCATCTAGTCATCTCTTAATTTTAATAGGCTCATTCATAAAAATCAAATGAATTTGATGTTTGTATGGTACCACTATTGCTTCTATACTTGACTTGATCTAGTGGTAGCATATGACATGTTTATGGGCTTGTAAACCTAGTGTTTAATCTAGAAAATGAGCTCTAAGTGTTTAACTCAATATGGTACAAGATAACCCTTATTTGGAGGTGTGAAGAAGCTTGTCCTTGGATCAAACCGAGTTAAATGTCTTTGGCAAGTATTCTAGATTGAACCAAATTTTGAAAAATGATCCTCACCCCATTGATTGACATTGATAATCTCAACCTATCTTCTTTTTGAACCTTTGTGGTCATTAATGACAAAGGAGGAGAAAAACAAAGATATTAGTGATATTAGTACATGGGGAGAAAAACAAAGATATTAATGTACTAAGATGGTGAAAAGACAACAAAGGGGGAAAGAAATAAAGATATAAGTGATAGGGGGAGAACTTGACATAGGGAGAGAGATATGGCAAGAGATATGACAAAGGAAAGGGATCAATTAAAATTTTGAGCACACAAGTAGGGGGAGCAAGCTCATGAACTTATATGGTGCATTTGAATGTTCATTTCATATGATTGCTTGCATGGCACAAGTTTTAAATTTCAATATCTATGCTTGTGTGGTGTATGCTAGTTGTAGGTTTGAATGATGAAATAAAAATCTAGCATGCATAGGTTATCTAGTGATTTCATTTCCAAGTGTTTCCAAGTGGTATCGAGCTAACCATGGTGCTAAGGATGGTATAATGGTGCACTTCGATTGGTATCACGCTTCAAAGGTCCATCTTTTATACCTTAGCATCATTTGGTAGACATTGTCTTCTATATTTCCTATCTAAGCATATGTGCAAGCTTCAATCTAAACTCTTAGCACATATATAGGGGGAGAAATTGCTACCATTTGGAGTTCATGAAACTTGTCCATATCCTTTTACACATAGTAAATATGCTTGGGCAAGCAACATGGATTCAATTGAATTTCAATTCATATCTTTGTGAAAGGGTTGTCATCAATTACCAAAAGGGGGAGATTGAAAGCTCTAGTTTGGTTTTGGTGAATTGATGAAACCCTAAAGTGCTAACCTAGTTTATCAAGTGATCATGAGATAGGTAGCACATTCCAAGTAATGAAGCAAATGAAGACCATGACATGATGATGGCGATGCCATGGTGATGATCAAGTGCTTGGACTTGAAAAGAAGAAAGAGAAAAACAAAAGGCTCAAGGCAAAGGTATAAATGGTAGGAGCTATTTTGTTTTGGTGATCAAGACACTTAGAGAGTGTGATCACATTTAGGTTTGATAGCCGTACTATTAAGAGGGGTGAAACTCGTATCAAAATGCGGTTATCAAAGAGCCACTAGATGCTCTAACTCATTGCATATGCATTTAGGATCTAGTGGAGTGCTAACACCCTTGAAAAATGTTTGTGAAAATATGCTAACACATGTGCACAAGGTGATACACTTGGTGGTTGGCATATTTGAGCAAGGGTTAGGAACTTCACCGACACCCTAGATAGAAAAGATGGAGGTCACTGTAAGTGACCGGACGCTAGTCTCGATTGGACCGGCGTGTCCAGTTAGTGGCAGCAGAGGGCACATAGTGTTGGTCTCTGACCAGATACTGGGTCACTCAGTGACCGGACGCTGACAGGGTACGTCTGGTCCTACTGATGTGGCTGTGGACAGAGGAGTCGCCGAGTGACTAGACACTGGGTGTGTCCGATCGAGCATGGCCAGGCGCGTATAAACATCTTGCTCACTCTCTTTACATTACCACAAACTAGTTGTCAAGCTCTTTAGTGTAGCTAGTTATAAGAGCTTGTTAGTTTGGTTAGTATGGCTCTTTAGTTAGCTTTTGAGAGCACACTAACTTAGTGTAGTGTCACTGCTATTGTGTGGATAGATAATATATAAACTAGAATTGTGGTAGGTGGCTTGCTATTTTAGTAGGCTAGCGCAACACTTACTTTGTCTCATAATTGTCTAACCAGTTTGTTAAGAGTTGTTGTAGATTTTTTTAATAGGCTATTCACCCCCTCCCCCTCTAGCTATTAGGACCTTTCACAGTGACGGTGACGAGGCAGTGCACCGCCCTCACCGCAGCGGTGTACACTAGACGCACCGGTGCCCATGCTCACTTTGCTACTGCTCGGCTAGGATCAGGTGGGCACCACCCTAGGGGTGGCAGTGCCACTGGACAGGGTGGTGGTGCCCCACTTGAGCATCTCCTTCTCAGCCTCTCTAGTTGGTCACCGCCACAGAGGTGGTGGTGCACCGGACAGGCCATGGCGGTGCCCCCGGGCAGCTCCCCGAGCCTGACAACACCTCATTTTCTTCACCTTTTTCACCACCTTTGCAAATGTGCTAACACTCTATGTGTTTCACTATCACGTGCAAGTGTGTTAGCATTTTCCTAATCATTTTCAAAGGTTAATCACTTTCTCACTGATTGTGCACTCGGCCTAAAATGCATATGCATGTTTTCCAACACCTAGTGGCACTAGATGATCGAGTTGTCTGATAAGAGCTCCCCTCTTAATAGTACGACCATCTATCCTAAATGTGATCACACTCTCTATAGTATCTTGATCATCAAAAATAAAATGGCCCTATAGATAACACCTTTGCCTTGAGCCCATTTTGTTTTTCTCTTCTTTTCCAAATCTCGGAGCTTGATCATCATATGTGTTCACACCATCACCATGATCTTAATTTCATGTGGTCATCTCCATCTCCATCCATGAGTGCCACCTAGCTCTTTCTCTTGGGTTGGACCACAAATCCACACTTAAAGCATAGAGTTAGTCCAAATAGGTTTCATCAATTAACCAAAACTAAACTAGGGCTTTCACCTAGCCAGTTTCGAAAAGCGACTAGGGCAGTTCTGGCAGACTGAGCCAAAAAAACATTGTTGTGCCCTCCAGACTCCAAATGCGATAACCCAAATAGTTTTCTTGATTGTCTTGACATTACGAACGACGTCACAAAGTCCTTCACATGCATTGACTATTTTTGACAGTCAATGTGTCCCTAAAAATGGAGCAATTTTTAAAGGTGGTTGGTAATACCAGCCATCTCTGAAGATGCATTTATATGGAGCCGACTTTACAAATATATCTTCAGAGACAGCTTGTACTACACGCCACTATAAAGGTGGCTCCTGATTGAGCCATCTCTGTCCAAAATGCCACCCATTGCTACCATGAGCCTTAATTTTTTAGATGAAGGAAGTATATATATCTATAATTTCCACCCTCCGTGAACTTGATGTAACACCTCGGGTGTTAGTCATGAGTTAAGCAATAAAATTGGAAGTAAGTAGGATATGTCAAGCAATGATTATGATCTCTAGCTCATAATCTAGAAGTAATAATGAAGGTGTTGAGGTCCAATCTATGAAATTGAGTCCCAACTTGAACTTGGACAACACACCTTTGCTTACATGTGGACCCTAGTTAGGGTTAGGCATGAGTAATGTTAAACATGCTTGTTTCATGTACATTACATCAACATGCATCCATCTTGACCAGTGGATATGTTTCATGAAGTTTGGAATCAAGAAGTCACATGAAATGATAAGTTATAATCTCTCTTGAATTGCTTTATTAAGTAAATGGGAATATGAGATGTCGACCAAACCTTTCTACACTACCCAAATGACTCTAATTAAACTCTACAACAAAAGTCATGAAGGGTTCGTATTGAGCAAATGTCAAGAGAAGGCCTCAATTGGTCGAAAACCCTAATTCCAGGGTTTAACGAGGTGCTGCTTTGACCAAGATGAAGCAATGGTTTCTATACTAGATATGAAGTTTGACCTTTAATAAAAGCTAAAGTTTGAGTGGAGTACAACAAATTTTATTTTTGGACCAAGACCTGATTCAACTCCTAAGTGGCTCAAACAGTAGTCTCAAGTTTGAATCAGCTGCTGTTTTTAGCCCCGAAAAATATTCTGTCTGAGACTAGTGGCAAGAATAGATGGCATCTCACGTTCTCGGATTTTTGTTAAGCAACTCAAGTTGAGCCAAATATAAAAGTTGGAGTTTACATCTTGAAGAAGGACATACAAAAAGTTGGAATTAATTTGACCACGTTTTGACCAAGTAATTTGAGCTCAAGCAGAGCAAGGCTTAATCCTTGATTACTCGCTAACATTGTTAACTTTGGGCTTAATTAGGTGCTAATGGAGACCTCTAACGGCTAGGAACCCTTAATGAGTTTTGTAGATCATTAGGTCGGCTACAACTTTGCTTTTGGGCCTAACATCCAAATCGGCCCGTATCTAGGCCAAAAATGGCGCCCACCTTACCCATGTCGCTGCCCGCCACATACTCGGTAAAATGCCCCAATGGGCAACGCGTGTCTGGGATGTGGTGTCCATGCCTGAGCATGCCCCCACCATTGTTGCCACGCGTTCCTGCCCTTCCTAGGCCGATGGGGAGAGGTCAAGATGCCTGAGCGCCCCCTGCCTCGCTCACTCGCTCCTCCTCCATCGCCCTCTACGCTGCACGCATGCGCCAGAGCGTGCTCGCCATGGCTACCGGTGACCGAGCTCCATGGCTGCCATCGACAGAAGCTCCTGCCACCAGCGTTGCTGCCCCTCCGCCTCCCCATGCCCTAGCTCCATGCTCATTGCTGTCCACCGCCACTACCGCGTCGCCTTGGCGATGCTACAGCTGGCCGCGCGTGGACGCCGCCATGGCCGAGGTGGGCTAAGCTCGCCACTACCATGTCCCTACCCTATGGGCCTTCTTCGCCCTAGCCGAGTGCCGCTACGCCTCCACCGCCACACGCCACCCCTCCTGCACCCCTTTACTGGCCACCGCCGCTGCCGTAGCAACGTCGCCGGAGCAGCTACCGCTGCAGCTATGGGCGCACGCAGCCAAGCCACGTTAGGCCACCATAGGGCAAGCTATGGGCTACTCTCAGTCTACATGGTCACCCTGATGCTTCTCGCCGCTGCCGGCCACTGCGCGCCAAGGCCGTCCAACCCCGTAGCGGCCACCGGCGGAGCTGCGCATCTACGCGCCATGCACTCGCGTGGCTGGGCCGTCTCAAGCTAGGCTGAGCAGCTCAGTGAATGCGCGTGGACCCCCTGGCACTCTGCCACCCATCCCCTGTCGTCGACGAGCCTCCTCTGGTCGGCGGCGGTGATCCTCCTCCGCCTCCTCTTTTCTAACTACATGAAGGACCTCGCACAATAATTGGAACAAGTTCAAGGGGTTTTATGCAAAGTTCATGACTCAGGGGAATAGTACAAAGAAGGACCCATTCATTGGAATTTATTTTCATGGAAGTCCAGGGGCCTCGATGCAATTGTGTTTTTCCTTTATTGCATTTCTTTGGCTAAAACTTTGGGAAATCATAATAAATTGTAGAAAAATCGTAAAATAGCAAATGAGGACTTTTTGGAATCCTTGATAGTAGATATACACAGTAGAGTCATAATATGATATGTGTTAGTAGAAAGTTTCAACTTTTTTTATTTATTCTTGTAAAGTTCTTTTAAAAATGCTTTTAAGTTGTCAGATGCATATCTTGAGTTATAGAAGTCCAAAAATAGTAATTCCAATTGTGTTCATCTTGTGATGACATGCTCTAGCTAATAAAAATATTAAACATACTAGTTATATTCTGTTTTTATAATGTTTTGATTTAATCTTGTTAAATAGGAAATTTTAGCTTGTTTTTTTTGTTATTTTCATATCTAAAGTTGTGGTGCTCCAATTACAATGAAATTTTATGGTGGGCTACTGATACTATATTTGGGCTGTGGTAAAAATTTTATGTTTATTAGATGTAGTATGGTTGAGTTATTGATTTACCTTGATTAATGCTTAATAAATGGTTTTAGTTAAGTTATAATTTTTATGTAGGTATAAAAATGGAAAATGTGGTTTCACTACCTTTGTATGATGTTGTGCTACCATAATAACATATAATATGGCTATGTGTTTATATAAAATGATGATCTTTAGATTTATCTTGCTTTTACATGTTTTTTTGCCACAACAATTTGTCTTTTTCATGGTAATTAATTTATAAAACCTGAGCATGTGAAATTCGTGCAGTAGCCATGTTTTGATAACATCTACCTCTCATAAAAATCTCAGCCCCAAACTAGTTGTTCTCATATATCACTAAAATTATATATATGTTTATTAGAAGAAAGGATTAATAAAAGTATAATTGTAGATAAAGCTTGTAATTGTATTTGGTGATGCTTTAAGTGATTGGTGTTCAATAAAGTGTTGCTAAGTATGTTAGTGGTGGTTGAAGTTCTTGAATGGCTCATGTGTGCATGCTCTTTGTTAGCAAAAACAAGTGAAACATCAAATTGTAACATTCTAAAATGGTTGCATGTGCATTTTCTGTTGTGATGATAACTTCGTGAATCAAATGATGTTTTATGTAAATATAGTGAATACAAAAGTGGTAGATAATTTCCTTATCTTGCTTGTGCTAAAAGTTTATGATTTTAGGCCTGATGATTTAGGAGTTATAGATTTTAGAATGTTGTTGTCAGGTTTTTGCATGTCCTCTAAATAGATCTAAATGATTGTATTGTTTGGCTCATTTAAACATGGAATCATGTATTGGTGATAATAGGAGAGTTGTAGTGCCTTTCTTAATATTTCTAAAATGTCTAAGATCACTACTTTTGGTGGTCTAGAACTCCAGTTATAGTTGTTCAGAGTGGAATGGTAGATTTTTGTCTAAATCTAGATAGAGATGCCTTCTTGATGTTGTTTAGCCTTGTTAACTATAGAATCATTATAAGATGATAATAAAAAAGTTATAGATAACTTAATAAGCTTTCTATAAAGTTTAGAATCATGTTTGTTGAATATCTAGAACTCCAGTTATGTATTTCTGAAGTTAATATTAGTTGTCTGTCCTTAGTTGTATAAGCTCTGCTTGATGATGTATTTTGACCTTATTATTTGTTGAATCAGCTTTTGGTGTTAATAACAAAGTTTTATATAATTTCATTAGCTTTCCAGAAAGTCTAGGATCACCTTTGTTCGATGCTTATAACTCCAGTTATGGTTAAAACAAATGACTGTTGTGCTGCTATCTAGATTTCTGTACATGTGTGCTCTTATTTGGCTAAACTTGTTAGTTCATGATTGATAAATGCTTGCAATAGCTGAACTTAAGTCAATGGGTATGTCATGCTCGATATGCTTGCCATATCCACCTATTGTGCTAGAATAGTGTTTAGTTAAATAACTCTAGGTGCCTATGTCTTGCATAATCTTGTGCTTGTCTTGAACACTCTTATATAATGCATCTCTTATTACCATTCTTCGTATTCATGCACTTGCATCTTGCATCTAATCTAGGTGCGCTAGATGAACCACGTGAAGGACGTGTTGATGGAGTCAAACCAGAAGACAGTGTTGGTGGACCTATCCCAAAGATGGAAGGACTAAGCAAGTGTTAGGACCGGATATGTCACCAAGATAGTGCGAGCTAACTGAACTAACTTGTGCCGAATCCCAGGCAAGCCCCAGAGCATTCTAAGCCTCCTATGTTTTTTATAAATATCATTTAAGTCCTTTATGTTTGATGCATTAGGTTATAAGAGTTGATTGAAACCACTTGATGCATAGAACTACCATGTCCCGAAATATACCTTGAACCCTATATAGGTCCAGGATTGAATATATGCATAGCAATGCTTAGACAGGTAGAAGTCGGGTGATTTTCTGTCACCTACGAGATATAGATGGATACCAAAGTACGGTTGGCTATATTTGCTATAGTGGAAATAACCATGTGGATAAATAAAAGAAGACCAGGCGGGATTATGATAGAGAAGCAACAAGACATGGAGGTCTTGGTGCCTATTTATCTCCGTCTATGTCGGTTAAGGACCAATTCGCTGTACATCCTCATGTCATGTTGAATGCATGCCTAACACTTAGTTGGCCGGATAAGTCATTCCGACCATGAAGCCGAGTAGCTCAACTCAGGCCGGGACTCGATAAGTGAAAGTGCGCACACTGGAGGCAGTAAAGATGTGCGAGGAGCCAGTGGCGTGAGTCTAAGGGTAGGCTGGGCCTGAACTTCCTAGCAGACTGGTAGAATCTCTGAGGGTGAGGCACTGATCGGACCCACGACTGTACCTTAGTTGTACCAAAGGTGACCTAAGACTACCTTAGCGCAGGTATGTCTAGGTTTGTGTTAGGAATGACTTCCCAGCTGGGTTGGAATCGATTCGAGTCGCCGTCTCTCCCGGATAGTGAGAACTTGACTGAGCAGTGGCAACGTATCATTAATTGCTGTAATTTGATGGTTATGATGAATATGGAAATGTTACACCGGCTATGGTTACTAATGCTTGTTAGCTTAATCACATGATTGCTCTAGTACAGGTGCTAATCTAGAGATAAATAGCTATAATTAACTTGGTTACCGAATTATAAAATGTATAGCTCAACTAGTGGCTTTTATGCAAAATTTTGTCAAGCTACCTCCACCTATAAAGCCTTGCATACTCCTTGGTATCACTTTGTTTCTGGTTTATGACGAGTAAGTCTAGCTGAGTACATTCGAGAACTCAGGGTTTATCCTATCATGTTGCAGGTGAAGTTCTCGGCCTGATGAAGATGGTGGCTAACCGTCGGTGGGCTCGGTGACTCTATATTTATTTCTCATCTGTATGCTTTTATCAGAGGATATCACTTATGCTAGAAATGTATTTGGAACTTATATTATTGTAACCATTTGAAAGCTATGTTGTTTTCACTAAACGGTTTTGAAACCCAAACTTGTATTATTATTTGTGAACTCATTGTAAACATTATTTCCGCTGCAACTCTGTGTATGTGATGTGCATTTGCGTAATCATGCGATCTTGGTTGTGATGTTGATTTACCGAGGTCCTTCGTGACACTCGACGGACTACCGGGTTTATATAAATGAAAGTATGCGCGTGTCAACATGTTAGCAGGGACAGTCATACTTGATCTTGTATAAATTAGGTGGTTCTGTCACACTAGAAATGCACATGTGATAGATAATAAGGTTTGAGCCTAGTGGTTGGAGTCATGCATGCAGTTTGGTTGTAAATGGTTTGGATGGCTACATATATATATATATATATATATATATATATATATATATATATATATATATATATATATATATATATATATATATATATATATATATATATATATATGAACAATGAACAACTGTCATAGGTTGCAACAGTTCATGCCCATCAATCAATCCTTTCGGTCACTCTGGGCGTTCGGTACTACCGAACCGATCGGTTCGGTTCCTCGGTACCTCGGTAAATTCGGTTCCAGAGAAAATCGGTACCGATCGGTTCCACAAAAAATTCGGTACCGACGTAATTCGGTATCGGTTCTTTCGGTTCGGTTCCAGTATTTACCGAAAGAACCGAACCAGCATGTAAAATCAGGTTCAGTAGCAAATTGTCAGAAATTTAACATGGTTTCATATAAAATAATAGTGCTAAAATCACACATATAAAAGGCCACAACACAACAGGCTGTCCACGATAGATTAACACAAATACTCATAGTTGTCCACGATGGATTAACACAAATACTCATAGCAGTACCCAAGGCAAACAACAGGCGACAGCAATCAGCAAGCAATCAGCACTTCAGCAGGCAGCAGACAGCACTGCAGCACGCAGCAGCAGCACTGCAGCACGCAGCAGCAGCACTGCAGCAGTCTAGTCCAGGCGTCCAGCAGTCCAGCACACTAGCACAGTATGCAGCATGCCAGCAACTCATGTAACTCATGTAGGCTTGGAGGACTTGCTCTTGCTTGCTTTGGTGCTGGAGGATTTTGTTGGTTGGGACTTGATGTTGGTGGCGGTAACCATCCTACTTTTGCTGCCTTGAATTTGTGACTTGGCAGCATGGCCGTCAATAATGGCCAAGTCCTTGAACTTTTGAATCAACTCTGAAATTAAATAAACAGAGGATGTAATAATTTTTTTTTCAGTAATGATAACAGTAAGAAAAATAAATCACATAGAGTTATGAGTTATCACCTTCTTCTAGTTTAGTTAATTGTTCTGTATCTTCTGAAAGATTGATTGGAGTTGCCCTTCTAAGCCAATCTTGAGTACATACAAGAGCTTCGACCATGAATGGAGTGAGTGAAGTCCTAAAATCATCCAGTACACGCCCACCAGTGCTAAAGGCAGATTCACTAGCAACAGTAGAGATTTGGATAGCAAGCACATCACGAGCTAATTTAGAAAGTACGGGAAATCTAGTGGCCTGGCCCTTCCACCAAGCAAGAATATCAAATTTTTTGGTATCTTCTTCACATTCTTCAGCCAAGTACCTATCCAATTCAGTCCTGATGCCGCCCCTACTGCAACTGCCTACTCCACTATTCAGCTTCATTCTCTTCACAATGTTACTCCTCGCCTTTCTAGGACTGTCTCTACCTTGTTTAGATTGGGTCTCATCACTTGGCTGGGAGTTTACAGGACTTGGGGATGAATTCTTGGCTCTGTATTCTTCAAAAAGATCATGCAAACATTTGGTAATAGTAGCCCACACTTTTTGTCCAACACCCTCACCATACATGTCCTCTATTGCAATTTCTGTATACTGTGAAAGCTTGTACCTTGGATCAAGTACAACAGCAACAAAGATAAGCAAGTTAATATTTTCCTTCTCCTTCTCCTTTCCCTTTCCCTTTCCCTTCTCATTTTGCAAGCCCAAATTGTCATGCCACTGCCCCCAATACTTGTCATACTTGTCTTTCATTCTCTTCCCCATGTCTTGTTGGACAAAATCAGCACTAGTCAGCCACTCATTCACCAAAGCATTGACCTCTAAAATCTCATGGAAGTAAGTGTGAGCAGTCACACTTAAGGATGCTGAAACACGTGTTGTTATGTTAGCAAAATGCTTTAGAAACTTAGCTAGTTTCCTTGCATTATCCCAATCGTGCTCATCAGGAACTCCTGGACCTGGAACACCTGGCTTAGTCTCACTAAGCAATTCAATTGTATAGTATGGATCTTCCTCTGGATATCTAGCAAACACTTTTTCATATGTGCAGGCAGCTGCTAGCATATCATATGTCGAGTTCCACCTTGTGCATACATCAAGGTTCAAGAATGCCTTGCTGTCCACTTTTTCCCATTGAGCAATCTCTTTAAATTTGGCAATCCTAGATGAACTTGCTCTGACAAATCTAATGGCAGCCCGTATACGCTTGATAGATTGGTCTACCTCTTTCAAACCATCTTGCACGATCAAATTAACTATATGTGCAGCACATCTCATATGAAGGTACTTGCCGTCTGCTATGCTAGTTTTCAAACTATTCATTTGTCTCCTCAAATAACTAACACCACTATCATTTGCACTAGCATTATCAACTGTTACTGTCATTACTTTGTCCAATCCCCAGTCAAGCAATACTTTGTGTAAGTGTTTTCCAATATCATCCCCCTTTTTCCCTTTGACCTTGAAAAAACTAATTATCTTTTTGTGCAAGCACCAATCATTGTCAATAAAATGGGCTGTTGCAGTCATGTAACTATCTTGCTGCTGTGATGTCCAACCATCGGTTGTGAGGCAAACTCTATTGCAATGTTCTTGAAAAAACATTTTCAGTTTAGCTTTCTGCTCAAAATATAATTGCACAGTGTCCCTAGTACATGTCCTTCTAGATGGTATTATGAAACGGGGGCAAGCAATAGACATGAACTTCCTAAAACCAGGTTTTTCACCAAATCCAAATGGCTCCTCATCTTCTATTATCATTTCAGTAAAGGCAGACCTAAGCAATTCAGGGTCAAACTTCCAAGTGCCTACATTATTTCCTTCACTAACTTGCAAAACACCCTGAGTTGCATCATCACTAGATCTATGAGGATTACTCTTACAAACGCCAAAATGCTTACGCATACCAGACGTACCATTATGAACTGGATGTGCTTTGATCTCAGCTTTGCAATACTTGCACTGTCCCTTGACCACCACACCCTTTTCCATGATTTTGATGAAGTGGTCCCAAATTTTTGATCTAGCTGTCATCTCCTTTTTCTTCGTCCCATCCTCAGCATCAGCATCTACATCGATGACCTCCTTCTGTTTCTCTCCATCAGCAGCAGCATTCTTCTCATCAGCACCAGCTTCCTTCCCATCAGCACCAGTAGCCCTGCCATGACTCAAGGCCTCTCCCTCTTCATTCCTTAGCCGCTCGTCCTCCTGGAGCCCCCAATCACTGATTTCTTTGCCAATGTCTTCATCAGACTGAGACATCTGTTATATATCATCATTCAAGCGAAGTCAAAATAAACATCTAGATTCTAGAGAACCAAATTGCTCCATTAAGTCAAACATAGACTCAGATCAGACTTACCTTGGACTTGGAGTCGCAGGAAGCAATGGAAGTAGCCGTCTTCGATGCCTCGCTGTCGCTGCCTCTCCTTGCTCTTGCTCAGTTGGACGACCGGGTGACGACGTGGGGGGTCTCAGGTCTGGGCCTCTGGGGGCGCCGGGACGGCGCCGGCGCGGCCGCGTGGCCGTGGAGCCGGGCGAGCGAGCGGCAGGCGGACCAGCGGCGCCGCGGAGGCGGGCGAGCGGCTGCGCGGTGCGCGGCGGCGGGAGGAAGGCGGCGCTGTGCAGCGCAGCGCAGGGTTGGGCGGGCGCCGGGCGGCTGCGCGGCACGGGGGTGGGAGTGTGGGACGAGCGGGCGACTGGCCGACTGCCCTGCGAGTGCCAAGTAGTGACTAGGGTTTACTGCCTTGGTGGGCTGCTGTTGGGTCAACAGAACATGGGCCTTAGTGCTTTACTATGTAAATTCGGTATTGTTCGGTACTTTCGGTTTACCGAGGTACGGAACCGAAAATACCTCGGTAAATTCGGTACCTGAGATCTCGGAACCGAACCTGGAACCGAATTTTTCGGTTTCGGTAAATTCGGTTCGGTTCTCGGTAAATTCGGTTCGGTTCTCGGTTTTCGGTAAATCGTGCCCAGAGTGACCTTTCGGTTGGACCACCTCAGGCAGTGAGCAGCTCTTGTTTTGACGATGCACACTGCAATTTGGCCTTGATTGCGCCATTGAACATGGGGCAGTATGTTGACATGTGTAAAGGTCGGTATTTGTTTTGGCTTTGGTTTGGGTACATACCCTCACAAATAAGATTTTGGATAGGGGCGACTAGATAGTTTGTTTAGAATTGAGATATCTATGTACGGAGTATTTATTATTGTGGCTACGACTGATTGAGATGAATAGAACTTAGGTTTTTATACACACAGATCATGTACAAAATAAGTGAGTGCGACCGCATGATACGACAAAAATGATATTATTCTATGTTTGAAAATGGAGAGCTGCTACAGAGACGCACGCTCTGAAAGTGAAGTATTGTAGGGTAGCTCACGACATGATGACAAAAAAAACATGCGTATGTTCATTGTATTTATTTCAGGTCCTTTCTCCACTTCTTAATTTTCTTTTTTTTGAAACAAATTTCCACTTCTTAATTTTCATAGTAAGTAGTATATTATATATGAATTTTTTTACTATGGTTAGGGAGACGTCAGGAAGCGTTGGCTGTGTCTATGATTGGTGGACCCATAAGAGGGAAGGCGTTGAGAGGCGCCAACGAGAGAGACGTCGGGAGACGTTAGATGTGTCTATGGTCGGTGGGTCCATATGGCCGTAACGTCTCCTAATGCCTCAAAAGTTTAGAGGATTAGGACTTTAAATAAAAGAGTGGCAATTGCTTTTTCGTGGTTATTTTTTTTAATTAAGGGTAAAATGATAAATCCACAAATATAAAAATAATATTTTGAGTAGTATGGTTGAGATTTACGTAGTTAGATGAAGATGAATATTTTCGTCTTGTTCATTCGTCGTTGTCTTTGTTCTCTGTCTATGTGCCGCCGCCGTCCGCCGTCGTTGTCATCACTGTCTCGGCGGTGTTCAGGGTCGGGTCGGAGGATGCGGCGTCAGGAGGGGGGGGGGGGAGGAGGGAGGCGGAGCGCGCGGCCGTCTCCCGTGGGGGCAGGGTCAGGGCGACGCCGGCGTGGTCGTCGGTGGCCGGCAGCCCCTGGGCCGGGAGCAGTCGTGCGAAGCAGCCACCGCCGGCGAAGCAGCCGTGCTGCAGCCCCCGCCGTTGGAAACGATGATGGCGAGGAGCAGCACCTCAACCCCTTCCTCGACGCTGCGCCGTCTGCCTCCTCAAGGGTCCAGTTCAGGTGCGTGCTTCGTGCTTCGTTTTGCATGCAGATGCTCTGCCTTTTCTGTCCGTGTTGTATCGTCGTGGGATTGTGACTTCACTGGGTTGGGTTCTGCGGATCTGGGGTCTAGGGAGCGGCGGATCCAGGAAATATTTTAGGGGGGACTGAACAACACTGCTGCTCGATCTTAAGTCTCAGCCCCCCTACACTATAGAACTTTGCCTAAAAATTCATAAGGGCTCTACAGTAATTTGCACTGTTTCGGTTTGGGTAGGGGGGCTTGAGCCCCCCCCCCCCCCCCCCCCGCCCCACCGCTGGATCCGCCCCTGGGTCTGGGGCACAGGAATTTGGCATCGCGCACGCGGTGGGTGGAGAAACCGGCGCTGCAGAGACGGTGGACTGGTGGAGAGCAGGGGCAAGCTGTGGTTGACCACCGGTGTCACTCGGGCTGGCAAGCTGTACTACAACGTTTAGGACGTTTAGGAGATCGGGTATGCTAACTGTTTGATGAAATGCCGTATCTGTGCAGTCATGGTGTGCTGTGCATCCAGCAGACCAGCACAAATGTTGCACTGCGTGAATCTCTGAAGCCATTTTCTACTGATGTATTATGCATGGATTGCTTGCCATTGACTTTAGTTTTCAAGAGTACTCGAGTTTGCCAGTGAAGGCTCTGATGAAACCATTGCAGGTTCGCTGTGTTTGTCAATTGCAACTTACCACATTTTCTTTCTATTCTTCGTCAACTTTTTTCCCCAAGAAGAAGTAGATGAAACAGAGCCGGGGTCTAAGATTTTGTGATAAGAGATAAACTGCAAAGAACATTGTACTAACATGCAAATGACTGTGTCATACAGGAGTTCCATTCATTCTCAAGGCTGGTAAAGCACTAAATTCTAGGAGAGCAGAGATACGTGTGCAATTCCTTAAAATTGTCTGTTTGTACGTTGAATAATTTTGTTTAAATCACCAAATTTCCATCTAAATTTGTCTGTTTGTAAAGAACACGACTAAAACTTTGGTCCATGTGTCATCAGGTTGAATAATGATTAGTTCAATAATGATAGTTGAGAAGATATTTTTTCTAATTATGCTGTCCTCTCCGCTGATCAGTACTTCCTTTCTAATGACAACAATTTGTTTCTTTCATTAACTTGCGCATCAGTATTTCCTAACTCTGCTTCGGACTATGAAATGCTTGTGGCAAATGGAACCTAGGCACTGACTGCTGGTAACTGTGTTGAGTGCAGTTGTGGGCTAGCAAATCTCGAGTAAACTTATAATCTCTTTTGTTCAATGTATTTTTCTTGCCTTTTATTTGTTTCGGACAATTGCCTCTTCCTCTATGAGCAAAGCAAACAAGTTCCCTGCCGCTTTGCACATTGGGCCGGCCCAAAATTAGATAGCTGTCCGGTGTTCTCCTATTCTTATCTTTTATATATGAATCCTGCCTCCAAAAGCTGGCCAGCCAGTGTGCCACGTTACGGGCTTTTCGAGGCCGTTCGATCGGGTGCGCGGACGGCCCAGATCGGGCGAGCCGCGGTCATTTTTTGAAAAACCCCTTCTATTTTTCGGAAATCAACCCGCGCTCCAGAGGCCCACTCAGTATATTTTGCAAAAAAACACCTCAGATTATTTTGAAATCAACCCGCAGTCCAAATCGGAACGAAGGCCCAATGCGGGCACGCGGTCAGTGGCCATAGGACCTTCCTTCTGTCCGTTCTTCCTTCCTCCCTCATGTTCGGCTGTTCGTCCAATTCCCCAACCTCAACCCAAACCCTAGCGCGCATCCGGCTCGGTGGGCGGCAGCTCTTGTTCGAGGCACGGCGGCGGCAGCGGGCGACGAGGCGAGGCGCAGCGGCAGCGGGCGGTGGGCGAGCGATTGCGCGTGCGCGAGGCGCGAGGCACTGGCGGCGACAACCGGCTAGCTCGGGCTTTGGACCGCGACGCGAGCGGCTGCTGCGGTGCGCCGGGCCAGGGCTACCGGCTGCGGACTGTTGGCGACGGTGCCGCGAGCCACGAGATTCTCGACCAATTTGGTCAGATTCTCTTCTGGCTCTCCCAGTTTCCATCTCATCTCTCTCGATCCACTGCCTTCTCAATTGTGATTTGGTTTTTTGACCCTGTCGTGAGGGGCGGGGATTAGGAGCGGGGCTCACTGCAGCGGCGGCGGAGGAATATGGACCATTAAAGCAGGTAGTGTCGAGTGGTTCAATCCACACCTGCCTCCCCTTCTGTGGGCGCCGCCGCAACTCCCCTCCACCCTGTCGCTGCTTGTGGCTGCACTGCTGTCCAGGAAGTGCAAGAAGTGGTCGGGCTGCTGGCAGCGCCCCCCCCCCCCCCCACCCTCTACACCCCCGCCACCGTGGAGGGTGGATGCACCTAAGACTACACCCTCCCTGGTATCAACTCCTACTGCTTCTTGATACCAATACAAATGACCACTCATGCCGTGTGATTGCAATCGAAACTAATGTGAAGAACCTTTGATCTTTGATTCGTGAACTGATGAATTTGTATGCATATTTTAGATCCATCTTTCGATCTGACCACTTGTGCTATATGTGAGGCTGCAGTCTGAATGCCAACTTGTAGCCTCTGTGTTGTATTGTAAGAGATGTTCAGTAGATCATACTGATGAACTACAGTCTGAATGCTAATTTGTAACATTACCTTTCATATTGTGTTCCTAAGCTCATATTATCTCTGCTATTCTAATTTATTTATTTATTTGTGGTGCTTGGATATCAGTATAATGGTATATGACTATTTTTCTGTTGCTCACATTGCTATATTTTAGAAGGCAGTACTTTGCTTGACACAAGGATTACTTGAGGGGACTAACCTTACGCTGACATATATTTTTGCCTGACTATTGATTCAATGTAGTGAAGTATGGAAGCATACTGTTTTTTCACCTCAGTAGACTGAACATTTTCATCCTATAGTATACCATTGCCATGTTGTGCAAGAATTAATTCTCTTGTGTAACTTCCTAGCTGCCTTGCTGGTGATTTAATAGAACAATTTAATTTCTCCATGCAATACAAAATATATCTAATTTGATACAGCTGCAGAAACATCCTGAGCTTTAGTCTGATATTTGTTGTTCTCATGTGTAATTGCTTTGAGTTTATATTTAGTTTAAATGGCAGCTTATTATGATATATTTGGCTCAAGTAACCGATGCACATATTTTTAGTAAAAGCCCCATGTTTGATGATTTAAACTACACAATGTCCTAATCCACATTTGTATATGAATTATGACAATTTTAAGTTTTTTTTATCAAAAATCAACCCGCGCTCCAGAGACCTTCTCAACAATTTTTACGAAAATCTCCTCAGATTTTTCTCAAATCAACATACAAGCCACCTTTGATTATATCTTCTTACACTTATATTCTTATTGCCACTGGCCTAATCGAAAGAAAAGGTGCTGCAAAGCCGCGCCCGCGTTTCTAGTGCACGTGAATGTGAGCTTCATTTTTTCCCCAAAAATCCTATGTGTAGTGTAGTTCTATACTACTCACATGGAAATAAAAAAATATTTCAAATTCTATTCTATAAATCAGGCGCTGAGCAGACACAACTATATAATATAAATATTGTAAAACTTCGACTCAAACAAACAGCCTTATATAGGTCAGTTGGTAAATGTTTCGAGTGTAGCCGTAAAGGAAGGCCGCATGGGTTCGACCCTCTCTACTGTATTTTTTTTCCTATGGACTTTTTTTAATACGTATTACATCTCGCAGCTAACTAATATAGACTTTTTATAAGCAATATATCTCATGGTTAATTGGACCGGTCACAGTCATGTCTCGTCTAAGTGGACTAAAAGGCCTAACAAGATAATTAGTCAACCGTCACTCTCATGTGTCATTCGAGGGGATTAATAGGTCTAACATGATAGAAAGTGAACCTGTTTTTTTATAGACTTTTTTATAACCACTACATCTCACAGATAATTAAAATATGGATTTTTTATAAGCACTATATGTCACAGTTAACTAGACCGATCACTCTCACGTCTCATCTGAGTGGACTAATAGGCCTAACAAAATAGGTAGTCAACCGTCACTTTCACGTCTCGTCTGAGTGGACTAATAGCCTAACAAAATAGGTAGTCAACCGGTCACTCTTCACGTCTCGTCTAGTGGACTGACAGGCGTAACATGATAAGAAGCAAACCGGTCACTCTCACGTCTTGTTTTTGGGTGGGCTGATAGGCCTAACATGGTATAAAGCCAAGCAGTCACTCTCACAGTCTCGTCAGGGTGGACCCATAACCCTAACATGATATCAAGTCAACCATATACTATATAGCATCAACTTAACTAAATGACCAATTGCAGCCTAGTGGTAAGTGTTTAGGAATTTGGGAGGGAGGGCCAGAGCCAGAGTGAATGGCGCCACGCTATAGGAAGTCAATAGAGCACTATCACGTCTTGTTCGATTGGAATAATAGCCCTAACACGATAGCAAGGCACTATCATTTTTTGTCGGTGTGGACTTATAGTACCACTTTCTTAAAAATGTTTGAAAATTTTATAAAATGCTTATGGGCCCAAAATATGTTGATGTGTCAATTTGTTGAATTTTGTGATTAAATTTAGATATTTTTGTAATTATTTGGTGGAATTAACATATAATAATTAAAAAACATCTAAATTTTGCTATAAATTCTAAAAATTTGCCTGATGACACGGTGCGAAAAGTGACCAACAAGTAAATATTTATAGTTTTGCCATGCATTATGATCAGATGTGGCCTAGCACTAAATGACACAGGATTTATACTGGTTCAGGCAACGTGTCCTACGTCCAGTTTCAGTCGGTCGGAGACTTAATTCCTGAGCCCATGTGCTCGAAGTTTGTCGTGGGGTTACAAACGAGTAGGAATAAGAAGGTGGTGTTAAAGGCCTGGTCGGACTCTGAACCGAAGGGCTGAGAGTGACGGGGGCTCTAACGTGCGCTAAGTATTGGAGCATGTACTCTGTGTAGCTTGAGAGTTCTAGAGCTATGGAGTTGTTCGAATGCTCAGATTGTCTAGAGCAGCCAGAGAGAGAGTCTGAATCCCCGTCCTCCTATTAGGAGAGAGTGCATCCCCTTTTATAGGTGAAGGGGGTGGCCTTACAAGTTTAGAGAGAAAGAGAGAGAGTGTATATGTGTGCTTCCTAGTCTTGTTGCCCACACTGTCGGGTACGAGACGGTTGTCGGCGCCCACAATACGGTTGTCGGTGCCCACAATATTGTTTATGCCCAGACACATCTGGCAGGCTCTTCTGTGTTCCCCTGGCATGCCCCAATGGCACCGTCGTGCAGGTGCACAGGGCATGACAGGGTATGGTAAATGACGGGGTTCTGGCACGCCTGGAAGGTTGTATAGTGTCTATCTGGTATGGCCTGGTGGCACCATCCTGTAGGTGCATAGGGTAGGGTCTTCGGTATTGCGATTTGACTTGAGCACCTTACCTTATCTGCTCTGCCTGATCCCCATGCCCTTACTGAGCGGGTGTCCCTGGTCGGTCGTTCCCGGTCGGCTACGACCGTGTTGGTCAGTGAAGAGCTACAAGCAGAGTTTCGGCATATTTCCGGTCGAAAAAGGAGGTCGGAATCGGACAATGTCCCCTCCTTGGCCAGGCCTTTTGGTCGGAGACCGGATCGTTCTCTCGGCCGGTCGTTAGTTAACTAGGCTGGTCCGAGAGGCGCGCGTTGTCGCTGCTTACTCCACATATATATATTTGCCTTTTCTGGGTGGGAAATGTGGGTGCACTGGTGATTGAAGAGAATAGAAGGATTACTGCTGCTCATTTTTAACAAAAATCATCAAACATATCAGAATGTCAGATATAAAAGGCGGAGCATCGCAAGCGCATGTACCTGTCTCATGCCACTCAAACAGTGAGGCAATTTCAGACGAAACAAGTTTGGAACCATGGTGGCTACCCAATCAAATAGCACGTGTACAAATCAGTGGCCATGTCACACGGAGGTGCAACTACAGAGTGTTACAGTTTTCAGGTTCCAACACGTGCCGTGAGAGAAAAGTTGTACCGTCGTCGTGAGAAGCGGAGCCAGGGGAGGCCACAGGGGAAGGAGATCTCTCCGGGGTGCGAGCTCACCCTGGCAGCGGGCCGAGGGCAGGGTGCGCGTTAGACAGGGGTGCCGAGGAGGAGGGAGGAGCAACAGGCTCCGTGTCGGCGACGATTGAGGGCGAGGGCAGGCTGACGCCGTGCGAGGTTGAGGGAGAGAGCAGTGCAGGCAGGGCCACCGGCGCGACACCATACGAGGGCGGCGGCACTGGCTAGAGCGAGGGAGAGAGTAGCGCGGTGGCGGCGGCCTAGGGTGAGTGAGAGAGCGAGGTGCGTGCGGTTTGGGGGGAAGGGGATTCGCAATGACCATATTGCCCTTGATGAATAAAAATCGACAAAAATAACTATTTTGTGTAGACATCAGAAAGCGTTAGGAAGCGTTTCCAACCATTGTAAAAAGGGCTCATTATATATATGGTGCAATCGTTTATTGAACTTCCACCTTTTGTTGAGATATAGATAATATATCAATTAAGGACAGACAAATCATTTTCTACTTGTGAAATGACACATGGCTTTATTTGTTATTAAAATATAGTACCACAATTTAATTTCTATCTACTCCATTCGTCCTGAAATATAGTGCATTGTGACTTCTAAAATTTATAGTGAAATATAATGCATTATATATAATGACTATATCTAGATTTGACAAAATTTGTTAAAAGAAAACCATGATTTGAGGAGAAACTCCTTAATTAGAACAATCCGTGGTACATGTGTTATTTGAGTGTTCACTTGAGTTGTCTTAAAATTTTGAGTGTATTACAGTACAGAGGCAGTATGCTCAAAATGACCCTGTTCGCTTGAACTACTTCAGTAGTACTTTTCAGCGAACGAACAATGTTTCTCTCACAATAAATCAGCATAAGTCAAATTTCAACATAAGTGAGATGCATTACTCTATATAAGTAGGATCAGTTAGCACAGAAAATTAATTGTTCCACCATGTTTTAATTCAATTTAATATCACGCGCATGCAACAATTAATTGACTTGCAGTACTCTTAATTAAGTAGAGTATCTGTGCCTAATAATATAATGACAGGATTCATTGTTGGAATTCAAACAGAAAACTTTTAAAATGTGAAGAATAATTTTGTTTATTAAGGGTACGCAGTATGCTCGTGTCCCACATTAGAGGGAGAAATTAATGATTTATTTATCCTCCCAACGTTCTAGTTAGCAGAAGCCCTAACTTACGCCGTGGATTAAGAAAAGTACGGTCAATGCTTTGCTACACCTACTTTGAGTATGGTCAAGTGGTGATGATTCCTTTACTTATTCCGCCATATGTCGGCCAAGTTTCACATTTTGTTCTTTGGTCGATTCTAGACAATACGGAGAAAGAGAGAAGGGCAAAACTTTGTTATCCAGTTCCCAACGTGAGAATATATAGTTCAATATCCATACAGATACACATAATTTCACCAATCTTTGTAGGCATACAACTTTTATTGGCACTTTTGTAGATTATATATATTTTCCTTTAGTTTTATTTTAAAGAGAAAATTAGTGGAACTTTTATGAGGAGAGTTCTGAAAACTGGCGTCCATGTGCCTGCGGTTGCGTGTATGCTAAAAGAAACCTACAGCCCTGTAGGTGGACCTACTCCTACAGAAGGTTGTGAATTTTCTATTCTCCCTTGGTCTTTAAAAAATGTAATTATCATTTTACAAAAAGCCAAACAATTTTAAAGTTAAGTAAATTTTTTAAAATATCTAATATTTATAAACAACAAATAAGTATCATTAGATTAATTATAGAACATATTTTTATAGTAAACTATCTAGAGACATAAATGTTAATATATTTTTGTACAAACTTAGTCTAACTTGCGAGAATTTAACTAGTTTAAATCTAAAATTGTATTTTTTCAGAATGGAGGGAGAGTAGAGTATGATAGCTGTAATAATTCACCGCATGTGCAGTGCATGAGAGCACTACTAGCTGCTACAAGAGGAAGATTTCTGCTTTATTTGTTTGATTCATCTTCGCACATGATTGAACCAAAACATCGATGTTGATAAAAGTAGCCGCTACAGTCTGCACACATATTTATACTGTTTCAGTTTGGAGGTAAAGATATGTATGGGCAAATACAAAATTAAAGGCTAATCTTTCAAAAAAAAAACAAAGGCTGAACAAATCATATCAAATCAGACTTGAAACCGACGTGGAATCTAGTGCAGTATGTACCGATGTGTGAAGCCCCTCAGCCGAAGATTGACTTGGATGAAACTCCGATCCGTTATAAACTCAAAGCAAGAAGGTTAAGAATGAGTGATGATGGACCGAGGAATGGAATAAGGTTTTGCAACTTTAAACTAAAGCGAGACGAGTGAGAAATGAGTGATTATGAACCAAGGAACGAAATAAGGTGTAACACCCAAAATTTCAGTCTTTTGAATTAAGAAAAATTCGATTTAATTATGTTATTATGTGAACATTGAAATATAGGAAAGAAATATTTTTTGTGAAAATAAAATCAAATATAAGGTTAGTAACATGTTGATGCACTCATACTGGAGCATTGTATTTAATATGTTGAGAGGTTTTTGATTTAAACTCAAAGGATTCAAAACTATTTGAAAATACATTTGGAAATTTGATTTGGAAAAAGAAAAAAAGAAACTACTTTTCCCTTCCCTCCCTTCCTCAAATTCGGCCCATGACCTTTTTCTCCTTTCCGCGGCCCGCTCGCCCTCCCCCTCTTACCTTCCTGGGCCGGCCCAGCTTGGCCAGGCAACTGCCGCCGCGCCTCCTTCCCTCTTCAGCCGCTGACCACCCGGCCCTGCTTGTCAGCTCCTCCCCCCACCTCCTTCCGCGCATCCCGCAACCGCCCGCGCGCGCCTGGAGCAACCGCCACCCCGCGCCCGCTCTTCTCGCGACGTGGGCGCGTCCTCCCAGCGCCCGGCCTCTATAAAACGGCGCCGAGCCCGTCGTCGCCCCTCTCTGTTGCCCCTGCTCCCTCCTTCGCGCTCGCTGTGCACGGAAGACGCAACCGCCGCGACGCCGAGGTCCGCCGTTCGTCCTCCGCGCGGTCCGCCGTCCGTCCTCCGCGTGGTCCGCCGTCCTCGAGCCGCCTCTGTCCTCGTTTTTCCCCGCGGTGAGAACCCCCGTGCTCCCCTCTTTCTCCCCATGTCAGTAATTCTTTGTTTCACGGCCTCTAGGGCTCTAACCGCGTACGCCCGTGAGCACTTTCTCACCGGCCATGGCGACCGCCGCGTCGGCTCTCCCCTCCGGCCACCGTATAAGCCTAGCTGAGATCCCCTGCTCCCCCGCTGACCCCCGGTGCTTTCGGTTGCGCCAACCGTGGCCCGAGGCCCGAGATATCCGCTCACCGGCATGTTCTTTGCCGCCGGCCATGGAGCTTGCCACCGGAGCTACTGTTCCTGGCCGGCTCCTCCTCTCTCCCCCTCACTGATCTAATCTGAGCAGTTCATTTCAAATCCAACGGCCACCAGAGGCCGATACCCCTTCGCGAGCGGATTTGCTAAAGAGTCCCTCGCTTTCGAATAAATTGAACCTGCCATCCCTAGCGTAGTTTCCAGAGTACGCTTTCTCGTTTTGAAAGCGTAAAGTTCACTGTTCTCGTCTAAAATACATTTTCAGTATTTACAGAAATGCCACTAGATTTGTTTTGCTCTTAAAAACTTCGTTTTAGCTCCGAATTGACCCGTTCAAATCGCGTTAGCTTCGTAATTTCATAAGCTACGTGTTAGTACCACTGTTAATCAATTTTGCAACTTTTAAATTTCATGGTTAGGTTTAATTAAATAAAGAGCTATAGGAAACCCCGTTTAATTCATAACTTTCGCATTTTAGCTCCAAATTTCGTGAACTTCGCGTTGACGTGATCATAGCGAGACGTAGATTATTTTCATAAACATTTTATCTTGTTTTCTATATTGTTGGTGTACTATTCTAACTGTAGGATTGTTTGCTTTGCATGAATGCCTGTGGAATGTTGTATGTTGCCGTGTTTGTCGCGTTCAGACGGTGAGGAGAACGTTGGAGATCAAGAGTTCTTCGACGACCAGCAGGACCAGCAAGAGTTTGTGAACCAAGGCAAGTATAGCATGGGCCTACCTTGATGTCCTATTCACTTTAATCATTTACGCATGTGCATGTGTCTAATTTTGATAACCATAAGGACATTCTAGTCATTTGATGACTTGTTCCCTTGACTCCTATGGGTTAATTGCATATGGGTAGATTGCTAGTGCTCTAACTGAACATGATCTATATGATGGTGAATGGTTCTATGGAACTAAAAGTATAACATGAATCATAACAACTGATCCATAGGGCGAAGGTGCAAATGACTTTTGATCATGTTGCTCTCGGCCCTCCATAAGGACTTATCTGTCGGCAAAAGCTGGGACTGACAGTGCAACCGTGAGAGTCATCTGGCTCTGACTTTAGCTCAGTAATAGGACCTTTTCTAGCTTGTTAGAGGTTACCTTTATGGCGCAAAAGGGGCTTGCCATGTTGGGTATAGGGCTGCCTCTGTTCCTATGTGTATAGCCGCGATGGATATGTGCCTATAGGAAAGGGGGGTTCCTACATCTGCCTGTCGAGGAAACCTAGCGGCCCTAACTTGTTAGAGAAACCTATGAAATGGCTTCATAGTGTACCCTGCCCTGCTCACCTTGGCAGTGACATGGGAGTAATTAACCTGGGCATATGGGAATCACGACTCACGGTGAATGTGCACCACCTCTAGCAGAGGGTTACAAACTGTTATAACAGCCGTGCTCACGGTCACGAGCGGCCCGGAAAACTCACAGAATAATTGGATACTCATCGTGGATTATTTATGACGGTTTACGATGATAATATGATGCAAATGATTCTGATATCTGATTATGTGGGTATAAATGGGAGCTTAAGCATAACTTGATAATAATTGGTAATAAAATCCTGACTTACTAAAAGTGCTAACTGCAGTAAATCAGTGTCGTCCTTTTTGAGCTACATAACCCCATGTTATCTTGCTAAGTACGGGAAGTACTTACGCTTGTTTATTTCTTTATTTGGACAAAAATCCCAGGATGGGTAAGCAGATGACAACGGGTATGAGGAATTTCCTGAGGATTATTAGGCTTGTGGTCAACCAGTTGACCTTTCCTATGATGAAGTCCCACGAGAGAGTTATCTTTTTATATTCCGCTGTGTGATGTAAGACTAAGTTATATTATGGATCTGATGTAAGAGACACCGTGATGATACTTTATGTAAGTTGTCAGCTTGTGTGTGTGACTGATCCCTGGGCATACACAGAGTTTTGTGCATTCAATTTTATCCTTAAAATTGGGTGTGACAAATTGGTATCAGAGCCGTGTTGACTGTAGGACGCAAGCCTAGTTAGAAACGGTCGTTTTAGCATCTTTGTTCCTCTGGTTTCTTGCTTACTGTCTTATTCTTGTTATTTTATTAAAACATTTATGCTTTTCATACCTTAATCTATTATATAAAATTGTTGATTCTAATTCTATCTCACTTTAAATCTATAGATGTCTTATAACCCAAAGACTGTCCACCTCAGCACTGCTGGCTATCGTGCCTTGTTCACCCCACATGCTCCACAAGCGGAGAAGGAGATTGTGATCATCTCCAATGATGAGGAGATGGCTACCCCGACACCTGCACCTGCTCCTACTCCAGCTGTTGCACTGGTCTATCCAGTTGTAGCTACACCTAAGGAGTCATCGGCTACTTCACCTACACCTGCGCCATCCCCAGCTATCCCTGTGGTGGATGAGGAGATAGGCTGGAAGTGCAAGTACTACTTCAAGCCAGCCCCAAAGACGGCCTACTACCACACCCTCTTAACCCATGTGCTGGACGACTACTACCCCGATCTACACACCTCCATCAGCTATCATTGTGCAGAGTACCAGCATCCTTTGGAGGCAACCTTTTGGAAGGTAGAGCTAGTGGTTACTGCATGGAATGATATAAAAGAATGGACATGAGGTGGAGACTGTCCACCATGCCACTGCCAGGAGGGCCCATGCCTTGGATGGCATGGAAGATGCAGCGCAGGACGCCTACATCTACTACCATGGTCGTCGCTTTGAGGCCATGAGGGAGGATCATTTCAGGTTCCTTCCTCGCAATGATCATGAGGGTGTTTGGCAGGTCTTGGCTCCACCAGAGAGTGACCCTACTCTAGAAGCAACAGTGCAGCATGTCCATGCCATGTAGGGGGTGGATGAAGAAGTCAAAGGAGAACTGTGTGCTTCACAGAGGGCCAAAAGACGCCTCCAGAAGCAAGTTGATGAACTACGTGCTCAACTTGGGCAGCCATCGATCTACAAGAAGAAGCGTCAGTCATTCACCATGATTGACACCGCCCCATAGGTGTTAGGTGCCTTGATTTAGATTACAACGTCGTTAGTTCGTGTTTCATATTTAGTCATGTTTGGTCTTATGAACTTGGATGATTAGATGTTCTAATTTGTGAACTTGGTTAATTTGAAGTTTGGTTGTTTGCTAGAAGTTTGTGGGCATGTCCACAACTTCCTTAGATTGGAAACTTAAGTTTAGAGGAAATCTTAATGCAGATGGTTTGCTTTATCTTATCTCTGCTGTGCTGTTTTCTGGAGCAGCCTGTGTTCTTTATCTTGTATCTCGAAATCTGAGTTATCAAAAATTCTGAAATTTTTGTGGAGATAACTAAACTTCTGTATCTTTCAAATGCCTCTGGAATCACGTCAATAGATATTCAGGTTTGTGAGATCAAGCGGTCACAAGTTGTGGTTTCTACGCAGACTGGAACCCAAAACAGATTCGGTTTAGCTCTATTTTTGACCATGTGTATGTCAGAATCTGTAAAAGTGATCTAAATAAAAGTTGTAGCTGATCTCCTAAGCTTTCCAACAGTTCTTGGTACACCTCTGTTGGATCTCTGAAACTCAAGTTATGATAGATTTACTGAACTGCTGCTTTTGAAATCTTGTCCAGAAAATTCTCAGCATTGTTTCTTATCTTTTGTAAGCTCTCTATAATTTAGAAATCTCTAAAATTTGCGCATTTGTTGGAAAACAGATGGCCACAAGAGGAGGAAGAGGCAGAGGCCGTGGTCGTGGGCGTGATGCTCTCATAAATCCACCACCACCGCCACCTGTGACCATGGAACAATTAATGGGAATGCAAGCGCAGTTGATGCAAGCTATGATGCAGCGCTTGGACAATGAACCTGCAAGAGGACCATCGCCTGTTCAGGTCAGGGATAAGCGTGGAGAGTTTATGAAGGGTCAGTCCACCGGTGTTCACTCATGCCTCAGATCCTATGGAGGCAGATGATTGGTTGCGTGCTGTAGAGAAGCAACTTAACATAGCATAATGCAACGATCTTGAGAAGGTGTTGTATGCTTCTGGTCAACTCCAAGGGAGCAGCTCAGGATTGGTGGGATTCTTTCTAGTATGGACGTCCCAACAATGCTCCTGCTATCACCTGGCAGGAATTCAAGGACAATTTCTAGTCTTATCATATCCCTGATGGACTCGTGGAATTGAAGCAGGAGGAATTTAGGTCCCTCAAGCAAGGATCCATGACTGTGGCGGAGTATCGTGACAAGTTTGCTCAACTGTCATGTTATGCTCCAAATGATGTAGCTGAGGATAAGGAGAAGCAACACCGTTTCCTCAAGGGACTCTATGATGGACTGCAGCTTCAGCTAATGTTCAACACCTACCCTAACTTTCAGTCTTTGGTGAACCGCACTATTATGATTGATGATAAGCGCAAAGAGATGGAAGCCAAGAAGAGGAGGCTTCAAGGGCAAGCTTTTGGAAGTAACACCTGCCCGCGTGCATATCCACAGTAGGGTTTTCAACAAAGGAATCAAGGACCATCTAACCAGGGAAACCGTGGTCAGTATCCTCAATGTAACCAGTTCTAACAACGCCCTCAGTACTAGCAACAGTATGGTAATCAGCGTCCCCCACAACAGACTGGCAATCCGGCAACACACTAGGACCATCCAACAATGCTCCTATGAAGAGTGGTGCACCTAATAACCCCAATGCATGCTATCGCTGTGGAGAAGTAGGTCACTATGCTCATCAGTGTCCTAAGAAGCAGAACCAGCAAGCTCCTCAGAACCAGAATGGCAATCAAAAGTTCAATGCCCGACCACCTCACACTGCTAAAGTGAACTATGTGTCATCTAATGTAGCTCAGGAGACGCCCGAGGTCATGTTGGGTACGTTCAGCATCAACTCTATCTCTGCTACAGTACTTTTTGATTCTGGTGCTTTGCATTCTTTTATTTCCCAAGCTTTTGTTAGAATGCATAGCATACCTTTGTGTGCCATGAAAACCCCATACTAGTAAATTCATCGGGAGGTAGTATGCCCGCTTCATATTGGAGTCCCTCAACTAGCATTTCCTTAAGGGGGGTAGACTTCAAAGTGAAACCAATTGTGTTGAGAACAGCGGGAATTGATCTTATTCTGGGAATGGATTGGATGAAACAACACTAGGCAGTAATTCAGTGTTAGGAGAAATCTGTGGTTGTGACATCACTCAATGGAGATAGAATCTTTGTAGAAGTGGTAGTGCAAGCTCAGCCTACAGCCACTATGAACCAGCTGGATGGTGATGCCCATGGACAAGATCGTGTTGTGGAGGAGTTCCCAGATGTCTTCCCCAATGACTTGCCAGGTATGCCACCTGACCAAGACATTGAATTCATTATTGAATTATTACCTAGAACTACACCAATAGCTAAACGTCCATATAGAATGGGGGTTAATGAATTAGAAGAGCTTAAGAAACAACTAAAAGAGTTGCAAGAAAAATGTTTCATACGCCCCAGTTCTTCCCCATGGGGGGCACCTGTGATCTTTGTGGATAAGAAGGATGGTAGTCAACGGATGTGTGTGGATTACTATTCACTTAATGAGGTTACAATCAAGAATAAATACACTTCGCCTAGGATTGATGATTTGTTTGATCAGTTGAGAGGAGCCTTTGTGTTCTCCAAGACTGATCTTCGCTCAGGATACCATCAACTTAAGATTCGAAACTCAGGACATACCCAAGACAGCATTCACTACACGGCATGGCTTGTATGAGTATACTGTTATGTCTTTTGGATTGAACCAATGCACCTGCATACTTTATGTATCTGATGAATAAGGTGTTCATGGAGTTTCTGGATAAATTTGTGGTGGTATTCATTGATGACATACTAATATTCTCCAAGACTGAAGAGGAACATGCTAGACATATAAGGTTGGTCTTACAAAAGCTTAGAGAACATAAGTTGTACGCTAAGCGGAGCAAGTGTGAGTTTTGGTTGAAGGAGGTCTCTTTTCTAGGTCATGTTGTCTCCAATGGTGGAATAGCAGTGGATCCAGGCAAAGTGCAAGATGTATTGAATTGGAAACCACCAACCACTGTAAGTGAGATTCGTAGCTTTTTGGGATTGGCTGGATACTACAGGAGGTTCATTGAAGGTTTTTCCAAACTTGCTAAGACTATGGTAGCTCTGTTGGAAAAGAATGCTAAGTATGTATGGTCGGATAAATGCCAGCCAAACTTTGATGAGCTAAAGAAGAGATTGACATCAGCTCCAGTATTGATTTTGCTCGACTTAAGCAAGAACTTCTTTATCTATTGTGATGCATCCCGTTTGGGTCTTGGATGTGTGCTTATGCAAGAAGGAAGAGTGGTGGCATATGCATCTAGACAATTTAGGAAGCATGAGTTGAATTACTCTACTCATGACTTGGAATTGGTAGCTATGGTACATGCTTTGAAAATCTGGAGACATTATCTAATTGGGCATAAGAGTGATATCTGTACGAATCACAAGAGTTTGAAGTATATCTTTACCCAGTCAGATCTAAATCTAAGACAACGTCGTTGGTTGGAATTGATCAAAGACTATGACTTGGAAGTGCATTATTATCCGGGAAAAGCAAATGTCGTAGCTGATGCACTTAGCAGGAAGAGTTATGCTAATGGACTTGGGATGACTTTTATGTCAGCAGAGTTGTGTGCTGAAATGGAGCATCTCAACTTGAGTTTTGTCACTAATGCAATGAAATTGGTGATAGAGCCTACATTGGAGCAAGAGATACGCAAAGGTCAATTGGAGGATAAAAAACTAAAAGAGATAGCAGAGAATGTAGTGCTTGGAAAGACACTAGGATTCAGGATGGATGAGAATGGTACTCTTTGGTTCAGAAAAAGGATATGTGTACCTGTAGTGAAGGCTATCCATGATGCAATTCTGTAAGAGGCCCATGAGTCTGCTTATTCTATACATCTCGGAAGTACCAAGATGTATTTGGATCTCAAGGAGAAGTATTGGTGGTATGGTTTGAAGAGAGATGTGGCAGAGTATGTGGCTTTGTGTGACACTTGTCAAAGAGTGAAAGCTGAGTATCAAAGACCTACAGGGTTGCTACAACCAATGAAGATTCCTGAATAGAAATGGGAAGAAGTTGGTATGGATTTTATCATGGGTTTGCCCCGCACTCAAAGAGGTTATGATTCAATATGGGTAATAGTAGATCGACTCACCAAGGTTGCTCACTTTTTACCAGTCAAGACTACCTATATGGGTGCAAGGTTAGCAGAGTTGTACATGGAAAGAATAGTGTGCTTACATGGTGTTCCCTAAGAAAATTATGTCGGATAGAGGCACTCAGTTTACATCGCAATTCTAGCATAAAGTACATAGATCTTTGGGGACAAAGTTGAATTTCAGTTCTGCTTACCACCCGTAAACTGATGGACAGACTGAAAGGATCAACTAGATTTTGGAAGATATGTTGAGAGCTTGTGCACTACAATATGGTAATAGTTGGGATAAGAGTCTACCATACGCAGAGTTATCGTACAACAACAGTTGCCAGAAGAGTCTCAAGATGGCACCTTTCGAGGCGCTGTATGGGCGTAAATGTAGAACGCCTTTGTTCTGGAATCAGACTGGTGAAACTCAAGTGTTTGGACCTGATGTCCTTAGAGATGTAGAAAAACAAGTGAGAATTATTAGAGACAACTTAAGAGTGGCTCAGTCCTGATAGAAGAGTTATGTTGATACTCGTAGAAGAGAGCTGACTTTCGAAGTTGGTGATTATGTGTACTTGAAGGTGTCGTCAATGAGAAGTGTGAAAACATTCAACATGAAGAGAAAGTTAGCACCAAGGTATATTGGACCTTTTAAGATCCTAGAGAGACATGGAGAAGTAGACTATCAATTAGAACTGCCTGAAAGTTTGTCAGGTGTGCATGATGTGTTCCATGTTTCTCAATTGAAAAAGTGTTTGAGGGTACTAGAAGAGCAAATTCCTTTGGAAGAACTTGCTGTTAAGGAAGATCTTACTTATGAAGAGTATCCGATAAAGATCTTGAAAACTACTGAAAGAGTTACAAGAAGCCGAACTATAAAGATATGCAAGGTGTAGTGGAATCGGTATACAGAGGATGAGGCTACTTGGGAAAGAGAAGAGGATCTGAGAAAGTCTTATCCCCAACTATTTGAGTAAGCAATCACCCAAATCTCAAGGACAAGATTCATATTAAGGGGGGTAGAATGGTAACACCCAAAATTTTAGTCTTTTGAATTAAGAAAAATAACATTGAAATATAGAAAAGAAATAATTTTTGTGAAAATAAAATCAAATATAAGGTTAGTAACATGTTGATGCACTCATGCTGGAGCATTATATTTAATATGTTGAGTGGTTTTTGATTTAAACTCAAAAGGATTCAAAACTATTTAAAAATACATTTGGAAATTTGATTTGGAAAAAGAAAAAAAGAAATTACTTTTCCCTTCCCTCCCTTCCTCAAATTCGGCCCATGGCCTTTTTCTCCTTTCCGCGGCCTGCTCGCCCTCCCCCTCTTACCTTCCTGGGCCGGCCTAGCTCGGCCAGGCAACTGCCGCCGCACCTCCTTCCCTCTTCAGCCGCTGACCACATGGCCCTGCTTGTTAGCTCCTCCCCCCACCTCCTTCCACGCGTCCCGCAACCGCCCGCGCATGCTTGGAGCAACCGCCGCCCCACGCCCGCTCTTCTCGCGACGTGGGCGCGTCCTCCCAGCGCTTGGCCTCTATAAAACGGCGCCGAGCCCGTTGTCGCCCCTCTCTGTTGCCCCTGCTCCCTCCTTCGCGCTCGCTGTGCACGGAAGACGCAACCTCCACGACGCCGAGGTCCGTCGTTCGTCCTCCGCGTGGTCCGCCGTCCTCGAGCCGCCTCCGTCCTTGTTTTTTCCCGCGGTGAGAACCCCCATGCTCCCCTCTTTCTCCCCATGCCAGTAATTCTTTGTTTCACGGCCTCTAGGGCTCTAACCGCGTATGCCCGTGAGCTCTTGCTCACCGGCCATGGCGACCGCCGCGTCAGCTCTCCCCTCCGGCCACCGTATAGGCCTAGCCAAGATCCCCTGCTCCCCCACTGACCCCCGGTGCTTTCGGTTGCGCCAACCGTGGCCCGAGGCCCGAGATATCCGCTCGTCGGCATGTTCTTTGCCGCCGGCCATGGAGCTTGCCGCGCGGAGCTACTGTTCCTGGCCGGCTCCACCTCTCTCCCCCCTCACTGATCTAATCTGAGCAGTTCATTTCAAATCCAACGGCCACCAGAGGCCGATACCCCTTCGCGGGCGGATTTGCTAAAGAGTCCCTCGCTTTCGGATAAATTGAACCTGCTGTCCCTAGCGTAGTTTCCAGAGTACGCTTTCTCGTTTTGAAAGCGTAAAGTTCACTGTTCTCGTCTAAAATACGTTTTCAGTATTTACAGAAATGCCACTAGATTTGTTTTGCTCTTAAAAACTTTGTTTTAGCTCCAAATTGATCCGTTCAAATTGCGTTAGCTTCGTAATTTCATAAGCTACGTGTTAGTACCACTGTTAATCAATTTTCCAACTTTTAAATTTCATGGTTAGGTTTAATTAAATAAAGAGCTATAGGAAACCCCGTTTAATTCGTAACTTTCACGTTTTAGCTCTGAATTTCGTGAACTTCGTGTTGACGTGATCGTAGCAAGATGTAGATTATTTTTATAAACATTTTATCTTGTTTCCTATATTGTTGGTGTACTGTTCTAACTGTAGGATTGTTTGCTTTGCATGAATGCCTGTGGAATATTGTATGTTGTCGTGTTTGTTGCGTTCAGACGGTGAGGAGAACGTTGGAGATCAAGAGTTCTTCGATGACCAGCAGGACCAGCAAGAGTTTGTGAACTAAGGCAAGTATAGCATGGGCCTACCATGATGTTCTATTCACTTTAATCATTTATGCATGTGCTTGTGTCTAATTTTGATAACCATAAGGACATTCTAGTCATTTGATGACTTGTTCCCTTGACTCCTATGGGTTAATTGCATATGGGTAGATTGCTAGTGCTCTAACTGAACATGATCTATATGATGGTGAATGGTTCTATGGAACTAAAAGTATAACATGAATCATAACAACTGATCCATAGGGCGAAGCTGCAAATGACTTTTGATCATGTTGCTCTCGGCCCTCCATAAGGACTTATCTGTCGGCAAAAGCTGGGACTGACAGTGCAACCGTGAGAGTCATATGGCTCTGACTTTAGCTCAGTAATAGGACCTTTTCTAGCTTGTTAGAGGTTACCTTTATGGCGCAAAAGGGGCTTGCCACGTTGGGTATAGGGCTGCCTCTGTTCCTATGTGTATAGCCGCAATGGATATATGCCATAGGAAAGGGGGGTTCCTACATCTGCCTGCCGAGAAAACCTAGCGGCCCTAACTTATTAGAGAAACCTATGAAATGGCTTCATAGTGTACCCTGCCTGCTCACCTTGGCAGTGACATGGGAGTAATTAACCTGGGCATATGGAAATCACGACTCACGGTGAATGTGCACCACCTCTGCAGAGGGTTACAAACTGTTATAACAGCCGTGCTCACGGTCACGAGCGGCCCGAAAAACTCACAGAATAATTGGATACTCATCGTGGATTATTTATGATGGTTTACGATGATAATATGATGCAAATGATTCTGATATCTGATTATGTGGGTATAAATGGGAGCTTAAGCATAACCTGATAATAATTGGTAATAAAATTCTGACTTACTAAAAGTGCTAACTGCAGTAAATCAGTGTTGTCCTTTTTGAGCTACATAACCCCATGTTATCTTACTAAGTACGGGAAGTACTTACGCTTGTTTATTTCTTTATTTGGACAAAAATCCCAGATGGATAGTAGATGACAACGGGTATGAGGAATTTCCTGAGGATTATTAGGCTTGTGGTCAACCAGTTGACCTTTCCTGTGATGAAGTCCCACGAGAGAGTTATCTTTTTATATTCCGCTGTGTGATGTAAGACTAAGTTATATTATGGATCTGATGTAAGAGACACCATGATGATACTTTATGTAATTTATCAGCTTGTGTGTGTGACTGATCCCTGGGCACACACGAGTTTTGTGCATTCAATTTTATCCTTAAAATTGGGTGTGACATAAGATTTTGCAGCTTCAAACTAAAGCAAGACAAGTGAGAAATGAGTGATGATGAACCAAGGAACGAAATAAGGTTTTGCAGCTTCAAACTCCAAGCGAGAAGGGTGAGAGTGAGTGACGACGAACTGAGAAATGGAAGAAGAGTGAGAGATAAACAGATGGAGGGGTAGAGAGTGAGAGACGGAAGAAACAAATTTTGGTTCTCTAATATTAGGTATAGACCGTCTATTACAATATTTTATGAGAAGCCTTGTGAGGAGAACTCATAAATGGAAAACAGTGCAATATGATCGTAAGGCAAGACAGAATTAGAAAGAATCTTTCTATGAACCTTGTAAGTCGATTTGCATGGATGCAATATGAGTGATGATCGTAGATAAGGGTTTGATGATCGGTGAAGTTAAAACATATCTATGTGATGCTTGGGGATGTTAGATATAGAAACCGTGTCTTCAATAATGTGTTGTAAACTAAGGAGCGACAGGAGACAGAGAGAATGAATGATTGCCTGCCTTATTAATCGGTTGAGAGTGTGTTAAGAAAGAGCCTCCTCGGCTGTTCGTGAGGCATCCCTCCCATCATCATCGGTTTAGACAGATATCGGTGTCTAGTTCGCTGACATTTGTATCTATTGGATGAGATGACGTACATGGTTGTGATTATTGTTTTATACGGAGTATTACATAGTACGCTTTATTAGTTTTAGATAGGTTAACTCAAGTACTAATTATATATGGGGATGCCACAACGTGCCAACTAATGTTGTGGAAGCTTACGCACTTTCAAAGACCTCACAAGACTGAAGTGTGTGTGAACAACTTTAAGCTAATATATATCCTTGTGGTGGGCCTTTGTTGAAACAAGGCGCGAGCATAATTACAGATTAAGACAGGTCACCTTCCTTCATCTGGCTATAGTTCATTCGTTCTGCCAACATGCATACTACGTCACGAGGATAACCGAAAATGAAATTGATCAGTATTCCGACTATAACAATGAAATCGACTGCTCCACTAGGTTAAAAAAGTAACAAGCTGTGATACTACCTGAAAAAATTACACTCCTTTTCATCAGCCCACCCAAGTGTTGAGTACGAAAATTTCTTACTAAATAGTACCAGCGAACAAGCAAATTAAACAACCTATCGCACAACCTCTTTTACTATATATACGTTCCTTTGTAAGATTGAAGTTCTAGGATCATCTCGGACCTTGTTATTTTGGCACAGTTTCCCTGATAGCAGTAAAGTTCCCACTTCACACTTCTTTTTTTTTAAAAAAAATCTGCTACATAAAGGTACGATTCTATACGCCGAATCCCATTTATTTCAACAGCTTCAAATACCTAACCAAAACTGAGACCGGTATACATTGAGAGGCTGAAATTATTTGTCACTGGTTTAAACATAAACTGTGTTCTACACTCTACAGTAGCAGAAGCGCTACAGAACGAACAGCAGGGTTGTTTGGTTGTCTGATGTTGTGAGATGTACCTTTCAACCAAAGATATAGTTGATTTATGCCTAATTTGTTGCTTTTAAAAGCGACCAACTGATACTTTTGCCACTAGTCATCAGTTGCAGGAAGAATCCATTTTGCTAGTGCTCAAACTACATGGTTCATTGCAGCTAGTCATGGCGAAAAGACAGTTAACCATGACATACTTTCTTTCTTTCTTTCTTGAGAAAAAGTTAACTTCGAACTCCCTTTTTGGGGAAAAAGCTCCTTTGGTACTGATGGTGGGCTTTCCATACTACAATACGCTGATGACACCATCCTCTTTATGGAACATGACCTGGAGAAGGCGCAAAACATCAAGCTACTGTTTTGTGCGTTTGAACAACTATCGGGTCTAAAAATTAATTTCTATAAGAGTGAAATCTTCTGCTTTGGAGAAGCCAAATATTTCGAGAACCATAATACATTGAGCTCTTTGGATGCAATCCAGGAACTTTCCCAATGAGGTATATCCTGTGTCAACCAAAGGACCAAGGTGGACTAGGGATTCACAACATGCAAATCAAAAATACGGCTTTGCTCAGTAAATTGCTATATCGTCTGTTAAAGACAGATGGTACTTGGCAACAGATGTTACACAACAAATATCTAGGGACTAAACCTCTAGTTCAAGTCCAATGGAAGAGCGGGGACTCTCATTTCTGGGCAGGTCTAATGAAGGCTAAACAGGATTTTCTTAGTTTTGGAACATTCCTCATCAAGGATGGATCACAAGTAAGATTTGGAGAAGACAGATGGTTAGGTAATACTGCTTTGAAAGAGTAGTATCCCCATCTATATAACCTAGCTAGAAGGAAACAAGATACGGTGGCTGCGGTTTTGAGTACGCAACCACCTAATGGATCTTGGCGCAGAGACCTTTTAGGCGACAAGTTAGTGATGTGGAATAACCTTCTTTCACGTCTCACTCATGTTGCCTTAAGCCAGGAGGAAGACGTTTTTTTGGTGGAATTTAGATCAGAAGGGTGAATTTTCAGTAAAATCACACTACCTTGGTCTCATCTACCAAAACGTCCCTAATCTAAGCAAGCGACTTTGGAAACTTAAAGCACCTCTGAAGATCAAAATCTTCCTGTGGTACTTGCGTAGAGGTGTCATCCTAACCAAAGGTAATCTAGCCAAACGAAATTGGCAAGGTAGTAAACAGTGTTGTTTCTATCACGAGAATGAAACGATACAACATCTGTTTTTACATTGCCGGTTTGCACGCCTGGTTTGGGCCAATGTTTACGCAGCCTGGGTCTCCCTAGACCGCTCAATGTGTCCAATATGTTCGGTAGATGGCTAGATGGGCTTAGACTTAAAACCTTTAGTTCTTTTGGGAGCGGCAGCTATGTGTTGGTCCTTGTGGCTCTGCAGAAATGCAGTTATATTTGAAAACAAACAACCTTTCTTTCTGCAGGTCATTTACTCAACTACGCACTGGCTCCGTACATGATCCATCCTTTAGAAGCCTACTTCCTAGGAGGTGGTTGTAGCGGCCTCTCAATTCTTGACGCAGGTGGAGTTTTTTACTCGGGCACATGGGTGGCGGTCTAGTCTACAGATTGAAAGTCATTAGTGTGCTCCGGTTTTGTTTTTTTCTTTTCGTTTCTTGCTTTGGGCTGTGTGCCTTTTAGGCGCAGGCCTAGAGGATTTTAAGATGTTGTATCACCTTGACGTAACATTCTTGAAATTAATAAAGCTTCCTTTTTCGAAAAAAAGAGTACTTTTGCTCTCTCTCCATGGACCTCACGGATGTTATGCTATTTTAGACAGTTCATTATCACGTAATAACAGACTACAATTCCAATCTTTTCATGAATATTTCTTTTCAAAACAATTAAGTAAAATTACAGTTGGAAGTTTTTTTTTTCATCCTGGAAATTCCATTACTCAACTGCCAAACCATTGGCAGTGACAAAAACATTTACATTGTTTGGGATGGAGCTAGAAATCAACTCTTCCCCCTCAGCACACTCATGAAGTGTTAAAATTACAGTTTTTTTTACAACAATTAAAATTACAGTTGAAAGTGTTGAAACACAATACGAAGTCACGGCTGAACACTAGTTACCGTACTTACGCCGTAATCCGCATAAACAACAGTTACACTTCAGACGTGATAGCGATCATCGGGCAGGGAGAGCGTGCTTATCCTCGCTCGCACCATGGTGATCCACACATGCGCGCGTGGAGAAGCATCTTTTGGAGAGGCCGACCTTGTGATCCCTAGGTCCGTTTGATCCTTGAATTAAATTTATTTTAATAATTATAATTTAGACATAGATTAATTAAGCTAATATAATTGTATATGGAATATATTTATATGTATATTTTTAGGCATACGAGGGACATACTTATATGTTGTATTTCTATTATAGGAAAGTAAGTTGAAGAGTGTGCTATAAGTTGGAGAGTAGAATTATAGCATAGTGATCTATACAATTCATTTTCATCTCCCATCTTATGAATTTGAGATAGCCTAATTTGTGAGATTGAGAATGTTATGGAATGTCAAATTCCAAGCTAAATAACCTAATCCATTAAGTAGATTTTAATTTCTTACAAATAAAGGGATCCAAATGGCCCCTAATTATAATTAGCTAGCCAACTCTGCTGTTCTGAAATATTTAATTTACAAAGAGAACCTTGATCAACGATCACGGGCGGCGTTACATTCTTTTGCTGTTGATACTATATATATAATAATAATGGGATAGGGATAGAATTATTTTAAGTGCTCAAACTACATGGTTCATTGCAGCTAGTCATGGTGAAAAGACAGTTAACCGTGATATTCTTTCTTTCTTTCTTGAGAAAAGTTGACTTTGGAACTTTTTTTTTTGGGTGTTGTTGCACCCGGTCTTAAGGATAAAATCAGATACACACCATATGTAAGTCTAGAAAGTTAAATATCACACATAGTTATAAATAAGAGTATTGTCAATAGACAATGCTCAATATATAACGTACTTAGTATAAAGGATATAACCTTAGACTACAAACAGCGGAAAGACTACTTCGATCTTCGGGTAAAGACTCCAATTCCATAGGGATAACTGACTGGTTGATCACAAGCCTAACTCCTCCAGACTAGCAATCTGATACCCATTCAAGATTTTTATCCAAATAATTGAAACATAAAGCAAGCGTAAGTACATGCCGTACTCAACAAATATATCATGGGGTTCAAGAGGCTCAAAAGGCTAACACTGGTTTAACTGCGATTAGCTTTTAATGAGTCATCTTATAGTAATTGGGTGGCAACAAGTTTATTCACAAGCCCATATAAACATATGATCAGGTAAACATGAATAATAAATAGCATAAACAATTAACCATTACTGAGCATCTTTATCATCAGTATCATCAGTGTTCATCATCTATTCCACAAGGGTTCCAAGGCCGCTCGTAACCGTGAGCATGACTGATATACCAGTTTTACACTCTGCAAATGTTGTACACTTTCACTATGAGTCATGATTTACCCTTTCGCCCGAGGTGATCCGCCTCTTGACCCACTACCAAGGAAGGTCGGCAATATTCACTATGAAGCCTTTCAAAGGTTCATCTAACAAGTTAGGGCCATTAGATTCACATGGCAAACAGATGTAGGAACCCCCTGTCGAATGGCACAATTCCATCACGGCTATACACATAAGAGTAGAGGCTGTCCTATAAGCGATTCATCAAGCCATTCTTACACCAATAAAGATAACCGCTAACAAGCTTGAAAAGGTTCTCATATTGAGCTAAAGCCAGAGCCATGTAGCCCTCATAGTTGTGCTGTAAGTCCCGGATGATCACTTACAGATAAGTCCTTAGGAAGAAAAATCTAGAGCACCATAAAAATAGTCCAATGCTCTAGCCCCCTTGTTCCATATTGCTAAAAAGCATCTTTTAATGTTTATTGCATATACCATTAGTCAAGTTACAAGATCATGATTCCAGTTGAGCACTAGCATCATACTACCTAATACAATACCTCATAGGTATCAAGGCACAAAGTGCAAAGTACTAGAAAATCCTTAGTGGTAGTCAAGGTAAACACATGCAGTATGAATTAAATGATTAAATGTGTATATGACAACAAGGATGATCCCATGCTATACTTGCCTTAAACTTAGATCCTTCTTCATGTCCAAAACGGCAAAGATCTGCTTCTTTATTCACCACGTATAACTCACTGACCGAACATGATCATAAAGCACCACACAAGCATCTATGCAATCATACACGAAGCAAACAATAGATCTAAATTAGAACAATACATCAATCATAGAAAAATAAGTAAAAGAGTTTGAAACACGATTCTACGCATCGCTGCGAACACACAGTCACGAAAGACACGCTAATCAAAGCTACGGTTTGAAAGAAACGGCTACCGAAATATCTACTCATAAAACTATAAGCTTTATGTGTTTTAACTATATAAAAGCTTATATAAATTAGATTACGTCAAATTTAGATTTGAATTATAAAACTAAAGTAAAACAAATCATATTTTATTTATAAATTCTAGTTGCATAATTATTATTCAATTTAGAGTTTAAACCATGAAATTCTAGAAATAGTAATCATGATAAACATTGTTACCAACGCGTAGATCTTGTTGTAATGAATCTAACACAACTTGAATAGGTCAAATCGGAGCTAAAACGTAGAAGATATGAAATAAACAAGATTTCCTTTATTAAAATAATAGATTAAATCTAAGCTCAAATTTTAAAAGTTGAAATTATAACTAACAATAGTATGAACATGTAGATTATGAAATTATGAACCTAACGCAAGTTGAACAGGTCAAATCGAAGTTAAAACGAAGAAGATATGGCCTACAGAAGGTAGTGGCAATTTTGTAAATAAATGAAACATAATTTTTGAATTAAAATAAATAAAATCTGATTTTTGAATCTGGCCAAGGACTGTGGATTCTATTTTGAAGAAAGACAAGGGCTCTTTTGAAAGAATCCAGGGATGGTGGGTTTATACTTAAAATCTTACAGGGTTCATTTGCAAATTTGCCATCAAAGAGGTATCTTCTAATTTGGATTGTTGATCGCGGATCGGATGGCTGTGGTGGCTTCGCTCGGTTGACCAGCCGGAACAGAGCCAGAGGTGGTGTACTCCATTGCCGATGGCAAGAGACCTCACCGGCGCACTTAAAACTAACCCTAGAGGCCACAAGAGAGCAAACTGAGGGCACAAGCGGCAAGCGGGGACCAAGGCAAACTCACCAAGGCCAAAGATTGCGGCGCGGAGCGGACGGCGACGGTGCTTTGCTCGGTGGGGCAACGATGACTCGGCGGCTAGGGTTCTACAGCGGCGGTGCGGCTCGAGGCGAGGCAGTGCGAGCTAGGGTTCGGTAGGAAGGCGGCGGATTGCGGAGGCTCGGTATTTAAGAAGGTAGCGGCGTAGGGCGCACGACAATGACGCAGGGTGGGGGCAGCACGGACTCCTATCGGTGGCGGCGAAGTCCGAGCGGGTCACAAGATGGTGGAGGGGGTTGGAGCTGACAGGGTGGTCCCACCTGTCGGCGTCGGCAAGTGAGGGGCCCAGCGTCCAGTCACCGTGAGAGGGAGGGCAGAGCGGGTTGGTGCGCTCGCTGGGCCGGTGCGTGGCCAGGTTGGGCCCGGTGGAGCTGGAGCTGGGCCTCGGCCAGGAATGGGGAGAGAAGGAGAGAGAGTGGGCCAGCCTTACCGTTGGGCTCATGTGGGAGGGAAAAAACAACAGGGGCAGGCCGGTCTAGGCCTATAGGCCAAAAAGGAGGAGGAGAGGGTGAAGCTTTCCTTTTTCTTAAACCATTTTTCAAAAGCATTTGAAATTCATTTTGGATTTTTTATCAAAACCACACAGTACGATAAAATATATGCACCAGCATGAATGCACAAAAATGTTGCTAAGACTTATAATAAATTTTAATTTAATGAAAATATTATGTTTATATGTTTTCATGAGCACCGAAATTCATAATTAGATCATTTTAGCTCTATTTCAAAAGGACCAAATTTTAGGTTGTTACAATTCTACCCCCCTTAAGATGAATCTCGTCCCCGAGATTCAGAAGACGTCGACTAGGAGATAGGGACACTTCGTCTTTGGATTCTTCTTCATTTTCTTGAGTAGTTCCACCTTCTTGATAAGGATCCCACTTTACTTTGCATATCTGTAAATCTTACTCCAAGCAACTTGTCAAACGAATTCCAAGATTCTGAAAGGTACTCCAAACAATACTCAGGTAACTACAATCACTAGGCCACCTTTCCTTTTTAGTCCATAATATCAATTCTTTTTCTTAAAATATTCACCTTCCAACGAAGTCTTTGCACTTTCTTGGTCAGAAAGAGAATCTACCACTAATTTTCAAAACATTAATGATTCTAGTCAAGTTGCTCGAACTTGGAATACAATTCTTAGTTCTTAGTGTCACCCGAACCTTCTTAGCATAATTCTCCATTGCTAAGGACATCGGCCATGACTTTGCTCCTCGAAGTGATAGCACTTTTCCAAGTCATAATCAATTTCATTCCAATGAGGATATCACAAGCTCAAAACCATCTCAGTGAAGATGTCTTCTAGATTCTTGTGATCCTCCTATACGTCACTTTTACGTCCAAAAAGATAGTACTTTCATGCTTCACAATGGATAACTCCAGATAACATGTTAAGTAGTTTAACTCAAGCTTCCTTAGTTGACTTAAGGAACAAGCCACTACTTTTCTTCTCGTATAAAGACACATCCCACACCTTGACAAGGTGCATCATTGTAGATATAAAACTCTTGTCTTGATCTGATAAAGCTAATACATAGGTTTTACTTCAACCTCTTCTTGGACTCCTTTAAATACTTAGCTGATGTCTCTTGATCCAAGCAAACTTAAAAGCTTCTTCAATATCTTGGTGGTCTTGGATAAACCTCCCTTGAACCTCTAATCAAACCTCATTATTGAAGACTCTGAGTTCTCTCTTACATCCTTGAGTGGATTCCTATCTCATCATTAACTTCCTTCAATCCAAACTCACTTGCTAACTTGGTGAAACCTTAAGATGTTCTGAGTCTCCATTGAATCAATCGTAGATGTCCAATATCTCCTTCCTTTGTCATCCATATCAACCTATCCTAGGTATGTTGAAGATTAAACTCCCAATTAATAATATCTCAGAGAGAATATCAATTCTGGATGAATACCTCCGTTCCTTGTAGATGACCCAACAAATTATCCATTTGTGTCTGATGGTGATCTCTCATCCAGAGGCATAACCTATACTTCCAAGTGAAGCACTAGAACATATGAAACCTTCATCTTGCAACTTCTTTAGCTTGGCTACCCCCTTAAGAAAAGATCATCTAGGGAACACAAGAAGGGTAGCTTGCACCTTCTTCCAGATGAGCCAACTAGTCTCAAGATGTTCTGACATCCTAATGATACTCTCGTGTAGGGGTAAGAACAAGAAATCTAGAATTTCTCTTGAGTGGCAAAACAATAGCGTAGTAAAATAGTTGTAACTCTCATTTTGTTAATCCAATAGAGCTACAATTTATATTGTTGGAAATCTTATCAAATTCTCCATAACTTCTTTATAGAACACTTTTTCAAATTCTATAGTTTAGGTAGTCAAAAATAGTGCACAACAGAATCTACTCTAAGTTTTAGACAGCACAGGTGCATCACTTTGTGATTTTCACAACTCCATAACCAAAATAGATCAGGGCGATTCTTGCGGTCAGAGAAAGATATCGAAGTATACTATTGTCCAGAATTTTCTCATGATTTCTGATTGTCCAAAATCAGAGATATGAGACGAAGAGTGCAGACTACTCTGAAAGACAGGACGGGGAAAACAGAAGGAGACCATAACCCAACTATTTATTTCATTAATCCTTATACCTTAGGCCTATAAACTAAATGATATTGTGGAAACACCCAACAAGATCATTGCAATCATTACAAAGATCCAAAACAATCATAAGCATAATGACAATTCAACAAAGCAGTAAAAGTACACAATTCAATCATTGACTCAACTTGCGATACTATTGTTTTTATTACATAAAGAGCACAAACTCCTATTCCTTAACCATCTAGGGTAGCATCTCTTGCATGAATTCTTCATTCATCACTCTTACCGAATGCTTCTTTCGGGTTGGGTATCACTGACACTTTTTGGTAGCAACTTTGTAGTGATCCGACTCTGGCCACTTGTATGGTATAATTGTTGATTCTTCTATGGGCAAAGTTTAACATAATGTACTTCCTACTAACAATGATAACACTTTCTCTTATATGGATCTTTTGTGATGCCATACTCCACCGAATTGCTGCTTAGTGTGTTGTCAGCTTGCTGACTCTAAAAGTTTATCTTTGTTTGACTGGACCGCTTTCTAGCTCGCTTGCTCTTTCGAGGTTGAAACTCCTTATATGTGATTGTCCACCCATCTATGCATACCTCCTATGGAAAGAGTGGAGTAATCTTAGCTTGAGAAACTTCTAACTTTTTAGAGTCTGAGTTTATCTGACCAGGGATTGGAGCTGAATGTGACCCTGTGGTAGAACTCAAATGTTGAATGCTTCCCAATTCTGGCTCTAGCGAGACTGTCTTCCTCTTCTTATCCACATTAGCTTCACCACTTGGGTTCACCTTGACTTCCTTCTTAGTTGTCTTGTTCTGAAGATAGAGAAAACCATAATGCTTGCAGCATTGACATGGATCCTGACTTCCAAATGTCTTACTACCAACACCTTTATTGGACTTTATTTTCTTCCAAGCTTCTACCACATGTCTCTTGATTGGTCCCTTTGGTATATTGGTTTGACCCTATGGCAAGCACTGTTGAGAACTTCTATGTTGAGTCATTCCTTCAAGTACTTATTGTTGCATAGCTAAAAGCTTCTCCTTATTGAATGCAATCAAGGACAACGTAGCCTGGTCCTCCTGATCTTTGATGCTGGTGGTCTCCTCATTACGACCCATCTATTTAGACGAAGAGATAGGATTGAGAATAGAGACAGTTTTTATAACAGAACAGAGGTTGGAGTGAGCATAACTTTTAGCAAATAACAAGGTTGGAGAGGAAGCAAGAACAAAGCAGAGATGAAAGCATGCTAAAACATCCAGTTCTAACTAAGCTTGCGTCCTACAGTCAGTATTGCTCTGATACCACTTTGTAGCACCCGATCTTAAGAACAAAACCAAATACACATCATATGTGAGCCCAGGAAATCAAATATCACATATAGCTACAAATAAGGGTAATATCAATAGACAATGCTCAAAATATAACGTACTTAGTATAAAAAATATAACCTTAGATTATAAACAGCGGAAAGACAACTCCAATCTTTTGGTGAAGACTCCAATTCCATAGGGAAAACTGACTGGTTGATCACAAGCCTAACTCCTCCAGACTAGCAATCTGGTACCCATCCGGGATTTTTATCCAAATAATTGAAAAATAAAGTAAGCGTAAGTACATATCGTACTCAACAAATATATTATGAGGTTCATGAGGCTTAAATGACTGACACTGGTTTAACTACGATTAGCTTTTAATGAGTCATCTTTTAACAATTGGGTGACAACAAGTTTATTCACAAGCCCATATAAACACATGATCATGTAAACATGAATAATGAATAGCACAAACAATTAACCATTAATGAGCATCTTTATCATCAGTATCATCAGTGTTCATCATCGATTCCATAAGGGTTCCAAGGCCGCTCATGATTGTGAGCACGGCTGATATACCAGTTTTACACTCTGCAGAGGTTGTACACTTTCACTGTGAGTCATGATTTACCCTTTCGCCCGAGGTGATCAGCCTCTTGACCCACTACCAAAGAAGGTTGGCAAGGTTCACTATGAAGCCTTTCAAAGGTTCATCTAACAAGTTAGGGCCATTAAATTCACTCGGCAAATAGATGTAGGAACCCCCTATCGAATGGCACAATTCCATCATAGCTATACACATACGAGTGAGGTTGTCATATACCCGATTCGTCACGCCATTCTTACGCTAATAAAGGTAACCGCTAACAAGCTAGAAAAGTTTCTTATACTGAGCTAAAGCCAGAGCCATGTAGCCCTCACAGTTGTACTATAAGTCCCGGATAATCACTTACAGATAAGTCCTTAGGGAGAGGAATCTAGAGCACCATAAAAATAGCCCAATACTCTAGCCCCCTTGTTCCATATTGCTAAAAAACATCTTTTAATATTTATTGCATATACCATTAGTCAAGTTACAAGATCACGGTTCCAGTTGAGCACTAGCATCATACTATCCAATACAATACCCCATAGGTATCAAGGCACAAAGTGCAAAGTACTAGAAAATCCTTGGTGGTAGTCAGGTAGACACATGCAGTATGAATTAAATGATTAAATGTGTATAGGACAACAAGGATGATCACATGCTATACTTGCCTTAAACTTAGATCCTTCTTCAAGTCAAAAACGACAAAGATCTGCTTCTTGATTCACCATGTATAATCACCGACTGGACATGATCATAAAGCACCCCACAAGCATCAATGCAATCATACACGAAGCAAACAATAGATCTAAATTAGAGCAATACATCAATCATAGAAAAATAAGTAAAAGAGTTTGTAATACGATTCTACGCATCGTTACGAACACACAGTCGCGAGAGACACGCTAATCGGAGCTACGATTTAAAAGAAACGGCTACCAAAAGATCTACTCATAAAACTAGAAGCTTCGTATGTTTTAACTATATAAAAGCTTGTATAAATTAAATTACGTCAAATTTAGATTTAAATTATAAAACGGCTACCAAACGGTCAAGAATAGCATTGTTAACAGCAGCCAAGATGGATGAACACACAGAACTGGAGCAGGTGCTGTGACCAGTAGAGAGTGTGTGACTGTGTGAGCTCGCAACTGCAGGAGAGCGACGCAAGTGCAGCGTATTTGGGGTTCGTGGCCGTGTCATCTCGCGCGCTGAGATTTGCGACAAGGTTTGGTTTTGTTTGTGCAACCAACCACCGTACCGTACCACGGCCGTTGTGGACGCCGTGCCAGTGCCACCAAACCAGAGGACGGGGAGTGCCTTTCCGCGCGCGTCCGACCCGGCCGGCGACGGCGACGCCACAACAAACCAGTTCCATAAATTATAAGTTGCTTCGTTTGCCTAATAACAAGAAAACACAAGAATATTCACATGGATGGGCCAAATTTAGTTGTAATTGCCAGCCCATCCACGAGGTTTGGAAGAATATCTGGCACATGAAAACAGGCCCAAATGCAGTTTCGTAAATCGAACCACTGAGTCCAGTAAAATCAACTAGTAAAAGAGTACACTTCCTCAAAAAAAAAAAAAGAAAGAAAGAAAGAAAAGGGTACACTGGACAGAGAGATACCTCCAGCCAACCTATATACGCACTGTGTTACTTTGGCAATTTCTACTGCAAAAACAATGCGTCATATAAAAAAAAATATTTCATCAATCAAAGCTCCACATACAGCCCTTCAATTTCCTCCTGAGGCACAGGCACCAGACAAGCTTTAATTGTGCACGTCCTCTACTCTAAAACGACATATCACCGTTCATAGCTTCCTAAACCTTATCAGGATCATAGCAGATTCTTCCGGGCAAGTAAAACGCCCACTGCCGTGCACACGACAACAGAGATCAGGCCATCTCGAGATCTCAAGTGTTCCTTCCATGTTAAGGGCTCAGAGACTTTCCTCAACACTTCACGGAACTGTTGTCTGGTGTTATCCAGTGATCCAGAGTTGTCGATCACTATGTCGGCTTCCGACTTCTTCCAGTCCAACGCAAGTTGTGCGTTGACCCTGCTCTGCGCTTGTTCTTCAGAGCACCCGTCTCTTGACATCAGCCTCTGAATCTGGGTTTCTGGGTTAACCCAGACCACAATTACTGGATTTGTCCACCGATCCATCTTGGTCTCAAACAGCAGCGGGATGTCCAGGATGATAACCTTGCATCCTTTCATCCATAGTTTTGCTATCTCCCACATTATGCCCCAAGAAATATGTGGCGCCAGAAGACTGAAAAAAAAATAAAAAACAAAACAAAACAACTCCTATTAGCAATGGTAAATACTGACAGAGAATAAAATGTTTCAGCTAACTGAAACATTAACAGAAATAAGAATAACAGAAAATGGCAGTAAGAAGGAATCATGTCATCAAGCGGTACACATGAAAAATTATACTAAAAGGACAAAGGAGAAGCGGGTAGACCAGTGTCACAGTTAATTACTTAATTATAACATCTTTATTGTACTTACTTTTATTTTCTCCAGCATTGTAGCATAGCTAATGTTTTGTCTTTTCATGTTTAATGGTAACAATAAATAAATCAAATAAAGTTCAACAACACTAGTACTTACACAAAGAATGATAGTTGGACAGTTGACTCATGTGATATTGCATAATACAACAAAATTGACACGTATTACTGCATTCATAAAAACAGAGAGTGAAAGGATGAAATATTTGAAATCAGTGAAAGGTGTACCGGTTTAGAAGTTGACGTTTTGATGGGTCCGAAAATACAATTTGCCCTAAGTGAGCTCTGTTAATTTCTCCACTTTCCAACAAAATATCATTCCCGAAGGCTTTCACAATCTTCTTCCAACCTCCAGTGCCTTTCTGCACTACATCCTATAAATGCATGGTTTTCATAATCAGTACAATGTTTGTAAAGCAAACACAGTTGTAACTCCTCACAAGCTTACAGCATCCAATAAAAATTTCAGAACTCTGAAAATATAATTATTAACCATGCTTTCCAGTGCAAGTAATGTATCCAAGCCATTCATTTTAGTAACTATTCTTGTGGTTTTTGTGTACACTGGCTGTCAGGTTGTGTATAGAAGGGCAGAATAACTTCGCTCCAGGCACTGTGGCATAATTTTCTGTTCCGGCATTTATTGAAGGTACTAGCTAATATCAGAAAATAGAATCATGTCTACAATATCATACAGCCTGCCATTCTCATAAAAGTGTGTGGCACATGTTGTCAATTCCTATTGCAGTGTTATGTTTGATTGTTTGGTACAGGATCCAGTTGCAATTTGTAAGGAAAGGGAAAAGATAGGAGCGAGAAAAACCTGAGGAAACAAGTACAATAGCAATCTGAAATTTCAAAAGGTACAAGTTTTTTTTTTTAGCTGCAGCTCCTCTATTCACAGAGACTTTCCCGTGTCCTGTAAAATTAGCTCTATACTCTTGGACAGCTGTACAATACTTTCAGTTGAAGGCTTCATAAAAAATTATCGCAATGTCACAACTCTGTGATATGAGCTTACCAGATCCTTTTGTTTTCTTTTCTTTTGGAAGCGTAAACTAAAATAGTGCTTCTGTTTGAAGTAATAAATGAGGAGCCTAAGCTCTACATTTAGTTACATGCGTGAAACACAGCTACTGCAGACAAAAAGACAAGGCTAACAGCTAAATATTGGAGTCATATGAGCTTAATGTTTATAACCTACTAAAGACATTTGATTCTGGCCAAAAGCGCTGTTTATGTAGCATATAGAGAGATAATTTAAAAACAATTAGGCATAATGTTTGTACGAAAGCACTATGAGAGGCAAGAAAGGCACAAAGTTCATACTCTTTCTTTAGAGTATATATATATATAAAAAAAACTGCACTCGACACAAAGGCATCTTTTGAACTACAAGTTCCGATATTGGTAATGTACCAAATCTAACAACATTATGCCCAGGCAAGCAACAGAGCAGCACAAAATTTGAGTTCTACAAGCAGTAATTAGTAGTCTTTGCGCGGATAGCATCAGATAGCTCCAGGTTTGGGCCGCGTGCTTAGCTTACCCGAGCAACGATGTCGGCGTCGACTACGGGGACGCCGGCGTCCTTGAAGAGGTTAGAGACAGTGCTCTTCCCGGACCCGATCCCGCCCGTTAGGCCCACCAGTCTCATCTCCTCGTCTTCCCCTTCTCGCTGTAAACGAAGATAGAGAACACGCTCAGTCGCCGATCTCGTACTTTCACAGAGTTGACCACTAGGACGAGAGGAGATCCAAATTGAGGGCGAATAATTTTTACCCGGAGGTGTCGGAGTCGAAGGCGCTCCGGCGGCGTTGGAATCGGCGGCAGCGATGGGGTGGAGGAGGAAGGGAGCGAGGTGCGGCGGCGCTGTTTGGTGTGGCTTGTTCACGGTCTCCTTGGCAGGCTTCTCTCCGCCTCCAGCTCCGGCTCGACAACCAAACGTGGAGGAGCATTGTGTCACATTCAATACTCTTGAAGTATTAAATATAGATTAATTATAAAACTAACAGCATACATACACACTAATTTACGAGAGAAATCTAATAAACCTAATTAATTAATGATTTGATAATATGGTGTTACAATAAACATATGTTAATAATATATTAATTAGGCTTAATAGATTCGTCTAACACATTAATCTCTATCTATATAATTAGTTTTATAATTAGTTCATTTTTAGTTCTTCTAATTAGCATCCGAACGTTCTATGTGATAAGGACTAAACTTCAGTCCTTGATCCAAATACCTTTGAGACGAAGCCGTTTTTTAAAGCCACCGAAGAAGCCCTTTAGAAAAAAACCATGCCAAATACTCCCAGTTATTAGAGTTTTTTTTTCTGATGTAAGACATTAAAAAATACCTCACATCTTACATGTTTAAGGAAAATAAAAGCTAGTACAAAAGATAAACAAAAAACACAAAAAAAATTTAAAAATAAGAGTACATCAAAGACCAACGTAGCCGACTTCTTTCTTCGAACGTCCAATGTCTGCTGAAACTTGAAGATCACACTGAAAAGACACTGAAGAAAAGGGACAACGTAAACACCCTCACCAAAAGACTTTCAAGACCGCAAAAGTCATTGTCGACAGAATATCGTCGGCAGTCCTCCGAGGGGTATCCCACGAAGGTAGATTGATCGGCAGAGGAGCGTGAGATCAAGAACAAGAAGGCAACAGAGACACACGAGTTAGAAAGGTTCAGGCCGTCAGTATGACGTAATACCCTACTCCTGTGGTCTGTTGGTTTGTATTAGCTATCGTATGATATGCCGTGATTTTCGAGGGGGCCCTGCCCGCCTTATATAATCCGGGAGGCAGGGTTACAAGTCGGTTAGATCTGAGAGATAACCGGAAAGTAATAACTGATTACAGGAATCTTGGGATCATATATATCCTAACAGATCTCGTAGTATCTTCAGGATATCTTCCCGATATCTTGCGGAAGGCGCCGAGCAGAGTCATGCCCCGCAAGGCTTCTTCTTGTGGGCTGGGCCACCCCTAGGGGCATAGCCCATGTAGTCTGCCGTGGGTATCCGGGGTCGTACACCCCACAGTCACTCGCCGCTAACAATCGAGATCTAATATCTACTGAAAGAACATTGGCGGGAGGAATTCTAAAAAAACGCAGGTGTACAATCCTTTACCATCAAACAAACCGTTGAAGATGTCGGATCTTGTGTAGAACAGACCAAAAGAAGATCGACACATCAAAAGCCAACTAACTGCTTCCTCTAATAAGCACACCAAATAACAAGTTCTAAGGAAGATCAACAAATCCGACAGACCAAAATCTCATTGCCCGTTTGTCAATGCAAATCAAATGTCGTCAGGTAGGTATAGGCCGGAGAGATCATATTCTAAAATACCATAGTTGCCACCACCTCGTTGGTTACAATACAAACCAAACCCTAAACCAACAAGGATCTACAAACCTAACCTAAAACTATAAAGGACAAGGGATTGGATCCCCGCTCCTCTGTCCATCGACGAGATCGTCAGTTGGGAGAGAAGAAGAGGACCGAGGCGGTGTCCTAGGAGAGGGTGGTGGCGTGGTGGTTGGGAGAGAAGTGGCGGCATGAGGCGTGGAGTGGATAATGGTTCTTGTTGTTCAGTTATTAGTTGATTTGATGAAAAATTAGCGTTCAGCTGTTCAGGTCGACCGATGAGGCCAACAAGATAGACAACATGGCAAGCGCCAGTGGGCTAAATGGCTGACCAATTAATATCCATCTTAGTCCACGTGTGTTAGATTAAAAAATAGTTAATGTTTCATCTCAACTATTCTAATACCACGTTCTATCTCAAATTTATCATTGTTTTAGCTTTTCTAGGTACATAGCTTTTACTGTGCACCTAGATATATAATTATTTTAGATACGTAATAAAAGTTGTGCATCTAAAGAAGTCAAAACCACCTATCAAGCCCTTTGGAACAAAGGAATAGTTCTCAACAATTCCTTTGAAATTCATATAGATTGGGTCATCTAAAGGAATAATTTTGGAGGAAAGTAAACATGAGCTCCAACCTCATTGTTTTATTTCCTATGATTTTCCTACAATACTTTCAAACGCATCTTCACAAACTTTCCTCTATTCTGAAATCCTATATGATTTGAAGTGCTATGGCATTTGATTCCTACTGTTTTCCTATTCATGTGTTTTGTAAATCCTTCATTGCAAAGGGGGTCTAAATTGGAACGGAGGGAATACACATAAATTAAGATCGATACAAGTATATTGAACGAGATGTGGAGAGTTCCAGCAGCTTCATATTAAAAAACACAAATTCAATGTGAGATATGTCGATCGTTCACTTTGGTGATCGAGTGACCACACGGCCCGTGAACTACTAAGAGTGACTTTGCCCACTTGACTTTATGCCTGCGTCATGGGTGGCTGAGAATTGGATGGCACACACATAAACTCTTGTACTCCCTAGATTCCAAATTATAAATTGCTTTCACTTTTTTGGTACATAAAATTTTCTATATATCTAGAGGGAAGGATTCACGCTTTTCTGTTATTTCAAAACCCTTTTCAAAAGCAATTTAAATCAGTTTGAACTTAAATCAAAACCACACGGTAGAAAAGAAACAAATTCACTGGCATGTGTGCAACAACACGTGTCTAACCTTATGATGGATTTTAATTTAATAAAAAAAATCCTATGTTTGAATGCACAAATAAAAGTATAATTAAATCAATTTAATCTATTTTAAAGGAATGCAAATTTTAGGATGTTACATGAACAAAATACTTTACAATTCTCGTACATTCCAACACCCAATCAGTCCATCTTTCTCTGAAGCCCAACTTTTGGAATGTTTTTTCCACGTAGTTTTAGTTGACGCGATCATACACTTTGGCCAGATTGAGTTGATAGGCGCAAAAGCCTCCACATTTGTCATTGCACTGTTGGATAACATGGAGGCATTCAAAAGCTTTTGTATATGTTGTCTGTAATCATCTGGCCTGGAATAAAAGCACTTTGGGGTGGGGAGTTAATGTCCTGCAGAAGAGGTCGTAATTTATTGACCAAACATTTTGAGATCACCTTGTAGATGACATTGCATAGGTCTATACTCCTTGAGTTCCTTGGCATCTTTGTTTTTTGGAATTAGCACAATAACTGTGTCATTTATTCCTTCTAGCATTTTACTAAAGGCAAAAATGATTTACTCCTTTGATCACATCATCTTTATCAGATCCCAATTTCTTTGGAAAAATCTAGCTGGAAAACCATTTGGTCCAGGTGCTTTTAGAGGACCTATTTGAAATAAGGCATCACTGATTTCCTCATTTGAGAAATCCTTGTACAGAGAAATATTCGTTTACTCTCGCCTGCAGGTTATCAATGATTAAATCAGGTTCCACTAAGTCATCTATTGTATAGAGTTTAATGGAAAAAAAAAACCATTTGTGACTTTGCTGATATGTACTTCATCCTGGATGCTTAAGATTATGTTTTTCTTTGCTCTCAAGGAGGGTTTTGGCATTCATAGAGAATTCTTGTATGGATGCTTGTGTATGCATCTTGTGAACACATGATCAGAGTAATAAAATTCAATTGTCTCATATCGATGTGTTGGTAATCTCGTTCCTCATCTCGGTTCTTTATTCTTATGCCTAGCTTGTAATTAGATTGATTTCTTGTTCATGAGTTTAGACTTGATTTGATCTATCGAAAATTGTGCTACGACATGGTGCTATTGATCAAAGAAGTTTGATTGGTTAAACATTATTAAATTTTGCTTAATCACATAATTAGAGTTTAATCTATTCTCGTCCTCTGGATCAGTGTGCTTGTTATTTTTATATCGAGTTCTAGATCCCCAATTGATGTGATTCCAGTTGCATTAGTTAAAGAATTACATCTATTTTAATCTGCAAAATTCAGATCAATGGGAGCTATGGAGACACAAAATTCTGTTCAGACCGGTTTTGTATTTAGGGGAAGACTTAAAATTTATATTTAGCTTCAACAATCATTCACCTCTTTGATTGCCTATCTAAGTATGAATCAATCTTACATATTTTGGTTGGACACATAACAAATATCCATACAATACAACAAAGCAGTTATGGGCACTAAGGGTCTGGTGTGGTTTAGCAATGAGCTATGAAAAAGCTGATGTAAACTATATGTTATAGAATAGCTATAAGCTGTTTGGATGAAACAAGAATCAAACCTACCCGCTCTCTCCATCTTCCTTGAAACAGCTGTGAAACAACTTTCTATTTCCACTTATTTCGAAAAGCAAAAGGCCAAAAGCAAAAAACAGGGTCCAACGTGCTTCAAAAACTATACTACACGAAAGTAGATTCATGTTTCTCCTATTTGGTTGGCTTTCTGTTTTTTGACAACAGAAGCACTTTTTAGATGCTCAACCAAACAGCCTAAGATAACTGACGGTCATTAAGTGGTGATACAATCTCTGTACATGATGATGAAACCATAGACATAGCTTAGATAGTACTCCGTCTGTTCTAAATTGCAAGTTGATATACTTTTCCAGATATAGAGGTTTTATTATGTATCTAGATTGTATATCTAGGTGCATAAAAAACTATATACCTAGAAAAATCAGAACGACTTATAATTTAGAATGGAGTGTGTATTTTACAATACTACGCCCAATTCACATGAACAAAGTAAAATAAGAATCAACTAGGGACTGTATGTACTTTTATCGGGCAGGATTTGAGTCACTGTGCAGAACGAACCGCAAAGCATCACATAATGACTCAACGCCATTCCAGTACTCCAGATACCAAACCACTCTACCAAGGAAAGACACGATCCAGTCAGCCTCACTCTAGTCCTAACCAGACACCGCATATTGCAACCTGCATTGGTAGACCAATATAGGTGGCCTGGTCCTGAACTATACATAATTCGACCCAAGGGAGGCCAGACTACCAGTAATACCCCTACCATACAATTCTCTCATTTTTTGGCACCCGGCAAATACTTGAGGATTGTATAACCAGCAGAGTCAGAGATGTGAGCCTTGAAAACTGGTGAAAGGGAGCATCCAATCACTTGGGCATGGCAAACACTGTCCATCATAGTGAAAAAGAAAAACCCAAAATGTCAACATTTCAGCATTTATACAAATAAGTGGAAACATTTCACGCATAAAGCAAACTATACTTTAGTTCTGCATGCATTTTTGTTGAGGCAACATATAGACAAAGACAACTAAATATTACAAGGTTTTTGAAGGAAACAAAAAAAAACTATACCTGTTGCTAAGTTGTCATGATATAATGATCAAGTGCAAAAAAAGAATTGGTTAAAATTGAAAAAAAAATATGATCGTGATGTACACAACCAGTGGGAAATGAGAAAATTGTTCATCAAGTTTGCGCACTCCTACTCCAAGCTTGAAACTGGACTATATACAATCCCAAAATTTGCATAATAAAAATGTCAGCTCTCTTCTCTTAAGTAAATTAAGCTATTTTCATTTTATTTGAAGACAAGATAACCATAAGAAAAATGAGAGGATTGAGAACTCACCAAATGTAATACATATCATTAAAAGCTTTGTGTGTTCTTCCCAGCAGTTCAATCCTCACTACACCACCAATGCAAAGGACAGGGCGTGGGAGTTTGAAGGATTGTAACACATTTTCCTATCACACCAAAATAAGACAGAAATCAACAAGGTCGCCATATTATCTAGTGAACATGTTGTTCATTATATCATAAAACAGGATTACTAGTATATCATTGCTCATAAATAGGTCCCACTGGAAAGAAGAAAAGTTACAAGCATGGACTTAGGTCCTCAACTGCTCTACATGGATAAGTGAAACTCGATACAGCAGGAAAATAAGGAATTCTATGAGATGGTCCCTTCAATTCCACCTCATGAGGCCCTATCCCTGATCTTTCCAACAGTGAAAGCTTTACTGACCTCAAGTAACCAAATATTTCTTCCCTTCAGAACCAGTCTTCTCGCAGCTGACTTCTTTAACTAGTTCCATCTGAGCAGGTTCTTGATGAACCCCATCAGCATGAGATGAAGACTTGCTTCCCAGTTCAGTGGATGACCACAACGGGCATGATGCCACTGGATTGCCCACACCTATACCCAATGGACCATGCCCACTAACCATAACCATTGGTATCGCCACTAGACATTACTGTGCAAACATGTGTTGGTGCTGATTGCTTGCCATCTTTTATGGAATCATGAGTTAAGTCGATGGATGGCTTGGTCACTGCTGCATAGTATTCTAAATCTGGAGCACTGCAGGAATTGTGTGACTTGATGCGAAGCAGAGAGAAGGTAAATGGAGGAGAAGAGATGGGTGGAAGTGGAACCCTTGTCAACATTTAGGAAAGGACCTTGGTTAAAACCTTTGATGACCCTGTCCCATATAATTCTGTTTCCTAAGACTAGGCAACACTGCACCAACTTCTTATGGACTTGATTGCCCTTTTTACATACTGCACCAATGCCATTTAGACTTACTTGTTCAACCATTGGAAGATAAAATAAACACTACATTTTTGGTAGAAAAAAAAGATTTAAGAATTTTGTAATGAATCTAAACTAGAAGTTAAGATCATGGGACATCATCATGTTTCAGTTATAGGAATATTCTCTCCAACAAGAAAAAGTTGCTCAAAATATCAAAAGTGTTACTTCAGCTTATCAGCTATGTATATCTTCCTTAGGAATCAGTGATCATGACAGACACAATAATGTAGCTATGCAGAGCAGCATGCTGCTGCCTTAAACAAGGCTGATCAATGACAGATAAGCCAGTAGGCGGTGGCTGAGTAGGAAAGCCGTGGTCTCACCTGTCGCATAGGGATGTCCGGTGATGTGTACGTCCACACATAATTTTCATCAGCTATTACAGTCTGGTTGTCAACCTCAGCCAAACCACGAGAAGGCTTGGAACGGCCAATTCGAACTCGCACCATCTTTGAAGAGAAAATAGGCTGGCCGTCATAAAAAAAACACTGGCACAACAGAAAAGAATATAACGTTTGAATTCACAGGACTAATGACCCTGAAAGGCAAAGCTAAAATTTAGGCATGTAACATCATGACAACAAAAAATCAGATACATTTCCTAGTACAGTAGTACCTTTGTACGGGTGTATCCTGATCTCATCGACAATGCACAGATTAGAGCGCAACCGGTAGGTCAAGCTCTCAGGCACGTCAGGGTCGTACTGGCCCCCGCTCGACCAGTAGGATGGACGGTGACCCACCACCTCCCGTGGATCGAGCGTGTTCTCCATCCTCTCGGCCGGGAAACGGTCGGTGCTAGAGGCACCGATGCAGTCCAGGATGCAGTCCACGAAGGGCTTGGACTTGGAGGAGACGAGGGCGCCGCCGAGGTTGGAGTATGTCCTGTGATCCTTCTCGGCGTCATGGCTGGACCCGGAGGCGGGCGCCGCGAGCGCTGGGACCGGCGGCGATTCGCTCACCTCAACCGCGCGGGTGAAGCTGGCGACCTCCGGGCATATCCTCAGGCAGAGGCTCTTGCAGAATTCGTTGGTGATAACTGCATAGAGTAGCGGAATTCAATCCAAACGGAGAACTCAGCAGCTGCACTGAGGTAACCACAGGAGAAACAACTGGGGGATCGGAATCGCCGCATACCGAATTGACGCCAGGAGCGGGAGACGGCGGCGGCGTGGGCGAGATCGTTGGGGTCCTCGAGGCGGTGGAAGACGCAGGCGGATGTATCGGGGCCTAGCCAGTCGAGAAAGTCCCAGCCACCGCTCTCCGCCACCTCCATGAGGCAGGAGCCAGACTGCCGTTTCCTTGGTTCCTCCTCCGCGGCTCCGCCTCCTTGTTCGTTATGCTTGCTTGGCTGCCGAATGGGAAATTGGAGGATTTTTTTTTAAAAAAAAGTGACTACGTAGAGCTCACTTAGAATTTTCTTCTTCTTCTTTTGAAAAGGAGCCCCTTAGATTTTTTTCTTTTTTTATCACCAGCAAGCATGCTCTCTCCATACTAAAAAAAAATAAAGTCGTTTTAACAGCGACACGGTCTTCAAAGCATAATTTTGACTACATATTTTTATAAAGATATTTATCAAAAAGTGATATATGTAAATTTTTGTGAAAGTATTTTTCAAGACAAATCTATACATGTGGTTTTCACATTTTCAAACTCAACAACTTAAAAGTTATTCATGATTTATATTCTCAATGTTTGACCCAAGCCTTGTCCAAAACGACTTCATTTTTTAGTACGGAGAGAATACTGCGTATCAAAATATTTATCAAATCTCGCTTTTATAGTTCACACTTTAACGAACAAAATATTTATTTAGTTAAGTAAAATGAAAAATGTATTGGTGCTTTTGTTATAAAAACACTTTAGAAGGATAATATATTTCGAGATTTACTTCTTTGCAGTCGTCTGATATTTTTGCGATGCATGCCCCTTCTTCCCCAACTCTGGCGGGCTTAGAAGGGAATAGGTTTGGGGGAGGCCATCCAGGCGGTGGAGACGGTGGGAGGACGATTTAGGGGCCTGAAGGCGGTGGAGGCGGCCGGACCAGGGCGGGACGGGGGAGCTCCGACGAGAAGGGGGAGAAGGCAGCGGCCGTAGGCACGCTAGGGTTTTGTCGGGCCGCGAAGCTCTGGCGAAACCTAATGTGTCACAGTGGGGCGGTGGGCATCGGCGGGGGCGAGGACGACGAGGAGAGCACAGCCACCAGTGAGGAAGAAGAGGACCAGGCAGGCGCGGGTGCAAGGACTAGGCGCGAGGAAGAAGAGGGTCAAGTGGAGAGGTTGATGACGACTGGTGCACCGTTGGATTAGGATCCAACGGCTCTCACCGTTGCCTGATGGATATGCAACCGGTTAGTCGACCGTGCCTGAGACACACCCTATATTTCTGGCTATTTCTATAAACCTTCCAATAATTAACAAACGAACAATCAAACATTAAAATGTAAACTCGAAATTAGCAAGTGTTTATGAAATGTAGGTACATATATAATCTTGTATAGATTATTAGGCGTTAGCATATTTATTATGTTTTCATGAAATAAATATTTATCTAATATAATATATATTTTTATGTATACTAGATATATGTCCGTGCATTGCATGAAGTCAAAACTTTTGCCCACGCCTATAGCAATGGATTTTTTTTAAAATTTTAACACTTTTTGGAAACTAATTTTAAATCTAATATGATCGGGTTTTTTTAAAACTAACACTTTTGGCTGCGCCTATTGCCCTGGCGTGGCCAAATGCCTGTGCTGCGCCATGCATGGTGGCGCGGCAGAGGGCTGACGTGGCGGCGATCGGAATCGCTGACTGTTGACGGGGCAGGGCCTGCCGCGCCATCGATCTTGGTGTGGCACTGCCGCGCCACCAATCTTGACGCGGCACTGTCGCGCCCTGATCCGTGGCGCGGCAGGGCCAAATAAAACCCCCGCCGCCAGTCCCGCTGCCCGAGCAGCAAGGCCGCCTAGCCACCGCGCTCGCGTCCGCCCACGCCAGCCCTGCCCCCGAGCATATCGACCGCCACGCCACGAACGCCGGTAGCCCGGCCCTCCATTGCCGCCTCCCTCCCTTCCCTTCCATTTCCCGGCCACCTCTCTCCCTCCCCGTCCTCGTGCAAAATAATGACGCACATTTTATTTTTGTTTGAATGGTGGATAGTATATTATGAATGGGAGCTAAATTTAGGAGAAAAATTATGAATGATGATTATAGTTTACATTAATTTACATTGTTTTGATTGATGTTTATTTGAACTGTTTTATTAGATGGAAGACATGTTTCGGGAGCAGTTATGGCGAAAACGGGGTCGTCCTAGAAAATTGTACCCCGACGAGTCTAGCAAAGATGCCCCCGTCCCTCCTGAACTCCCTATCCCTAACTGTGACTGTGGTTGTTCGGCTGACGTGTTTCAATTAAGACATCCGGACACAGCGGTTCGTTGCTTCTACACATGTAGTTGTTTTAATGTAAGTAATTGTTTCTGTATATTTTTCTTCTTCATTTGTATTACTAGGTTACTAATATTTTATTGAATTTTTGTTGTGTAGGACCATGAGAGGTGCCTTTTCTTTCAGTGGATCGATGGTGCAGACAAGTTTGACCCCAGGTACCTCCTTTTCGACGATTGGTGGAGAGGGTGACATCCACGAGAGCACTTCGAGCGGTGGGTTCCACCTCCCCCTAACCCCTCTCCAATGACGGCTAAGGAGAAGCACTTAGTCGCAGTTAGATGACTCGAGGAACCTCCTCTGTGCCATTACGGAGACCGAGCCATAATAAACTCTGACAATACGTTGGAGTTTGTATGTCCAAACAAGCATGAAGTAAGTGCAAAGTGTATGTGTTGAAATGTTGAGCTATATGTGTCATGTACTAATGTCACGTTATTTAGGTGTATTCAACGGTGAAGTGTCATTTCAAGGAGTGGTTGTATGGTCCTAAGAACAAATGGCCCGAAGAACCTCTAAAAGCAAAGCAAAAGAAGAAAGAAAGATTAATTTACAAAGCACTGCTAGTCAAGTGCGAATTTGGTGTTAAATCCAACTACGGTCTAGTCCATTCAGAGCTTGGAATAGGCCATTATTGCGGCCATATGATTGACTATGATGAGGTTGGTTATTTTTGTGGTAACGATGAAATCGTATTTTGTTTCTTTTGCTAAGACATATATGATATAATTTATCGTTTGAACAAAGCACTAGGAAATGCAGGTGAGAATGTTATAATGGTCAAGCTAAGTTCTTGGATGAACTGAATGGGAAGCAAGTAATTGCACGAAAGAGGGGATATGGACCTGACTATGTCAACCTTTTTGTTAAACATCACAAAGATAAAATGCGTGAGTTTGCTAGACAGCGTGGTATTTGTAACCTGATCGACGTTGGGCTTGTCAAATGGGGATTGGAGAGACAGATGACATTAGAGGAGGAGAGGGCAAGGAAGGATGCAAGGGAGGAGACAAGAGTACAGATGCAGGTCTTGAACGAGCATGTTGTTTCATTATGTGCCAGTGAGTACTTCGAAGCATTTTTTTTGTTGCCTGATTTTAAATATAATATAGTCGCGTTGCTAACTGATTGCATTTCATACATGAAGGGATTGGATGTAGCGAGGACCATGTTGTAGAGGTGGCTCATGTAAGGTACGAGGAAAAGAAGTTAGATGAGCACAGAAGGCGAGCTGGTCGCACCGTTGAATCACCAATTGTGTTGTCTGATGAGGGGGACAAGGATGAGGACAACATTGACAGACTGAGCGAGCTCATCGCTCTAGCAGAGGCGGGCTTGCAGGCAGATGAGGCTGAAGACGACACTGGTAGACTGAGCGAGCTCATCGCTCTAGCAGAGGCGGGCTTGCAGGCGAAGGAGGCTGAGGACGACACTGATAGACTGAGCGAGCTCATCGCTCTAGCAAAGGCGGGCTTACAGGCGAAGAAGGATGACGACGTGTTCTTCACACAGGCCGCAGAGGTCGCAGATGAAGCGGAGGCCGCTTACTATAGGCAAAAGGCAGATCAGGGCAATGTAGGTGAGCCTAGCCACAACAATAGGGTTGTGGTTGAGGATTGGTACTCGAACGACGAGTTGCTTACTCAGAATATTTCTGACTGAGGGTTTTTAATTGCGCCGACTGTTAGTTCCATGCTTTATTAATGATCAATATAGCTATGTAGTAGAAATTATATTGTGTTGTCTTATATTCCATTTGAACTACTGATGTATTGTACCCATATGTCATGTACTCGGATTACCCATGATCGATCTTAAGTGATCACATCTGTTTGTATCTTGCATTCAAAATTTCTAAAATGAACGTAATCAGGTGAAATTATCTTGAATACAGCGTCGTAGCCCACTGGTTCGGCCGCGCCATAGCCTAGGTTCTGCCGCGCTAGAGTCCACGGCGTGTCAGTGCCGCACCATACTAAACGGCGCTTCAGGGCCGTGCCATAGACGACGGCGCTGATAGTGACACGGACAGACAACATCCAGCTTCAATTGAGTTGTTGTCGGTGCTGTACAAAACTACAAGTGGTGCCGCGACCGTGCGCAAGTTGAAACTAACATGAAGCAAATAAATGGACGATAAGTTGCCACATAACATTTTTATTGGTTTATGAGTCTGCAAGTTTCAACGACAATATTCATTCGACATAAGTTCGACATAATGAACTAAGTTCAAGGAATGTAAGGATCCCTCGAACGCCTCTTGGAAACCTCATCGTTCGGTGGAAGAAGGGGGTCATCGTACTCCACCTGAAGAAGGAGGTACAGCTGGTGCGGCGTGGGAGGGGCCATCCTATTACAAATTGATAAAAAAGGGTTAGAGTATTCAAATTAACAATATTTAGATTAATATTATGTAGCATTGCAAAATTTAAACTACTTGTTATGCAGTACGAACACAATACGAAATCACCTACTGCCCTTGTCTTCTATGCCGGCTAGCCTTGTGACCAAATTGTTTGCAAATGGTGCAAAGATTCCTGCCACAGGTCTCGTTGAAGTCTCCCCCGCCGTACATGTCTTCACCGTACCCTCTCATAGAGTCCATGTCCCCCTTGAGTTGCTTCTTCTTCCTCCTACCCTTCCCTACCTTCATTAGATCCGGATGCGGCACATAGTCATAACCTATTATAAGGTGGTCACTATGTCGGGTCAAGGTATGGCTCGAAGCTCATGTCCCAAATACTAACGGTGTTTGAACAAAGATACAAGGGTGACATATATGACAGATCCTCATAGTTGTACCCGCGAACCCTGTAGGCCGTGATCATATGAGAGCAAGGGGCATGCATGATCTGAGGGACGTTGCAACTGCACTCTACCTTTTCAAGATCAACTCGGTAGTTTCGTCCACCATAACGTTCACCACCCAAGCTTGTGCCACCCTTGCCCCGTACACTAAAGATATGGCGGCAGGGGTCCATATGGCTCGGTGGTGTGCTGCTTGGCCAATTCCTCAGCCTCCTTCAAATGTTCAGCTCCGGCCTTTCCAAAATGCCCCTGCTCAGCTATATTCCTCTGCGCAAGTTCCCACCTCTTCACAAAATATTCGTTGCACTTATGAAACAAGAACTCAACAATTCTAGACATAGGCAACGATCAAACTCTAGTGAATACATAGTTGAAGGACTCCAAGGAGTTAGTGGTCATGATGCCATACCTGAAACCCCCCTCGTCATATGCTAACGCCCACTAAGCCTTGAAAGGTCCTAATATGGCTAGAGGGGGGTGAATAGCCTATTTAAAAACTACAAATCAACTAGATCAATTTGATTAGTATGACAAATAGCGTAATGCAAACTTGCTCTAGCTCTACAAGGGTTGCAAGCCACCTATCCAACAATTCTAGTTGTAATGATTACTTAGGCACCCAAACTTGCTATGTAACTACTCACTAAGAGCTCAACTAGATGAATGTAAAAAATAAAGCAAGCTCTCAATTCTAATTGCACTAAAGAGCTTGTATCAAATAGTTTGCAAGAATGTAAATAAGTGCAGTAGGGTGATTATACCACCGTGTAGGGGATGAACCATCACAAGATGAAGATTAAGCCAATCATCGGGATAATGCAAATGACAAGAGACAATCGATTTTTCTCCTGAGGTTCACGTGCTTGCCAACACGCTAGTCCCCGTTGTGTCGACCAACACTTGGTGGTTCGGCGGCTAAGAGGTGTTTCACAAACCTCGTCCACACGATAGGACACCGCAAGAACCGACCCACAAGTGAGATAACTCATTGACACAAGCAATTTACTAGAGTTACCTTTCAGCACTCCGCCAGGGAAGGTACAACTCCCCTCACAATCACCGAAGGCGGCCACGAACAATCACCAACTCGTGCCGATCCTCCACCGCTGCTCTAACCGTCTAGGTGGTGGCAACCACCAAGAGTAACAAGCGAAATCCGTAGCGCAACACAAATACCAAGTGCCTCTAGATGCAATCACTCAAGCAATGCACTTGGATTCTCTCCCAATCTCACAATGATGATGGATCAATGATAGAGATGAGTGGGAGGGCTTTGGTTAAGCTCACAAGGTTGCTATGTCAATAAAAATGTGCAAGAGTTAGAGCTTCAGCCGACCATGGGGCTATAAATAGAGCCCCCACAGAATAGAGCCAGTTATACCCCTTTACTGGGCAAAACGCGCTCTGACCGGACGCTCCGGTCAGATTGATCGGACCCTGGACTCAGCGTTCGGTCCACTGTTTTATGCCACGTGTCTCTCTGAGTTAAAACTAAACCTGTCAGATCACGAAGGCTACGTGCTGACCGGACGCTCTGGCTAAACTGACCGGACGCTGAAGCCCCAACGTCCGGTCGTTTCTAGTAAGCTCCCCGAGACGTATTTCTTCGACCGGACATGTTTGGTCCACCTCGACCGGACACAACCCAGCGTCCGGTGGTAAACCCTAGCTACTGTATCACTAGGTCAGCGCGACCGGACGCAGGCAGTCAGCGTCTGGTGCATTTAGATCCAGCGTCCGGTCACTTGATCGACGCTGGCATCTCCTCTGTTTTCTTCACCCTTGCTCAAGTGTGCTAACCACCAAGTGTATCACCTTATGCACATGTGTTAGCATATTTTCACAAACATTTTCAAGGGTGTTAGTGATCCACTAGATTCTAAATGCATATGCAATGAGTTAGAGCATCTAGTGGCACTTTGATAACCGCATTTCGATACGAGTTTCACTCCTCTTAATAGTACGGCTATCTATCCTAAATATGATCACACTCACTAAGTGTCTTGATTACTAAAACAAAATGGCTCCTACATTTTATACCTTTGCCTTGAGCCTTTTGTTTTTCTCTTTCTTCTTTTCCAAGTTCAATCATTTGATCATCACCATGCCATCACCATTGTCATGATCTTCGTCATTGCTTCATCACTTGGAGTAGTGCTACCTATCTCATAATCACTTTGATAAACTAGGTTAGCACTTAGGGTTTCATTCAATTAACCAAAATCAAACTAGAGCTTTTAATCTCCCCCTTTTTGGTAATTGATGACAACCCTTACACAAACATATGAATTTAAGTTCATTTGAATCCATGTTGCTTGCCCAAGCATGTTTACCATGTGTAAAGGATATGGACAAGTTTCATGAACTCCAAATGGTAGTAATTGCTCCCCCTACATATGTGCTAAGAGTTTGGATTGTAGCTTGCACATATGCTTAGATAGAAAACATAGGAGTCAATTTTTACCAAGTGATGCTAAGGTATAAGAGATGGACCTTTGAAGCGTGATACCTAATTGGAGTGCACCAATATACCATCCTTAGCATCATTAGTGACTAGACATTCACAAAAACTAGAATACCCCATAAGATCAACATTAAAAGTAAGGGTCTAGTTTTCATAATGTGAGCATGAGTCTAGTTACTTTAGCCTATGCATGATAGTTTTTCATTTCTTTATTCAAACCTATAACTAGCATACACCACACAAGCATGGATATTGAAATTAAGAACTCGTAACATGCAAGCAAATATATGAAATGTTCATTCAAATGCATTATACAAGTTTATGAGCTTGCTCCCCCTACTTGTGTGCTCACATTTTAATTGATCCCTTTCCTTTAGCATATCTCTCCCCTTATGTCCAATACTCCCCTATCACTCATATCTTTGTTTCTCCCCCCCTTTGTCAACAATTAGCACAAAAGGTGAGCTCAAATTATGGATAGGTTGGGGTGAAACCATGTGAAATAAGGATCACTTTCCTAATTTGGTTCAATCTAGATTACTTGCAAAAGATATTTAACTCGGTTTGATCCAAGGACAAACTTCTTCACACCTCCAAATAAGGGTTATCTTGTACCATGTTGAGTTAAACTCTTATAGCTCATTTTCTAAATCAAACACTAGGTTTACAAGCCCACAAACATGTCATATGCTACCACTAGATCATTTTAAACATACAAGCAATAGTGGTACCATACAAGCATCAAATTCATTTGATTTTCATGAATGAGCCTAAGACATGATAGGAATGACTAGATGTACTAAACAAGTCCTTAGCAATGGATGAATGACATGTCAATCAACTTTACCTTGCTTTGCTCGAAGGAGAGGCATGTCATATAGTGGGGGTGCATCAACACATATTGGAGAAGTCAAGTATGTTCAATTCATTCCTTAGCTTGCAAAACCTCTTCTCATCAAGTGGCTTGGTGAATATGTCGGGAAGTTGATCTTCGATGCCCACACTCTCTATGCAAATGTCCCCTTTTTGTTGGTGATCTCTTATGAAGTGATGACGGACATCTATATGCTTTGTTCTTGAGTGTTGAACCGGGTTGTTGGTGAGCTTTATGGAGTGATCTTCCTAATAGTTGACATGTGCCCGATATGCTCTTTCTCTCAACTTTGCATCCCGCATAATCGGAGTCTGAATATCTAATCAACTCAAATCTTGCTCCTTTGGGATACCACAATCCAACATGTTGTGTATGCTTCAAGTACCTTAATATTCTCTTTGTTGCCTTCAAATGACTTTCTCTTGGTGAGGCTTGAAATCTAGCACACATGCATACACTAAACATCACATCCGGTCTTAATGCGGTCATATAGAGTAGGCTTCCAATCATAGACCGATACATCTTTTGATCCACCATGTTGCCACTAGCATCACTATCCAAGCCTCCGCTTATCCCCATTGGTGTACTAATAGCTTTACTCTCATTCATTTCTAACTTCTTGAGCATGTCCTTGATATACTTGCCTTGACTCACAAATGTGCCATTCTTCATTTGCTTGATTTGAAGACCAAGGAAGTAACTAAGTTCTCCAATCATAGACATCTCAAACTCACTTGCCATCATCTTGTCAAACTCCTCACAAAATTCTTGATTTGTTGATCCAAAAATGAGGTCATCAACATAGATTTGTATTACCAACAAGTCATTTTCAAGCTTCTTGGTGAAGAGAGTGGTGTCAACCTTTCCCATCTTGAATCCCTTAGAGAGTAGGAAATCCCTTAATCTCTCATACCATGCTCTAGGTGCTTGTTTCAATCCATACAAAGCCTTTCTCAACTTGAACACATGGTTGGGTTTCTTTTCATCTTCAAAACCGGGAGGTTGCTCAACATACACAAGCTCATTGATGTACCCATTGAGAAATGCACTTTTCACATCTATTTGGTACAACTTGATGTTGTGGGCACATGCATAAGCTAGCAAGATCCTAATTACTTCCAATCTTGCAACCGGGGCATATATTTCTCCAAAGTCAAGACCTTCAACTTGAGTGTAACCTTGAGCCACTAATCTTGCTTTATTCCTTATTACTATCCCATCTTGATCTTACTTGTTCTGAAAGACCCACTTAGTTCCAATCACATTATGATCCTTAGGCCTCTCAACTAAGTCTCATACTTGGTTTCTTGTGAAGTTGTTTAGCTCTTCATGCATAGCATTGATCCAATCTATATCCCTTAAAGCTTCATCTATCTTCTTAGGTTCAATAGATGATACAAATGAGAAATGCTCACAAAAAGAGGCCAATCTTGATCTTGTTTGCACACCTCTTGAAATATCACCAATGATAGTATCCAATAGATGATCTCTTGCAACATTGGTTGGTTGAAGCACTTGCACTTGATTGCTAGCATTTGATTGATCACTTGGTTGAGATGATGAACTAGCCATTTGATGATCTTGCATATTGCCATCACTAGTGCTTGCTTGGATTTGATTATGAGAACCACTAGCTTGCATATTTGAGTTAGAGAGTACTTGATTCTTGTCATCTTCAATATCAATCACCTCTCTAGGCCTTAACTCACCAATATCCATGTTCTTCATTGCATTGACCAATTGAGTTCCTCTTACATCATCTAGATTCTCATCTTCCTCTTGGGAACCATTTGTTTCATCAAACTCCACATCATGAACCTCCTCAAGAGTACCACTAGTCAAATTTCTAACTCTATAAGCCTTGCTAGTAGTGGAGTAACCAAGCAAGAAACCTTCATCACATTTCTTTTCAAACTTGCTCAATCTAGTGCCTTTCTTCAATATATAGCATTTACAACCAAAGACCCTGGAAGTATGCTATGTTGGGCTTTCTTCCATTCAATAGCTCATAAGGTGTCTTCTCCATCATGGGGTGACAATAGAGTTAGTTGCTATAGTAGCAAGCCGTGTTGATTGCTTTGGCCCAAAATGAATGACTCACATTGTACTCACTTAACATTGATCTTGCCATATCAATTAAGGTTCTATTCTTTCTTTCAACTAGCCCATTTGATTGAGGAGTTTACTTAGCCGAGAATTGATGTCTAATTCCAAATTCATCACATAACTCATCAACTCTAGTGTTCTTGAATTCACTACAATTGTCACTTCTAACTTTCTTGATTGTTGTTTCAAACTCATTGTGAATGCCTTTTGACAAATGATTTGAATGTTGCAAACACATCACTCTTGTCAACAAGAAAGAACACCTAAGTGTATCTAGTGAAATCATCCATAATCACAAATCCATATTTGTTTCCACCAATGCTAGTGTATGTGGTTGGTCCAAACAAGTCCATGTGCATCAACTCAAATGTCTTAGATGTGCTCATCATGCTCTTCTTAGGATGTGTATTACCAACTTGTTTTCCAGCTTAACATGCACTACATAACTTATCCTTCTCAAACATGACATCTTTCAAGCCTCTAACTAAGTCATGCTTAATCAATTTGTTCAATTGTTTCATTCCAACATGACCAAGCCTTCTATGCCATAACCAACCCATGCTAGACTTAGTTATCAAACATGTTGACAATTGAGCTTCTCTAGCATTGAAATCAACTAAGTATAGATTCTTATATCTAAATCCTTTGAAGATCAAGTTAGAGCCATCTACACTTATGATCTCTACATCATCCACACCAAATATGCACTTGAAACCAAGATCACACAATTGAGCTACCGATAATAGGTTGAAGTTCAAACTCTCTACTAGTAGCACATTGGAAATGCTCAAGTCATTGGATATTGCAATCTTACCAAGCCCTTTGACCTTGCCTTTGCCATTGTCACCAAATATGATACTATCAATCCTATTGCTCTTGCTTTCATTGATTGAATTGAACATTCTTGGATCACCAGTCATGTGTTGTGTGCACCCACTATCAAACACCCAATGCCATCCTCCAGCTTTATAATTTACCTACAAAAGAAGATCAATTCTTTTTAGGTACCCAAACTTACTTGGGTCCTTATAGGTTAGTCACCAAGGTCTTTGGTACCCAAATGGCCTTTTTCTTTGGGCCCACAATTGGTGTACAAATGAACTTAGGCCTTCACACCATTGGCACCCTTATAAAGCATGTAACAAGAATCAAATTTGATTGAGGATACATTAGGTAGCTTGTTCTTGTTAGTCTTGCAATTTTGTTCTATATGCCCAACTTACTTGCATCTATTGCAAAATGGACCATTGCCCTTCACAAAGCTAGCCTTGGGAGTGACAAAGGCCGCCTTGCCTTTCTTGGGGGTATAGCCTAATCCCTCTTTGTTGAGAGAAAACCTTTGGCTACCCAAGCACTTTAGCAAGCGGGCATCTTCACCATAGGCATTGCCTAAGGCACGAGTGAGCTCATTCACCTCCTTCTTGAGGGTTTCATTTTCCACCATTAGTGATGTATCATTCATAGGTGGAGTGGTAATGGTTGTGCTACAAGAAGTGTTAGTGGGAGCAACAATAATGGGTTCATAAAAAGATTTATCAATAAGATCACATGTTAGTCCCACATCACATGTTACTATCACTTGCTCCTTCTTGGCTTCCTCCTTCTTGACTTGCTCAATGAGAGAGGAGTGAGCCTTTTCAAGCTTAGAGTGAGCTTTGCCAAGCTTCTCATGGGCATCCATTAGCCCCTCATGAGTGGCATTGAGCTCATCAAAGGATTACTCAAGAAATTTTACTTTCTTGCGCAATTCTTTGCACTCCTTTCTCTTCATCTTATTGCAAGCGTGCACTTGCTCACACATGTCCAAGAGCTCCTCCTTAGAGTACTCCTCCTCCTCCTCCTCATCATCATCATCATTATCATTCCTACAAGAGTCACTTTCACATTCATCATCATCACTCTCATCATATTTTACCTTGGTAGGCTTTGCCATGAGGCATGTTGATGGAGTGTCGAAGATGGAGAGCTTGACATTGATGGCAATGCTTGCTAGTGCTCTCTTGATAGACTTCTTGCCATCATCACTAGAGTCATCACTATCCGATGAGCCATCACTATCCCAAGTGACTACATAGCCTCCACCCTTCTTCTTTTGGAAGGTCATTCTCTTCTCCTTCTTTTCTTTCTTATCCTCCTTGTGCTTTTTCTTCTCATCCTCATCATTGTCACTATTGTATGGACAATTTGCTACTACATGATCGGGGCTCTTGCAATTGTAGCATCTTCTCATATACTCTTTCTTCTTGGTATGATCTCTTCTCTTTCTTGCACCATAGCCCTTCTTCTTCATGAACTTGCCCATCTTGCGCACAAAGAGAGCCATAGCCTCATCATTAATATCACTTTGATCTTCATCATCACTTGATTCTTTCTTGAACTTGCCCTTGTTTTTGTATGATGATGAACTACCCTTGAATGCTATGCTTTTCTTCTTCTTGTCCTCTTCTTCCTTCTTGTCCTCCTTGTCATCCCCTTCCCTTTCCACACAGTATGTCTCTTGTGTCATGACATCACCTAGTACTTGGTTGGGGGTAATGTCCTTCAATCCTCCTCTTATGATGAGCAATCTTAACATCTCAAATCTTGAAGGTAAGCACATCAAGAATCGATGGGAGACATCATCATCCTTGATCTTCTCTCCCAATACCTTCAAATCATTGACAATGACTTGCAATCGATGGAGCATCTCCGGAATGCTCTCATCTTCCTTCATCTTGAAGCTTGTCAATTTATCCTTGAGGATATACAACTTGGCACTCTTCACCGCTAGTGTGCCCTCATATGTTTCCTCTAATCTCTTCCACACCTCATTTGCTCTATCACAATCCTTGATTTGCTCAAACACCTTAGAATCAATGGCATTGTATATGGTGTTGAGAGCCATTGTATTGCATTGCTTGTTGATCTTATCTTGATTCGTTGGATCATCGGGATCAATGATAGCATAGTCATTCTCAGTCACTTCCCATACTTGATCATTGATTGAACCAAGATACATTCTCATCTTTCTTTTCCAATAACCATAGCATGTACCATCAAAGAATAGTGGTTTGCCCCCACATGGTTGAACACAACTTGAGCCATAATTTGACACCGAGGTTGTTAAGCCTTCAATCAAACGGTGACCATGGCTCTGATACCACTTGAAAGGTCCTAATATGGCTAGAGGGAGGGTGAATAGCCTATTTAAAAACTACAAATCAACTAGAGCAATTTGATTAGTATGACAAATAGCGTAATGCAAACTTGCTCTAGCTCTACAAGGGTTGCAAGCCACCTATCCAACAATTCTAGTTGCAATAATTACTTAGGCACCCAAACTTGCTATGTAACTACTCACTAAGATTATATAGCTATGTACTCGAACGACGAGTTGCTTACTCAAAATGTTTCTGACTGAGGGTTTTTAATTGCGCCGACTGTTAGTTACATGCTTTATTAATAATCAATATAGCTATATAGTAGAAATTATATTGTGTTGTCTTATATTCCATTTGAACTACTGATGTATTGTACCCATGTGTCATATACTCGGATTACCCATGATCGATCTTAAGTGATCACATCTGTTTGTATCTTGCGTTCAAAATTTCTAAAATGAACGTAATCAGGTGAAATTATCTTGAATACAGCGTCGTAGCCCACTGGTTCGGCCGCGCCATAGCCTAGGTTCTGCCGCGCCAGAGTCCACGGCATGTCAGTGCCGCACCATACTAAACAGTGCTTCAGGGCCGTGCCATAGATGACGGCGCAATAGTGACATGGACAGACAACATCCAGCTTCAATTGAGTTGTTGTCGGTGCTGTACAAAACTACAAGTGGTGCCACGACCGTGCGCAAGTTGAAACTAACATGAAGCAAATAAATGGACGACAAGTTGCCACATAACATTTTCATTGGTTTATGAGTCTACAAGTTTTCAACGACAATATTCGTTCGACATAAGTTCGACGTAATGAACTAAGTTCAAGGAATGTAAGGATCCCTCGAACGCCTCTTGGAAACCTCATCGTTCGGTGGAAGAAGGGGGTCATCGTACTCCACCTCAAGAAGGGGGTACAGCTGGTGTGGCGTGGGAGGGGCCATCCTATTATAAATTGATAAAAAAAGGGTTAGAGTATTCAAATTAATAATATTTAGATTAACATTATGTAGCATTGCAAAATTTAAACTACTTGTTATGCAGTACGAACACAATACGAAATCACCTGCTGCCCTCGTCTTCTATGCCGGCTAGCCTTGTGACCAAATTGTTTGCAAATGGAGTAAAGATTCCTGCCACAGGTCTCGTTGAAGTCTCCCCCGCCGTACATGTCTTCACCATACCCTCTCATAGCGTCCATGTCCCCCTTGAGTCGCTTCTTCTTCCTCCTACCCTTCCCTACCTTCATTAGATTCAGATGCGGCACGTAGTCATAACCATTATAAGGTGGCCACTGTGTCAGGTCAAGGTATGGCTCGAAGCTCATGTCCCAAATACTAACGGTGTTCGAACGAAGATACAAGGGTGACATATATGGCAGATCCTCATAGTTGTACCTGCGAACCCTGTAGGCCATGATCATATGAGAGCAAGGGGCATGCATGATCTGAGGGGCGTTGCAACTGCACTCTACCTTTTCAAGATCAACTCGGTAGTTTCGTCCACCATAACGTTCACCGCCCAAGCTTGTGCCACCCTTGCCCCGTACACTAAAGTTATGGCGGTGGGGTCCATACGGCTCGGTGGTGTGCTGCTTGGCCAATTCCTCAGCCTCCTTCAAATGTTCAGCTCTGGCCTTTCCAAAATGCCCCTGCTCAGCTATATTCCTCTACGTAAGTTCTCACCTCTTCACAAAATATCCGTTGCACTTATGAAATGAGAACTCAACAATTCTAGACACAGGCAACGATCAAACTCTAGTGAATACATAGTTGAAGGACTTCGAGGAGTTAGTGGTCATGATGCCATACCTGAAACCCCCCTCATCATATGCTAACGCCCACTAAGCCTTGAAAGGTCCTAATATGGCTAGAGGGAGGGTGAATAGCCTATTTAAAAACTATAAATCAACTAGAGCAATTTGATTAGTATGACAAATAGCGTAATGCAAACTTGCTCTAGCACTACAAGGGTTGCAAGCCACCTATCCAACAATTCTAGTTGCAATGATTACTTAGGCACCCAAACTTGCTATGTAACTACTCACTAAGAGCTCAACTAGATGAATGTAAAAAATAAAGCAAGCTCTCAATTCTAATTACACTAAAGAGCTTGTATCAAATAGTTTGCAAGAATGTAAATAAGTGCGTAGGGTGATTATACCACCGTGTAGGGGATGAACCAATCACAAGATGAGGATTAAGCCAATCACCGGGAGAATGCAAATGACAAGAGACAATCGATTTTTCTCCCGAGGTTCACGTGCTTGCCAACACGCTAGTCCCCGTTGTGTCGACCAACACTTGGTGGTTCGGCGGCTAAGAGGTGTTTCACAAACCTTGTCCACACAATAGGACACCGCAAGAACCAACCCACAAGTGAGGTAACTCAATGACACGAGGAATTTACTAGAGTTACCTTTCGACACTCTGCCGGGGAAGGTACAACTCCGCTCACAATCACCGAAGGCGGACACAAACAATCACCAACTTGTGCCTATCCTCCACCGCTGCTCCAACCGTCTAGGTGGTGGCAACCACCAAGAGTAACAAGCGAAATCCACAGCGCAACACAAATACCTAAGTGCCTCTAGATGTAATCACTCAAGCAATACACTTGGATTCTCTTCCAATCTCACAATGATGATGGATCAATGATGGAGATGAGTGGGAGGGCTCTGGCTAAGCTCACAAGGTTGCTATATCAATGAAAATGTGCAAGAGTTAGAGCTTCAGCCGGCCATGGGGCTATAAATAGAGCCCCCACAGAATAGAGCCGTTATACCCCTTTACTAGGGCAAAACGCGCTCTAACCGGATGCTCCGGTCAGACTGACCGGACCCTGGACTCAGCGTCCGGTCCACTGCTTTATGCCACGTGTCTCTCTGAGTTAAAACTGAACCAGTCAGATCACAACGGCTATGTGCTGACCTGGACGCTCCGGCTAAACTGACCGGACGCTGAAGCCCCAGCGTCTGGTCGTTTCTAGTATGCTCCCCAAGACGTATTTCTTCGACCGAACGCATCCGGTCCACCTCAACCAGACACAGCCCAATGTCCGGTGGTAAACCCTAGCTACTATATCGCCAGGTCAGCAGTGACCGGACGCAGACAGTCAGCGTCTGGTGCATTCAGATCCAGCGTCCGATCACTTGATCGACGCTGGCATCTCCTCTATTTTCTTCACCCTTGCTCAAGTGTGCTAACCACCAAGTGTATCACCTTGTGCACATGTGTTAGCATATTTTCACAAATATTTTCAAGAGTGTTATTGATCCACTAGATTCTAAATGCATATGCAATGAGTTAGAGCATCTAGTGGCACTTTGATAATCGCATTTCGATACGAGTTTCACTCCTCTTAATAGTACGGCTATCTATCCTAAATGTGATCACACTCACTAAGTGTCTTGATCACTAAAATAAAATGGCTCCTATATTTTATACCTTTGCCTTGAGCCTTTTGTTTTTCTCTTTCTTCTTTTCCAAGTTCAATCATTTGATCATCACCATGCCATCACCATTGTCATGATCTTCGTCATTGCTTCATCACTTGGAGTAGTGCTATCCTATCTCATAATCACTTTGATAAACTAGGTTAGCACTTAGGGTTTCATCAATTAACCAAAACCAAACTAGAGCTTTCAAGCCTTCTATTCCATCTACGCCTCTAACCAGGCCTTTCCCACTGCATTTACCATCTTGTCTAGTTCTCTCTTTGTCTCCTTGAACTGGTGATCTGTACATACACAACATAGAGCCTTTACCTTGTCACATACCTCTTGCTTCCGCTGATGCCACCAAAAATTAGCAGCAAAGTGTCTCATGCACCATCTATGTACTAGAGGTGGGAACCCATCTATATGCTCAGTTGTAGCATTAAGAAGCCCTACATGATGGTCCGAGATCAAATATATAGTGCGAGTTGGGCCAAGCACTTGCACACATAGAAGCTGCATGAACCATGACCACGATTCATTATTCTCTCCCTCTGCCAAAGCAAAAGCCATGGGTACTATCTGGTCCTCAGGATCAACAGCAGCAGTCATCATCAAGGTGCCCCTGTACTTTCCTATCAGGAAAGTGCCATCAATAAGTACGACTGGCCGACAAAACTGGAATGCATGTTCCGTTTGCGTGAATGACCAGAACACACGATAGAGGACATGCCTCATTGGGTCCCGAAAAAAATATCCCTCCGGTGTCCACAAACCATTTCAAACCAGGGTTGTAGTAATGCATTGCACATAAGATGCGGGGCACCCTATTGTACGCTTTCTCCCAAGTACCCCATCGAATCGCCAGAGCAATTTGCTTAGCACGCCAAGCCTTTCCGTATGTCACATCATACCTAACGAATCCAGATATAGACTGTTGTAAAGAAGACACTGAGATGTCATTATTATCATCAACGAGCCCCAATATACGATGAATAAGGTAACATGCAGTGAGCTGCTGATGATTTTCCTTCCCCATATTGTCTAGGCAAGTGTGGGGTTCGACAACTTTAGTTATCCTCCTACTTGCCATCACTCTATCTCTTTTATGCATTTAACCTCCACATACAACTTGTTTTTGCATATCACGTGGTACCCCAACTCCTAGTCCGAATGAGTGACGGTGTATGACCTATGGTGGTACACAACATAGTCTTGAAGGAAGAGTTTCATCTCTAACATTGTGTTGAATATCATCCATTTCCTAAGGGTTTTTTCTCATGGTTATACAATGAATTCCTACACATCTAGAGACCGATGTCACAAACTGCCATATCCGTCATACTGACATCTCTATAGTTCAGAACGCCCATGAAAGGTATGTTCTTGGACCTTAGTTGCTCAAGCTCAGTTACTATGTAAGGTGGTGGTGGAACATACTGCTGCGCTTTGCTAATTCTGGCCCATGAATCATAGGGGGTATCATCTGTAGCCAAATCTGTGACTAGTCTACCCTGAGCCTGGACACCATGCAAAACCTCAGTTGGTACTGGTAATGGCATAGTATGAACCGGTACTGGCATGACATCAGCCGGTGTTGGCATAGCATCTGTACCTCCTTGGTCATCATCAGAATCGTCTGAATCACTGTTAAATACATCATCGATCCTATCCTCCTCCTCCTGCTCCTCCTCTTCTCATTTGAAATCATTCACATCGAAGTCATTGCTTATACAACCTACTGCAGTTGAATGAAACTGCTCCTATGTCAACTGACCATCCAAATCCATGTTACTCTGAGTTGCTTCCCTTTTGACCCCCAATTCCTGCTCATTGCCTCCAACACCGTCAATGGATGGGCCATCCTGAACATCCTGCATCTTGTACCCATTCTCCACCACCACCTCAGCCATAGGCATATTGGAACCTTGGAGAACCCTAGTGTAGTGGGATCAGTGAGCAGGGTCGCGCAAGGGCATGAGGACATAGTGTGCCCTAGTCTTTTCAGTATCAAACCTCCCCTTCAGTGTGAAATCACCGCCAAACTTTGCATTCAAACGGACTACAAATGTCGTTGAAGCTAGGAGGTTCATCAAACCATTCTAATTCTTCTTTCATTTCCTCAAACATACCATCTTCTCTCATAACACTTCCTCTATACAAAACTCTAACACAACAATCCATCTGCAAAAGCATTTCAAGAAACTTCATCAAGTCATCGAAATCGTCGTGCGTAATGTCCATAGTAATATTAATACATATTCTAACTATAACTATACTAACTAATCTGATATTAACATCTATACAAGGCTAACTACAACAACTAATTAGACTAAATCCAATGTATAACTAGACTCAATAACTGTACTAACTAAACTACCTATACTAACTAACTTTACTAACTATACTAGCTATACTTTAATAATTTTACTAACTTTATTAGGGGAGTACCTCGCTGCAGCGCGCTAGACCGGGACAGGAGGCGCGGGCGCAGTCCTCGGCGGGCAGCCGCCGTGCGTGGCCGGAGGGGGTGGCACGTCGGCGTGCGGGCTCGGCGGCCGCACCGAGCGGCCGGCGGCCGACGTGCTCGGCGGCGGGCTGGCATGGGTGGACGCGGGCGTGGCGGCCAGACGGCCTTGCTGCGCTGCTCGGGCAACGGCGACTGCTCGGCCACTGGCGCACGCGGGCCGCGGCTGGGTTTTATTCGGCTCTGCCGCGCCACGGATCAGGGCGCGGCAGGCCCTGCCCCGTCAGTGGTCAGTGATTCCGGTCGCCACCATGTCAGCCCTCTACCGCGTCACCATGCATGGCGCGGCACAGGCATTTGGCCATGCCAGGGCAATAGACGCGGCCAAAAGTGTTAGTTTTAAAAAAAACCGATCATGTTAGATTTAAAATTAGTTTCCAAAAAGTGTTAAAATTAAAAAAAATCTAGCAATGCATGTGGCTTATGGTTAGGCGAACATATTAAGGGCACGTTCGGTACGCACGGGATGGAGTCTTGTAACCGATCTGGCCAGGACCGCTACTGTAATTTATACGACCAAGCATCACCCAGAACCGTTTCGACCAGAAATAAGTCTAACCGAACGGACCCTAAGAAATTTTTAAATCTAATTATCTAGAAAATATAAAGCTCATCTCATAATCTTCATCACCTATATCGTGTAGATCTAGTTTACAGAATCCTAACAAAATTGGTTTTACTTTTTTAGTAAAGGCCTCGTTCGACTGGCAGAATTTTGGCTGAAACTGGCTGAAAAACACTGTTCTGGCTGAATTGTTGTGAGAGAAAAATACTGTTCCGGCTGAAAAAAGAAGCCGAACAAGCTGAATATGGGGTAAGCCGAACGGGACCAAAGGTGATCTACGTATACACGTAAAAATATGAAAGGGAATTGATACATTTAAATTAGAATGAGATTGAAATATAAATTACTTAGTAAAAAACCAACAAGTAGTCGACCAACTGCAGCACATAAGAACAGTTGTCTAATAAATGTAACGTAAACAAAAATTCTAATATGGACACTATCAAAGCTCAAGTGTTGACCGCAAGATTTGGAAACATACCTTTATAGAAAGACGAGCACGGTCAAACTGCACAAGTGCTGATGACAGCGAATTGCAGCAGAGCCGCCAGCGGCGAGAGGATCTTGTGGCCGAATTCCTCTTTTTCAATATGTGCCTGATCTGTTTCAGTAAAGGTTTTGCAGAATTCTTCTGTTTGACTATGTGCCTGATCTGTTTTGTCGGTGTCAACAAAGATTTCATGTGTACGAATATGTGCGTCCTCTGTTTGAATATGTGCCTGATCTGTTACATCAGCATGTGATCAGTCCTTTGTATGATTTTGGATGTGGAACAATTTGTTTTGGAAATAGGTTTGTTTCGGAAACGGATTGAGTTTGTTTCAGAAACGGGTATTTTTTCCGTATATGATTTTCGATGTGGAAGAGTTTGTTTCGGAAATGATTTTTTTTCGTTTATTTTTTCGTAAACGTTTTTTTTTGCCCTATTTGATTGAAATGTTTTTTTGCCGCATTTGATTTTTTTCGGAAACGGGGATGGTGGGTTTTTTTACGGTGTTTTTTTTTTTGCCGTATATGTTTTATTTTGGATTTTTCGAAAACATGGATGGTGGGGGTTTTTTACGGTGTTTAGTTTTGCCGTTTCGGGATTCTTTTTTTTTTGCGCCATATAGGGCGGGGGCGGGGGGGCCAGACGATAGCTGTAGTGATTTTTTAGGCGTAGAGATATATTAGTCATAGTATTGCCTACCAAGGACCGTGTCAATGTTCAAATTGATTCACATCATTAATACAAGGAAAATACGGAGTACACATTATAGATAAACTGTACACGGTTTTCTCTATCTCTATATCTCCACTAGATTTCCTATCTATTCTTTCCTATAACCAATTATAGGAGATCTTTGAAAAGCAACTTTTGGATATGAGGAACTTTTGCTTCAGCAGATTGCCAAAAACTTCTTTCTAATTTCTATCCTAACAAGTGGGGCTCATGTATCACTGTCTAATCATTATCCTCTTCTTCCCCTACCACTCATCGTCTTATTTCCTCTCACACGCGGTGCCTCCTCCATCTCTCCTCTCTCATAGGCGCAGGGCAAGTGGTGGGGCCGACATCAAGCGGCGCAGCAGGCAGCGGCTGGCCAACGATGTGGCGCACGTGAAATATTCTATTGATGGCTAGAGAGGTGAATAGCCTAATTAATATTTTTTTGACAAAACATAAGCACTAAGCAAACTTGTTAGAAACAAATGAGACTCTAATAAGCACTACTTCTAACTATGTCTTGCAAGCCTAGGGTGATAAAAACCTACAGAAATCTAGTATCAAGTGACCAACTATACTATGTTACTAGAATTCTAAAGGCTAACTTGGTTTGCTTCCTAAAATGACAAGTCCTACTAGTTCTACTTTATAAATTAAACAAGGTAAGCAAAACAAGAGAGAAGACATAAGATACTTTTAGGGGCATTGCTTATTAGCTCATGAGGAATTACTTTATCTCTAATATAAGTCGTTTTAGGCTTACCTAATTTTAAATCTTAAAATAATGGTTCTAATATAATGAATCCAAGTACTAACTTAGAATAGAGGTATTTTGATTATTTAATAAAGCTATGCTTTATGGACAAAGAATTTACTTAGATAGAATAAATTGCTGAAAGGGTCATAATGGTCATTTAGATGGAGGGCTTGGTGGACACGTCTATTGAGCTAGGGCATGGATCGGATGATCCATAGAAATGGCAGTAGGGTGGTTTTGGGTAAAATAGGTGTGTGCGCGCGCGCGCGCGCGTGCGCGCGCGTGCAGAGGCAATTTTCCCTCATGTTTTTTCAACTTATTGGCTTCGGTTTCAGGTTTTGGGCTCCACCCATGGATGCCCGGTGCAGACCCAAAATAGATTATTTTGAATTAAAACTCATGTCTTATTAATAAATTGTTTTTGTAAGCTATTAAGTTTGTTCTAAGTTGACTCATGAAATTCCGTGTTGTTTGTTGCCTTTTGTTTATACATCTGAATATGTAATCTATGTCATGCATTTGTTGACGGAAATTCATTATTACTTTTATTGTATTGCGATAGAGTGGTGGGTTTTGGGATTTAGAGAACCGCTGAGTTTGGTGGTGAGGGTGGGTTATCACCTGAATCGACATTCGATCGGTTTTAGGTTTTGAGTTCAGCTTTTGGATTCAAGTCCAAGAAAACTCCACCCGACCCGAATCTACCCCATTACGACACTTGGGGCGTAGTTCCTCACCCCTTATGGGCCAATGTGGCGTCTAGCAAATGGATCTTCAAGCATGAGTTCAATGCCAATGGTTCCCTACTACGCTACAAAGCGCGTCACGTGCTTCGTGGTTTCACATAGTGCCTAGGTGCAACTTTGATGAGACCTTCAGCTTTATCGTCAAGCCATCAAGCGCACCACAGCGGGCACGGTCCTCTCATTGGCCCTGTCTCGCAACTGTCCACTCCATCAGCTTGATGTTAACACCATATTCCTTCATGTACTATCTAAGCATGTCTTGTGCTCCCAACTAGCAGGTTTTGAGGATTCCACTCATCCTGAGTTCGTGTACCGCCTCAAACCGCTCACTCTATGGTCTTAAATAGATGCCAACATGCTTAGTATAGTTGGTTTGCTACATTTCTACTTCAACTAGGTTTTGTTGAGGCCACATGAGATAGCTCTTTTTTCATCTACCACCAAAGCGAAGACACTATATATCTCATCATCTACATTGACATTCATACAACACACCACTCAAGCCCTATAGATAGAGTTCTCTATGAAGGACCTTGGTGAACTTCACCAATTTTTGGAGATACAAGTTTAGTCTTCTCTTGTTGGCCTCTTCTTGTCTAAGAGTTAGTACATGCTCGGCATCCTTGCCTGAGTGTAAGCCTTGTCTCACACTTGTCGACACCAAGTCGGAAGCCCAAGTCAAAAGCCTCCGGTAAAGCCGACACTCCTTTCCAGGATCTGAGGGACTTCCACAGTGTCACTACTGCTCTTTGGGCCCTCCACAGTGTGGAGTGAAGCCTAAAATATATTGGATCCCACCAAGAAGAAATGGGCACCGGTGCTCAGATGGTTGCAGTGTGCGGTATCAGTTCATGCAGCCCGTGGCCACCACCAGATGCCCCAAACCGTGATGAATGAAACCACAAGAAAACAAAAAAGGTTGACAACTCTCGTACCTTCTCTCTCACACCTAACACAATTTCTCTCTCTTGTCTTTGGAGCACCGGTGCTTCTGCATGCTCCGCTCCCATTTATTCTGGCACTACTCTAAATTGGCACCACATGCTGCAGTGTGTTGAGTGATGCCCAAACACTCGTTTTCTCTCTTTTGGCATCACTCAAGGGAAACACTGCAGAAGGCCTGGCCGGCCACAGCGTACAAGCGGTGTCCAGAAAAAAGCATTGGTCATGTTGGAAACGGGGCATCACCCTAGCACAGCTGCAGTGTGAGAAGAAACAAGCACCGCAGCCAACTGTGCCCTCCAAATAAAATAATCACTACATCCTCCTCTCTCTCCTGAACTTGCAGAGATGAAGTCCACTGCAGCGACCAAGGTTGCTGACAGTCGTACCAACAAAACAGTTTTTTATTGTGCAAGCACCGGAGCAACTACTTTCATCGCTCCTCGTTTTCTTGGCATCGCAAAAAATTGGCACTACCAGTTGCAGTGTTTGGAGCGATTCCCAAACCTTCTCTCTCCCTTTTTAGCCTCACTCAGGCAACACACTGCAGGAGGCCTTAGTATTTAACCTCACTCAGTGTGCCTTTACATGCATGACTTGCGAGAACTTCACCTTGCTTCATAATCTCAGCGAGACTTTGTGTATGCTGACATCTTCACTAAGGGGTTGCCTTTTATAACGTTCACAGAGTTCAAATTCAGTCTCACGTGCATGGTGCCCATGATTAGAGTGGAGGACCCGTGTTAGATAGGTTGTTAGTAGGATGTTTGGTTTATTTGATGTATTGGCCTAAACCCATTGCACCTAAGAGCATCTCCCATAGATTGAGAAACTCAATCTTATTTCCCTGTAACCAGTGATAAAGGGGATTTGGTAGAAAAAACTAGCTCCAGCAGATTTTTCTCAATCCCTTTTTGAATCTCTTTTTTCTATATTTTTCAGTCCCTTGAAACCTCCTCTCAATCTCTCGAAGAAAGAAGGTCAGATTTTTCTCAATCCCCTTACTTCCATTGTTTACAAGCACCGTTGGATTCCCGGCATCCACGGCCAGCATGCCTCCACTGGTAGAAGTCGGACGTTGCCGCACTGAGGTGCCGGCCACACGGGCTAGGCACCGCATGGCCACAGGTGGACACCGTCGCGCCAGGGTGCCGCACAAGGCAACATTGCCACTCACAACAGGGAGAAAGGAGAGAGAACCACCAGCGTGCCCTGCCATGCTGCCGTCTCACCAGAGAGAGGAGAGAGAAGCGCTTGCTGAGCATGGGTGTGCGACGGCGCTCCACGCGACCAGAGCGAGGATGGGAGGGAGAGGGAAAGAGAAGAGAGAAGAAAGGAAACTCCTAATTGACAAGTGGGTCCATTAAATAAAAGGGATTGGATTTAGCTCACAATTGTGTTTTCTCAATCCTTTTAGTAGATTTCATGGGAAAGAAAAAATGGATATAGTGGAGATGCTCTAAAGACTGGCCGCCTACTCAGGCTCGGACGCCCCCTATGGTCGCCTTATTTTCATACCTTTTGCAAAGAATCCGACTACACACGATATATATACGATAATGATAGGGTCAGGGCGTTCGACGGACGGACACTTTACTTAATGGGCCTACGGACCGGCCTAGGCAACTGGCCCTCTGACCTCCCAAATACTCCTGTAACATTTTCCCACTCTCGTTCGGTCGCAACCACTACTTCCACGGAGTCGTTCGTCCACAACGGCCACATCCACCGTGCAATCCGTCCGCTGTGGCCAACATGACATCCGCTAGCACCCACTCTGCCTCGCCGCAACGGCCATCCTCCGCTGCGCCCCATCCCACGTCGCGCTCACCCAAATCCGCGTCGTCCACCATCCCGTGTCGCACCCCCGGCCATCTCACCTCGTCTGTGGCGGCTATGGTGTTCATCGCGCCACCGTCCCTGGCGCACCAGGAGGAGGTCGCTGCTGGTGCGCCTGCGCTTGGGTGTACACTAGGTCGTGGTTCTCGACGTCCCCTTACCCGAGCTTGTTTGCTACTGCAGTTCCTCACCAGGTAAGTCATGGCTACCGGCGACGCCATGTTTTAAGTGTTTCAGACGTTTCAGACAGATGTTTCAAGTGTTTCATTTGTATGTTGTAAAATAGATCTGGGATGTTGGGTATGTTGCAATGACACTATATGCATATTGCAAGCGCATATTTTAAATGCTTCAGACGTATGTTTCAAGTGTCTTATCTAAATGTTGCATAAGTAGATTTGGATATTGCATAATAGGCCTGTTGCAGGCGCTTGTTTTAGGTGTTTCATATGTATGTTGCAATTGTTTCATCTGGACGTTGTATATGTTTTGCAATTGCTACACACGTGTTTTCAAGTGTTTAAGGTGCTTTTGCAAGTGTTTTAGACGTATGTTGCAAGTGTTTCAGTTGTTTTCGAACGTATATTGCAGTATTTTATTTGGATATTTCAAAAGTAGATCGAGATGTTGTATATATTGCAATGTGCCCCACCTGCCACAACCTCCTGCTGCAGTTGCTGGGGCATCGTGCATGCGCATGGGGAGCGGAGGGATGTAGTTCTGCTCAGTAGCGGGTGGGGGAAGCGAAGGGAGATGATGACAAGGGCGCAGGCAGTCCTCGTGTGCACGTGGTAAGCAGGGGAGCAGCGTAGGCGTGGAGGGGAGCGATGCAGCAGGGATGCGCTTGGAGCGACAGGCAGGGGAGGGGCGCGGGAAGCACATTTAGCGACACGGATAGTCCCCTGCCTGTGCGTGCAGGCATGTAGCAGGCGCGAGCGTCCGGACATCCGGGCGCTAGCACTGCCCATATATATATACCTCTCCTTAGTTTATCTTTGTGACGAGTGAAACTTCCAACTTTAATTAAGTTTATATAGTTACATCTTTAATACAAAAT